>NW_020173397.1:7994818-8053036 GCF_003031525.2 Neophocaena asiaeorientalis asiaeorientalis
ATCCCAGAGAGCGCCCCCGATCTGAGAGTCCCCCGACCCGCACCCGCATTGACCTTTCTCTGCAGAGTTTATTTCCTTTCTGGCACTTATCACAACTCACACACTTAGGAACTTGATTATCGTTTGTCTCCGACCCCGGCCCCCAGGAAAATGTGAAGTTAGGGACGCTGCCTTGTTCTCTGTGGCACCCCCGGGCCTGACACGTAACCAATAACTAATCAGGACGTATTTACCAAGTTAGCTTCTGAATGAGGAATGGCTCAGGTGGGTCCCACTTTGGTCTGGAAAGGTGTACGTGGTGACACGTGAGGCCGGGTCCCAGGCCTCTCATGGCTCCCATCGGTATAGCTGCACACTTCCGTGAGGCGGGCGGTCACAGGGGAGGGGACTGCCCCGCTCACCACACTCCTGTCACCGGCCTGCCATGGCCGGCGGAAACAAACATGGAGCGGTGAGAAAAAGTGCAGTTTTTATACATGACTTCTTACCCGCATCAGTAATGCAGGGAGAGGCCAGGGCTAAGTTGGGGACGTACAGAGGAATACCGTCAGCAGCTCTGGGGAAAGGCCCACCAGAGCCAAAATAACCCTCCCGCACTCTCCGCCAGTGTGGGATTCAACAGGGAGCACAGCATCCTCTCTCTGAAGCGCACGAAGCCGTGTTCCTGGCAGCGTCCCCTTCAGTGGTATGGCAGGTGTCATCATATGAGTGAGATGCCGTCGGGCCATGCGGCGGAGAGGCAAGCACAGAACTGTCAAGAATGAATTCATCTACTTCAGATGGCCTGCGCTCCTATTTCTTCACCAAGGGCATATTGCATTGTGTGTGTCTGTTGGGGAACCTTGGGGAAGCGGTCTCATTCCCAGTCTACTGGTCCCCTGACTGGCAGGATCATATTTTTTTCAAATACATTTGATTATACTCATCAGCTTGTAATAAAAAATCATTTGAAATAGTGCAGAAGTGAAAGAAAATTAGTGGCACCAGTGTTCCCTTGTGGAGAACACGGGTCTTGAGTGGCAGTAGGGATCAAGGAAAGCTTTTCTGACTTTTGAAGCGTCTCCAGAAGTTTCTTCAAAGTCGTTCGTTCTCCAAGTATGGTTGGTCCTAGACCGGCAGCGTCACCATCACCTGAGAGCTTGTTAGAAATGCAGATTCTCCAGCCCCACTCCAGACCTGCTAAGCCAGAATCTCTACAAGTGGCGCCCAGCAATCTGTGTTTAATAAGCCCCCTGGATGAGTCTGGTACTCGTTCAAGTTAGAGAACCTCTGTTCCACGTTAAAGGAAAAGTACTGGAAGAGGACTCTTTCGCTCCCTAGGTTTTCTGGCAGATTTTCTTAAGTCTTCCTCCAGATAAGTAGGCAGCAGGACAAGCTCTTATCTCAGACATTCAAATGCAGATCGAAAATTTAACCATCTGTTGGTTAATACCAAAAACGTTACTTTGCTTAAGCAGAGTTTTCAAGGGAATAGTTTTGTACTCTCTAGTTTACAAGCGAAAAACTGTAGGTCAGTGAAGTTTTGTCTATAAAATAAACACACACACACACACACACGTGTGTGTGTGTGTATCTTTCACAGATAAAACTACACTAACCTTCAGTTGTTTTTTTTTAACCACTGTCCTTCTCAGAGCCACCCCAGGCTCTGAAGTTATCCTGTATCCTCCTAGCCACAGACCCTCCTACTTCTACAAACACTTCCCTTCCCAGTAGTAAATGGTAAAGTAATCTAAAGTGATGCCGAATAATGTCAATGATGATGGGCAGAGTCCTCCTGCCAGAAGAAAGTGTGTTTTTAGAAAGGACCTTGTTACCCAAATGAATCCTGGTTTTCAGAAATCTGGAGGAAGTAGGTTTGATCGGGGACTTCTTGGTGGTGATGAGTCATTTAGCTGTCACCATAATGTCAGTTCATGACTTACAGACCCCACTTCTGGGGGACATCCAGGCTGCAGGACTTGATCTAACTCTATCTGTCAATTAAACGACAGCATTGGCCAATCGTAAATAATTCTCTTAGGACACGTCTCTAGTTCTTTTGTCAGATGATCAGCATTTTTAGCGGTTCTTATTAAGTGTTGCCAAATTACCCCCCAAATAAGCCTCTCTGTGTAACACGCAACAGTGTGTGAGTGTCCGCCTCTCCTCACCCCGACTCCCACACTCACTGGGTATTAAGAAGAGTCTCACTTTATTTTCCCTCTTTTTTTCTTTTTGCCTATTTGATAGCAAAGAACAGTGGGAGAGGAGAATGGAATCTCATTTGTAACTTTCATTCTGACAGCAGTCTCAAGGTATAAAAATCCCTCTAGGACAGTGGTTCTCGAGTGTGAACAGACATCAGAATCACCTGGAAGGCTTGTGTAAACACTAGGTCCCACGCATCACCCTCCGGTTTTAGATGCTGCTGGTCTGCGTACCACCCTTTGAGAACCCCTGCTCTAGGAGATAACGTAGGTACTTACATGTAGGTGGGTGGGTGAGTGGATGGATGGAAGGAAAGAGGGGAAGGAAGGACAGGATGTGAAGGAAAGGGGGGCATTTAGGGGATATACCTTTTCAGTTTCACTAATGCCAAATCGTTTTTCATCATCATGGTAGAGAGATTCTTGTTGCTGCACATCCCTGTCGACACTTGGTACTGTCTGAATTCTTAACTTTTCCAATGTAATTTACATGGAGAGGTAGCTCACTATGGTTTAAATTTGCTTTTCCCTAATCATCAATGAAGCTGAGCACATACCCTCGGTATACTCAGGGGACTGGTTTCAGAAGCCCTTGCACATACCCAAATCCATCGGGGCAGAAGTCCCTTACATAAAATGGTGTAGTCAAGTGAATGTAGTCAGCTGTCCGTATCCCTAGACGTGAAGCCCCCAGATACACGGAGCTGACTGTTTTTTTTCATATGTACATTCATCATATTTGAGTTTCTTCTTCTGTGTATGGAGTCCCTGTTCAGCCTTTCCCCAGTTCTCTATTGGATTTTGCATCTTTTTCACTTGGTTTGTAGGATTTTTTAAAACATAGTCCGATACGAGTCCCTCAGTAGTTTTATACGTTTTCTCCCAGTTTGTAACTATCTTTCCCTTCTCTTTAGGATGTCTTCCAATGAACCGAATCCCTTAATCGAATGTCATCAAATATATCAGTCTTTTCTGACAGTTTGTGCTTTTAGTCTCTGTTGGGAAACATGATCTCTACCTTGAAGTCAGAACTACTCACCTATTTTCTTCTAAAAATTTAATATAAATATTGCCTTTCACAGTACCTTTTTATATATGGTGTAAGGTTGGAGTCCAACTTTATTTTATTTTTTTTTTTTTTTGCGGTACGCGGGCCTCTCACTTTTGCGGCCTCTCCCATTGCGGAGCACAGGCTCCGGACGCGCAGGCTCGGCGGCCATGGCTCACGGGCCCAGCCGCTGTGCGGCATGTGGGATCTTCCCGGACCGGGGCACGAACCCGTGTCCCCTGCATCGGCAGGCGGACTCTCAACCACTGCGCCACCAGGGAAGCCCCAGCTTCATTTTTTTAATATGGATTTTCCAGTACCACTTGGAGAAAAGCCTGTCTCTTCCGCATCAAGGGGCAATACCAGCTTCCCTGTGTGGTAGGGACTGTTTCTGGCCTTTCTGTTCTGCTCCCTTTCTTCCCTCGGCACCAGTATTGCACTTAGAGCATCTGTTATATCCTGCTGTAGTTATGCAGTAATTCTTGGTCCCTGATAGAACAGGGCCCTTCCCAGAGCCACCCTGGTGCATTCTTCTTGGCTGTTCATGGCGCTCTATTCTTATCATTCGTGGACTTGGGAAGTTCAGCTTGTCAAGATAACATATGGGTAGTGTTCTTTTTCTCAAAGTGGGTGGGAGATTTACAAGTCTTCATTGTAGCAGTGTTTTCAATTACATATATCGTTGATATTTTTAAATTTATTCAGTATTTAATAAAATAAAAGTATTCGTAAAAGATCCAAGAAGAAATAGCTCATTTTAAAACCTCCCTTTTCCCCCAATTCTGAAGGAAAGTAACTCACAAATAGTAAGGGGGGGGGAGTTGATAAGCTATAAGATCTTTAAAAAGTATAGAATACTACTTTATATTTTTCTTTACATGTAGCATTCTTCATCCATAAAAGAATCCTCTCAAACCATAACATTTGTTGTAACAGAAGAGAAGACATCCATAAGACTACAGGCAGAGCTGGCGTCTTTATAAACACATTTCCTAAGAGTTTGCATGTTTTTATGTAAAGAAGTCTTTGGCAAAAATGTTGTCTGTTTTGTGAACAAACTGCGTAAACTAAATAACGCAGACACCTACTATTCAGAGCATTAAGCCAATGAAAACAGGTAATTTGTCAGACATCTGGGAAGATAACAGTTTCCTCCCTGTGTTAAGCAGTTTACCATAGAATTACCAGACATATTCCTGTTCTACCCCATGTGACAATTAATTATTCCCCTCCCCTGCCCAAAGTGTCAGTGGTTGTCACACATAACATTCAAAGTGACGTGCATTTTAATAAAAGAAAACTCCAAAGGACAGGGACCAATTTCCCTCTAACAGGCAGCTTCTCGCTCTTTGGGGAGCTGGAAAAACCTAGAGAGAAATAAGTATCCCTCATAACAATATTCCTTGTGGCATCAGGAGGTGAAAAGCAGTGGAATTTAAAAGGATTCCGTACCTTTTTATCTGGTTTTGAAATGCCCGGCATGAGTAACTTGTATCGCACACCCTCTCCGTGTTAGATACCAGCGACCCTGTGCTGCACTTACCTGCATTTATTGATGTGTTCCCATTTGGAATAATTCCTTAGCAAGGGGTGCCCCTCTTGCCCCCGGACTGGCATTTTCTCCTTTTTAGTTCTCGATCTAGCAACTTTGTAAGCCTAAGATTTGTAGGGTAGGGCTAGGTCTCTGGAAACTTGGCAGGAATTGAAGTTTGAGTTGTTCGGCATGTCTGTCTCATCTCTCCCACCCCGATGAAGTTTCTGTTCAAGGTCTGCCATGGAGTGGAACCTGGAAGCATGTCGCTGTTCCCCTAAGCCTGAAGGAAGGGGGGCAGATCAGTGTGAGAGTTAGTGCATCTCTTTTATCTCAATTGGCTCTGAGGTTTCAGAACCAATTCTATTCCCTATCCAGCCACAGTTAAGAAATGTCCAGACAAAGGAGGAAGCAATTCCAGCATCGTATTACTTATCCTTGAATGAATAGGGAAGGCCCGAGGACAATATATTCTCATGATTTGGGGGTTTATGCTTATTAGCATCCAATAAATAATAATAATAGCAATGATAAATGACCGAGTGTTATTTGCTGTGCACGTGGTTTATATACACGTGTCATACATATACGTGTAATTCTCACACAGCGCCTTAAAGTCCATGTATATTGTTAGTTCCATTTTACAGATGAGACAACTGAGAGGGAGGGAGGCTGACTAACTTGCCTGGGATCACGTGGCTGGTAAGGGGGAGAGCAGTTATCCTAACGCAGGACTGCCTGACTCAAGCAGAGACCTGAATGTGGGCAGATCCCCTCACTCTTTCCTTCCACACACACTCAGAGGTCCCTCCGTGGTCCTGGTAACATGCTAAGTATCAGGCACTGCAATGGAAAGCAAAGTCCCTGCCCTGTGGGGTTGACATTCGTGGGGAGAAGGGAGGAGGGGGTCCGAAATTAAATCTTACACCAGTGAGCGTAAGGTAAACTGCAAAGGAATGTGGGTCAACTACAAAAGCATCATAGAAAGACCTAACCAAGAAACTGTGCATGGTTTTGTCCTCTTTTAAATGGAGGTAGGTCTACAGCTTTAGAGGTTATATGATGTTATCAGTGTGATACCGCCTTCAAGTGGAAGTTCATCCTATTGTTTGATTAAGGCAGGAGAGGGATTCCACCTGAAGCTTATGCCAGTTGAGAGTCACCCTCTGGTGGGCCTACGGGCAGCATGTATTGAGTGCCTACTGTGTTCTCTGGGCCACATGCTGAGAGAAAGACTGAAAACAACCCCTGTGCTCACAGCATTCATGGCCTAGTTGAGAAGACAAACCAGAGACCTCGTTTTACTCAGAGTTGATGTATAAAAGGAGGAAACTCAGGGCCGTGCTATGGAGTAACTTTGTGCTGTGGAAAGTTCTCTGAGCCTCTCTGAACCTTAGACTCTTCCTCTGAAGCACAGGAATACAAACTCCCCCTCTTCCTAGGGTGTTGGGAGTGTGCAAGTGAGCTCTGATATGTTTGAGTGTATGTACGGCACGATGTTGCACTGAACACTGTTATATATTGTCAAACAAGCCGATCTATGGGGACCAAGGGAGAGAGCCGGCATTTCTAGAGGAGGCGGGGGCAGCCAGGTCTCCACAATTGGGTCAGAGAGGATCATCGTTATGGGTCGTAAGTCTCCAGGGCAATGCGTAAAGCGCCGCGAATGAATCCAGAAAGGCCAGCTTCTGGACATCACTGGGTACCACTGTAGCTAAGTCATTTCTGTTAAAGCAACAGTGGAGAACAGGGCTTTCAGGAGATGTCTGTAAGGCCAAGTCTTCCCCAAAATAATATGCAGAGGTGGAATGACGCCATATTTTTGGAGGAAATGCTCAGATTCGGTCATTTGTTCAATAGGTTATTTTTTTATTTTTATTTTTTCGGTACGCGGGCTTCTCACTGTTGTGGCCTCTCCCGCTGCGGAGCACAGGCTCTGGACGCGCAGGCTCAGCGGCCATGGCTCACGGGCCCAGCCGCTCCGCGGCATGTGGGATCCTCCTGGACCGGGGCACGAACCCGCGTCCCCTGCGTCGGCAGGCGGACTCGCAACCACTGTGCCACCAGGGAAGCCCCAATAGGTTATTTTTTGAACGCCTACCATGTGCCACGTCGGGACAGTCACTGACGATGCTGCAGTGGTTGCAAAGTTAACTAAAAAGGTTACGGCCCTCACAGTTCTCACCACTTAGAGATGGGGAGACATCGCCACGTTGCCTCTCGGGTGAAGTCACACCTGTGACCAGCACTCGGGGCACTTGTAATGGGGATTAAGACTGAGTCATGGTGGCCAGGCTGGCTTCCTGACCTGTGAATAGTCACGGGTCCCCAGACAGAGGCTCTGGGGCAGAAAGAGTCCCGGATTCTAGGAGAAGCGTATCATTACTTTCACGTGCACATGTCCCACATATGCTTCGCTATCCAGAGAGGGCTTTGTTTCCAGCATGCTATGCAAACTTTGACACTTACTCGTTGAGCTCCAGCCGACGAAAACACTTTTGAACGAATAAAAGGTCTGTGTAGGTGGTGTTGTGACTGTGTGACGTATATTTAAAAGAAGAAATGTTTTGATATTAACCATCTCCCTGCCAAACTACAAAAGCTAGCGAAGGGGCTTCCCTGGTGGTGCAGTGGTTGAGAGTCTGCCTGCCGGTGCAGCGGACGCGGGTTCGTGCCCCGGTCCGGGAAGATCCCACATGCCGTGGAGCGGCTGGGCCCGTGAGCCATGGCCGCTGGGCCTGCGTGTCCGGAGCCTGTGCTCCACAACGGGAGAGGCCACAATGGTGAGAGCCCCGCGTACCGCAAAAAAAAATAAAATTAAATTAAAAATTAATTTTTAAAAAATGCTAGTGAAGGGGATGAGGGCACATAAGTTGTCTGACTGTAGATTTTGAAAACAGGGATTCAATATCCTGTAATAAACCATAATGGAAAAGAGTATGAAAAGGTAAATCAACTATACTTCAATTAAAAAAAATTATTGCCTAAAATTAAAACAAGAATATGGAAAAGAATATATATATACACACACATACATATATAACTCAATCACTTTGCCATACACTTGAAACTAACACAACATTGTAAATTAACTATACTTCAATTTAAAAAAATTTTTAGGGTATGTATTTAGAGTTATACATTCATATTAATAAAAAGGAGCCTATATTATTCCCAGATAGAGTTTGTATGCAAAGCCTAGGATAGCAGTTAGCACAGGTATTCAGCCAGAAGTTTCCTCTGGACACACACAACAAATGTTACCACTGCCGAGCTTGTTTTTCAATGAGCTCATCCGACAGGCACGATGAAATGAGGTCGAAGGGAAGTTTCCAGAGCTTCAGACTCTTGGTTTCTAACTCAACTAAGAAAAGGTTTTAGAAAGGAAAAATCCCTGACCCAAACCAAAACAGAGGGGAAAAAACTACTGTTGCCTAAGGCAACTGAAGAGGAACACAGTGTTTGCGCGGCTACCCTCTGCCGCTGCGCGTGATGGGGAATCGTATTTTTGCCGCCAGCGGTCTTATTTCTGTTTCTCAGACCCACGCACCATTTTGCTGAAACACAGCTGCAAGTGAATTTCCACCCATCTGGGCACACTTGCTAACTCTACTGAAGCATCCAAACTGCAAATATCAACCGCAGCCATCTCCGTCTCCCCCCTGTGATAACTTTACCCTTCAAAAATATTATTGCATTCTTTTTCCAGCTTCTGTATGACATAATCAAAATCATGGACACACACTTGCCTCTCTCTCTCTCTCTCTTTGGAAAACCCCTACATTTCCTCATATTCTAATTGCATTGTCAAGTGTTTTGTTTGGTTCATTAATTCCTTCCCAGATGATTTGCTCCTGGTAGGTTTCTAGCAAGTTCTACCCATGTCTAATAAATCATCTTAGAAAACGCTGCAGGTTCTTCTTCATCCTAGAGACTAGAGTCCAGCACCCCTGCAAGCGGTTTTATTCTCCTTCCTCTCACAAGATTATCCTCTTCAGCTTCAAGTATTAAAGCTCTCTAACCATCCAATAGCAGAAGAGAGATTGCAGAATGGAGGGCTGGCTACCCTCTCATTGGAGCACCCCATGGCTCGCTTCCCTGCAACATACTCAAGGTTGTTTTGTCATCTAAACAAAGTTTCTCCAGGTGGCTGCAGGCAAGGGGTCCGTCTCCTCTGTGTCCCCTGCAGGACCTGAGAGTCAGGGGGATGACTGAAAGGACGTGCTACCCTGATGGGATGCTTCCATGTAACCAAAATGGAGAGCAAGAAAGTGAAATCAAGGGGTTTTTTTTTTTACATCTTTATTGGGGTATAATTGCTTTACGATGGTGTGCTAGTTTCTGCTTTATAACAAAGTGAATCAGTTATACATATGTTCCCATATCTCTTCCTTCTTGCGTCTCCTTCCCTCCCACCCTCCCTATCCCACCCCTCCAGGCGGTCACAAAGCACCGAGCTGATCTCCCTGTGCTATGCGGCTGCTTCCCACTAGCTGTCAAAGCAAGAGAGAGGCATGGACATATATACACTACCAAAGGTAAGGTAGATAGCTAGTGGGAAATCAAGAGGTTTTAAGTGAGTATCCAGAGGCTGTGAAAGGGTTTAGGGACACAGGTCTTGCTCCCAGGAGGTGACTGAATTGTTGGAGCAGGGGATTATGGGATTGTGTCTAGAAAGGCTGTAAGGCATAGGCCAGGTGTTGGGTAATCAGAAATAAACAAGGAGGGCCCCAGGGTCCACTGAGATTCATCCTACATTAAAAGTCATCATCATCATCACCTAGAGTAATCCCCTCATTTACCGGTGAGGAAACTGAGGCCCAGAAAGGACCCGTGGTTTCTTTTGACAAAAAAGTATAATATTTTGCTTACTTTATCTTCTTGGTTCCCAGCATTTATCAATGACAAGACTCATGCATATGTGATTTAGTACTTTTAACCCAGTTCATATTTTCTACAAATATCTCTAATTTTATTTTTGCTCAGTTCAACAAACTTATCATGGGCCTCCTATGTGCTAGGTATTCTGTGCGGTTGAAATATGCAATTATTCTGCCGTTCTTATTGCCCAGAGTTTAATCACCAAAAAAAAGCGAGGATCAATTATTATAATGGGGTCGTAGTTTAAGCCCTTCAGTGCCTGTGAAGTCAAGAGGGAGAGTCATTTTATTTCCTATTTCAGAGGTGATAAATACCCTAGAATGTCATCATTATTCTTTTCGTGCCATTTGTAAATCACATTTATAAATCTTTGAGAAAGGAGTACCAACTTAAGTTTATTTTTGATTCATAAAGGTTCTAAATCTTCCCAGTTTCTGTTTCTTCCACCGTAGATGTCTCCAGAGTTGGTTATTCCCACTCATTTTCATTGGTTCTTCTTTCACAGCCAGTATTTCCAGAAATCTGCATTAATTTCTCACAGCAGCCACGAGGTAATTGCATATTTCAGTGGAGGTAACTTAGGGTTTATACAATCTATTGATGTAAAGTTGTTCCTGGGCTCTGGTTGCAAGGGAGGGGTCTCAGCAAAGTATGACTGTTTTGGCAATCCAGGAAAGATGTGTCCGGATTCATTACTGCACGTAAGCACTCCTAAACGGAGTAGTCGTACATATTACAGGTGAAATGTGAGCTGGTAGGATGAAGTGTTTTTCCTTTTGGAAATGTTATTCAAATTGAGAAGTACATCTGAACCCAGCAGAAAAGAGGCAAATATTTTCTCCTCTAACCTAAATTTCCTTAACAAATTGGACAGTAACTTGCAATTAAAAACATAGAATCTTCCCAAAGTTGAGGACAGACATGAGGTTAGCTGTAATTATGTCAACTAGATAAGCAGTGAAATGGCACCCGTCCCCCAATTACACGGCATCACCCTCCAAAATGATTCTGTTAGCATAAAATATGGAGTCATGTTCCCGACTCTGAGAACACTTGCGCAACAAGGGCTGTCCCAAAAAAACAGAACAAAACCGAACCAAGGGCTGTCCTGCCAAACTGCAGGCTTCAATTCTGCAGTTGTTCTTTCCCTTCTTACCTCTCCCTGTGGGAAGATCAGGAAATTTTTCATCATGAAAATGCCCACGGGTAGCTATCGTAATAGCGCTTGGAACTGCTGATGTCCAGTAACGGTCAAAACTAAAAATCCAAAAATTCTTGTCAGTGGACATGGTTTGCATTTTTCATACTAAAACACCAATAACGTGGGACAGTTTGTGTGAAGGACAAAGAGTGTTAGGAGCAAGTGGGTGGAGCTCCGCTTTTTGAAGCTGGGGAATATGTGTCCCGTTTGCCAGAGAGGATTGTTGAGATTCAAGACTGAGTAGCTTTTTCAATCAATCAGCAGGATAAACCGTTCTTCCTCTTCTAATCTAAGCTCCTTATTGTTTTCCCGCAAAAGGGTGGAGATCCAGGATTCCAGAGTCTTAGGAAGCAAAGTCTCCAGCAATAACTAAGAGCTTCGGTCGGGGCAGGACGCTCTCAGAGTCCACGTGAACTTGTGAGGAAAGCACCCCAAGAAGGAGGTGGGAGCAGAGACTTAGGACCCCGCCCGTTACAGAGAGCCTCTAGGCAGGAAGTAACCCAGTAGCAGAACCACCCACATTATCAAGAAACCCAGGACCTGCGTAGGTCCCTATTCAGTTCAAGGTGTTGAGATTTGGAGCTTGCGTTTGTTTTGTCTTGATAGTCACACCTCAACAGGTATTTTACTTTGCAAAGAATGCTGCATTTGGAGTTAGTAGTTCGGGGGAGCTTGAACTTGGTCTCCTGTTGAATAGCTATGGAACCCCTTAGGCAAGTCACTTACCCTCTTGAGTCTCAACTTCCTGTGAAAATGGAAAGAACTCTCCTGGTGGTTGGGAGGTCTCCGCTTTCCAAATATCTCTTTGGTCTGCTTGTGCCACTCAGTCGCCTCGTTCCTAGCCTCTTCCAGTCCATTGTTCACACAGCAGCCAGATGCTATGATCATGTTTCTAAGATGTAAGCCTGAACACGTAGCCTTTGAGTCCTGTCACCTCTCCAGCCCCCCCCCCCACCAACCACCCCACCACCCTCGCTTAAATCATCTCAGAACCAAAGTCCTGTCTGTAGCCTCTGAGGGTCAACATAGGCTGCACCTGCCCGCCCCTCTAGTCTCATCACATAAGCATCTCTGTTCCACCTATCCTGATCCTTGTGTACCAGGTTTCGTCCAGCCTCAGGGCCTTTGCACGTGCTGTTCCCTCCGTCTGCAAATATCTCTCCTCTCTTCCTGTCCACGTAAATCCTGGTTATTCTTCTGATTTATCCTCAACGTCTCTTCCTCAGAGGAGCCCCCTCTTCCCATTAGCCTCTGTCTCCTTACCCAGACTATGAGCTGCCCGGGGCAGCTCCCATTTCTGGTCTTGCTCACTAATGCACTGGGGTTTCAGTAGGGGTATTGGGCACATAGTCATTCCCAGGTTTTGTTATTCATGTGCTAATTGCACATGAATAAGTGATTGAGTGTACTATCACACGAGTGCCTAAGCCTCGTGTATGGTACATAGAAGATGATACTCAGAAGTGTTAGACAGTATTTGTTCAAAGAATCAAGTAGCTTTGGTCTTTGGAGGACATTTCAAGTTCCAGCCCTGCTTTCTAGTTTTCCCCTGATGTGGAACTTTAAAAAATGCTTTTTAGGAACTTGGAGGTATTTGAGAAGATACAGCATAATTTATTTAGAAAGGTGATTATGGACAAGCCGACTAATGAGTACTCCTATATGAGGACAGAAGGAAAAACTAGCCATTCTCTAAACATTCAGGGGTAGTTTTATTTTCATACTGACACCAGGCCCTTCTCAACTGATTTTTTTTTTTTTTTTTTAACCACTAAGACGACATTTAATTTCTACAGCGTTTTCTTCAAGGATCCTCCACAGTCATTTTAACAGACGTTTTACTAGTCGGTCTGTAGACCACTAAATGAACTAGTTGGTGATGCAGGAGCCACAGTTAGTTTTCATCTGAGTGATACGCATCATAATTTTATTTCTTTGGATAGAAAACCGACAACAAACAAACAAGATTCCAAATTACTGTTGAGGTTACACAAATCCTTGAGAGCCAGGAAATTCTATTCAAAGTGAATCAACTTTAGCTTTGATTTTCTTTCTGGAATTCATTGGTTTGTCGCCTGACCTTTAGAGATAGTTCTTTAGAGATAGTTAGGAAATTTCGTAATCTTGTTAAGAGCCGCAAATAAAGTGCAGGTCGTTAAGGCCAGGAAGCATTTTTCACGAGTAGATCTCTCGGCCTGACTCCTCTTTGCGATTCAAAGGCTTCAGAAACTCTGAGGCTACTTATTTCATTCCTGCTCAAGAATGTTCTTTTTTAACAAAAGACTACTTTTGCCCTAATTGGACTATTTTAAATGGTGTTTCGTTGCCAGAGCTTCACAACCTGCCTTGGGACATGGACGTTCGTAGGACAGACAGGCTGAAATCTGATGAGACAACTTAGTGAGAAAAGAATTTAGAGAAAAGATAGATTCCCCTCTGCTTTGAGCTTCTCTGCAGTGAAGTAGGAAGGGACGGGTTAGTGAGTATCATTACATGTGGTGCCATCACCACCACGAGTTCCTGGGAAAGGTGAGCCCACCTGGTTCGGCATGGAGGAGCCCACCCATCCCCAGCAAGGCACGTCCAGTGAATGTCCTCCTTTGACGAGGATCTTTGTTCTTCCCAGTTGAGAGTATGTTCCTTGTCTAGGGCCCACCCCTCTCTCTTTCTGATGACACCGTTTCATCCCAGTTTCATCCCACCATCCCTTCTTGGGGTCAGTATAATCAGCCGTTAACACTTCCCTTCGCTTCAAGGCTGAGGTTGGGTCATAGCAGTCCAGCTGTGCTGCCCAGTGGTTAGAGCATGCACTTGAAGTTGGGCAGGCCTTGTTCAAATCCCCTCTCACCTGCTCACGAGCTGCACATCTTTTAGGAAGCTGCCAGCACTCCTCGGGCTTTTACTTCCTGGCCGGTAAAAGCAGAGGTAATAGCGCTCACCTCACCATTGACCTTCTTACTGTGAAACGGGATGAAATTGTGCATGTAAAGCACTTAGCACAGCACCTGGCACAGAGCAAACACCCAGTCCTTGGAGAGCACAGCATCACATCCTTGAGATGGACGCCAGGATCCAGATGAGGCTTGCTTTCCCCATAAATGAGTGGAACGTAAGACCTGTTTTATGGGTGTTCTTATGTGATTTATTTGCAGCTAAGTTTGACAGCTGGAATTTTTAGGAACCACATGTGGGCCAGTATCTCCTGTAAAGAGTGGTGACTACGAGCCAGACTCCCTTCTAAGCCCTTTTCTACAAACCTTTACAACTCCATTTATAGATAAGGCACAGGGAGAGGTAGGTAATTTGTCCAGGTTTGTAGGGTTATAACAATAGCTAACACTGGGCCCTGTGCTTAGATCTTTGTCTCAAAACCCTAGGAGGGAAATACTTTAATATCCCCCATTTCCAACTGGGACACTGAGGCACAGGGGTAGAATGATTTACCCAAAGTCACACGTCTGGTAAACAGAGCAGGGATTCAGACCCCTGTGTGTCTCCCCCCAGAGCCCCGACCGTGTTCATTCTTTACCCAGTGTTACTGGGCCTTGGTTACCACTGTATCAGTGCCTGACACGTGATGGGT
Organism: Neophocaena asiaeorientalis asiaeorientalis; assembly: GCF_003031525.2. Taxonomy (NCBI): domain Eukaryota; kingdom Metazoa; phylum Chordata; class Mammalia; order Artiodactyla; family Phocoenidae; genus Neophocaena; species Neophocaena asiaeorientalis. Next base: position 8,009,252 of record NW_020173397.1, read on the forward strand.
TCCCCAGTAATTCTCCAAATGAGTGAGGACAACAGATAGCTAACGTTTATTGAGCCCTCACTCTGTGCAGGGCCATGCACCCTAATTACTTTCTCTGCACAGCCTAATTAATTCTAACACCACCCAACGAGATAGGTCCTGCTGTAAACCCATTTTGCTGGTAAGAAAACTGAGGCACCGAGAGGTTAACTTGCCCAGGATGCTACAGCACATAAGTGACACAGCCTACATTGAAGCCGAGGCAATCAGCCCTAGGGCTGGAGCTTACAACCTTCACCGCGGACCCCCATCACATGTAAAACTCCTGCCTCTTCTTGCCCGTCTTCATGCAGTATCCGTTAGAAGCCCCTCCTCACTTGAAACTTAAATGACTGTAGTGACATGAAACATCACGAAACATTGTTGTAAATCCTGTGTGGCGACAATTCTGTTGATGGAAGAATCTTCCTACACGTCCCTTCCTCTAATGGTCAGAGACCTGAGGGTAGAAATTTTTATTCTAGCCAGCCCTCTAGTCTGAGGAAATCAACTAACAAATTTAAGTTTGTACAGGAGATTTATGAGACCAATATGAAGTTTATACCAAGGAGATGGAAATGACATAAAGTGGTTTTCATAAGGCTTTGCTGTGATGCTTGCAAAAACCTGGCCACGCTTTCTTCCTTCTACGTGCGGCTATATTTGCTGTTACCGTAGGAGATCATGCCGATATGGATGGTTAAATGCAGTAAACTTGACGTGTAGAAAGAAGCGTGAACCCTTCTGAACTAAGCGCGCGTCTCCCAATTCAAGGTGAAAGCCACCAGCATCCTTAGCGGAAGGTCTTCAGATGCACAAACACTCTCTGTGCCTCTGGATTTCATCCCCGTTAAATGGTAATGATAGTAGCACCACCCTCACGGGAAGACTACGTGAGTTAACGTAGACAGAGCGCTTAGACTAAGTCTTCTTCTGGCAGGACAGCAGAGTGCTGTCCCCCTGTTGGCTGTATCACGATTGACGTGTCAGAGACTCCAGCATTTGGCCTCACGTATTCTGTTCACTCATTAGGTACCAAGGTGAGCGATGCCTCACAGGGAGCTTCCTCAGAGTGTTCAACCTGGATGTCCTCAGGGAGGACCCCTGTTGACAACCCTCCTGGCGCAGGGTGAGGTAGCTGAGGACCCAGCAGTCCCCTCCGTGTATCCAGGACTCAAGTGTAAATGCCCGTAGGCCAGGCCATCGCGCGCTTCCACTACACCCAACTCCAGAGCTGGGCAGCCGAGCGGGCCCAAGGCCAGCCCTTCTGGCTTTCACTGTGCGTTAGAGAAGGGCCCGCCTTCTTCTGGGCGGACACACCTGTAGCCCACCTGTCCTCATCACCGCCCGGCCTGGGCACGTTGCTCACGGTTGAGTCTGCGCCACTGCTGGAAGGGGGAGGACGGATATGGGGAGGAGAGAGAATGGTCCAAGAAAGAGAAAGAAGCAATTTCCCATTTTCTGATTTTTCGGTGAGGTCTGTCAATTTGGTATTTCTTATTTCTTTCCTCTCCATTGGGGATCAAGGTTCCTTTCTGACTTCTAGTGGCTCCACCTTGTCACCTGCAAGTTCAGAACCCAGGGACTTCAGGAGAGCTTAGCTAGGGCTGCCTTGTTTCTTCACAAACACTCCAAGACCTCTCTGGGCCTCATATATTTCATCCTCCAAAACATCAGAGGGTACTTTCCTTGATAGCACTTTGATCGTATCAAGAAATGGAACAGGAGACGCTTTAAGATTGAAAGCACTCCTCACGGAATATGTATGTATGTAACAAAATACAACACACGTTTTATTCTTGTTTGGAATCTGACAATTATAAAAATGGACACATAATCAGGTTTGTGTCAATCTTAGCTATGAATGTAAGATCAGAGCAGAAAATGCTTTTGTTTCAAGGGTAGGAAAGACCATGAAATGCCAACAACTGTGCACGAGAGGAACATGACAGTCTACAGATGCGTGAATAGGTCACTCAGGTGATAAATTATTTGCGAGGCTGCTACATGCCAGCCGCTGTGCTAAGCTCCAGGTGTCCTATAGTGAACAAAACACACAGTTCTTGCCCTTGTGGAACTTAGGGCCCCATGAGAAAATATCGGCCATCAACCGAAAATCAAATAAGTACATAATTACACATCTCAGGGCTTCTCTGGTGGCGCAGTGGTTGAGAGTCCACCTGCCGATGCAGGGGACACGGGTTCGTGCCCTGGTCCGGGAAGATCCCACATGCGCGCGGAGCGGCTGGGCCCGTGAGCCATGGCTGCTGAGCCTGCGCGTCCGGAGCCTGTGCTCCGCAGTGGGAGGGGCCACAGCAGTGAGAGGCCCGCATACCGCAAAAAAAAAAAAAAAAAAGGTTAAGGCCATCAACCGAAAATCAAATAAGTACATAATTACACATCTCAAAACAGCTGTGAAGGGTGTGATCCCATTTGACCCAGCGACATCTCCTGTGGGAATGTTCTCCAGCATCACTAGTCTACAGGTAGAAACGGGGAGGCAGGTGATTGGCCAGAAAGATAGGCCAGGGCTTTTCAGATGAGTAAGAAAGAATAAGAGAGGGGCAGGGATGGTTGAAGACATTTGCGAGAACATCCTCCAGGGATGAACAGCGCTGAACCCTTGGAATGTGAAGGACCATATTTAACTGACTTGTAACCTGAAACCAGTCCCTCCTCCAGCATTAAATACATACCTGGAAAAGACACTCGCGTTTCAAAGGACTTAAGGGACCTAGACTGTAGAGAGATTCAGCTGTAGAAACACCTTGTTTCCAAGTACCTACCACTGGGCTTTCCTATAATATGTTGAGCTGCTTCTTTAAATTACCACCTTTAAGATGAGGTTAAAGTATGCATGTTCGTTTTAAGATGCAGAATGGTTCAAAACCACTGTAGTTTAATGGACCTCTGTGACCTATCGTTCACAGTGGGATTTCGGGGTGATAAAATCAAGGCTTCCAAAAGGAGATAAGCAGAATTTTGTTGATGAAGATAGGATTTTGACCTGAGAAGAAAAGCATCTTGTAATAGTGTAGGACTAATACTTTTTAATCTGAGTACATCTATGATTTTTAGCCTCTTTAAGACGTGTCATCTCTTTTATCACTCGGAGGCTGGTAGCCATGTATACTCTATATTTAGGCGAAAAAAAAAAAAACAGTAAAGCATTTTGAAACATGATAGGCTTAAGTTTGACAGAAGGAAGACTCCTCTGATAGGAAAATTACCCAGGCTATACATTTCATCCACACAGGGCACTCAGAATATAATGAGGGGATCTTCCCGTTGAAGAAATACCAAACCTAGGAAAAAAACATCAGGACACATTTAGAAATTACCACGGACAAACCTCACTGCGGTCCTTACTGCAAACCGAATGCACCCGTACAGATGTAAGTTCTACTACATCGGAACTGAGGTCTCTGTGAGTGTAGTCTCCTTGTTCATACCGTCTTGAAAGTCAGTACTTTGCACAGAAACATATTAATTGGAACACCATTTGCTCACTAAGACCCATATTCCTTCTTCACCGCCATAATACCTCTCTTTTAGATAAGTTGGCCTTCCCTTTATCAAGCCCCAGAGCAGACTATAAATTTGAAATAAATTAAGGCAGACAGGAGTTTGCCTGAATGAAAGAAGTTTTTTTAATCCAACCTAAATCAGGGCTTGAAATCTTTTACTTTTCGGTATGTAGTTTATTATCGTCTGTTGCTTCCAGTGGAATCTGAGTTGTAATTAGTTTGACAACATAGGTGTGATATTTTACAGAATGCAATCACTGCCCCTGTATTTAATTAAATGAACCCTATAAAACCGGGGTTTTAGCCCGGGGCGTAATTTATAGAAGGCTGAATTGAAAACTGCATTAGTATACTGGGGTCGTTTGCACATGGAATAGAAATCGAGGTGATCGTGATGTGCAGATCCTCAGAAACCAGCTGTCTTCCCATAAATAGAAACGTATTGTCTAATTTAGAGAGATTATACTATGTCTTTTCCAGATAGATCTTAAGATACCGCGAAATGCTTATAATTATGTTGTAGGGAACTTTGAAAGCTTTCTGGCTCCTGTTTTGAAAGGTAATTTTTAAAAAGCGTATGACAGTAGTTTCACCAGTGGAATTTCTAGGTAGACCATGAAAACCAAGAGTCTTTCTAGGTCGTGAGCTTAATTACCGTTCCAGCGTGTGTAGATTTCGCCTTCCTCGGCCAGATCCAACCTCTCATTAGATGCCACGATGAAATGCTACCCACAGTGCATTTCATCTGACCATTTCTTAAGTGGCTTGCACATCCTGTGGCCTCATTTTTCCCCAAGAAATTCTTCCAAGTGGTATCCCATCAGCCAAGAGGGGAACAAGTCTCCCTGAGGAACCTCAGAAAATACTTGGTGAATGGGTGAAAGATGGACAGCTGGGTTATCCACGAAATGTACCCCCATGTGGAAAAACCTACCAGCTTTGCGTTCGTTCTCAGGACCGTGGAAAACATACCCACGGGCACCTCATGCAAAGAGCCGGAGCCATGCTACCCAGGCTTAAATGCAACCGGGAGGGAATCCTTCCGTGCTCTCGGCATCTTGTCCCTGGAGATCGTATGTTAAAGGACCTCTTGAAGGTCCCTTAGTGTCCTGTCACTTTTGCAGCAGTGATGTTTGCCCTGAGAGAAAGGAATTGGATTTTCACCCTAATGGCACCTACATCCCAGGGGACCATCCAGAGCCTTAGGTGAATAACTTAAGCGTTTAATTTATAATTTATAAATTATAGCGTTTAATTTGTAATAAAGTTTATCAGCGTTTTTTCTCCCCAAACATTCCATTTACTTGGTTTTAGAGCTGCATAGACTGTTTTAAAGGCAATCTGCTCAATTGGGCGAGTTAATGATATTTAATTTGACTGGGCCAAACGTCACGGGATGAACATTGCACCTGTAATTGCAGCCATCATCACCGCCGTCTTGTGTAATGTACATGTAATGCTAGTCCCGGGAATAAAGGTTGTCGTTCTCGGTTGGCTGACGGCATGCACCGGGCTCATCACCTCGCTGAGTCTCTCAGTGATGTGATTCCAAGATGACAGGGTAATAAGCGTTATGTGCACAAGGTAATTGCAGACAAATTTGGCCGCAAAAATGGATTTTCTAGGAGAGTAAGTTCCTGCCTTGTCTCATCGTCTTTTAAGAGAATGTAATGATGCCTAAAATACCTTGTCAAGAAGCTTGTGTGGCAGGGGTCAAGTCGTCCTGTAAGATCTCTCCGTTGCACCGCCCGCTCCAGAGAATCCCAAACTGCGGACTGAAAATATCAATATGTGTGTCGGTAGCTCAGGAACGTTCGGGCTGGGAACTTCCCTGAAAAATCAAGAAGCCTCTCAGTATACAAATGCCTCCTAAGACTACCTAACTAGGCTGCATTTTGCTTCTTTGATTTGCAGACTCTTTTCTCCTGGGAAAATGTGACTATTCTGGGGTAGGATCCCCATGAGCACTGGTGTCTTAGTAAATTCTTACGATGTGCATGCTAGGCTGTAAAGTAGATTATCTCATTAAACTTTATAATAACCCTAAGAGGCATGACACTATAATCACATTTATTTTGCACATGAGGAAACCGAGACTCAGAGGGAAATAAATTGTCCAAAGCGACAGTCCGGATCCTAACCCCGGTCTGATTCCACAGTTTGAGCCCCTGGGCACCGCAGCCCTGAGCCGTAAGAAAGGAGCGGGTCCCCTGGCTTGTGGAGCGGCATATTTGAACTGTGTTTGATAAACATATACGGGGCACCGGGCTCCTGAAATTGTTGCCTCAGCTTCAGTGGTCAGAACTGCCTTTCTGTGGGACCCAGCCGTGAGCGGGGGTGACGATCTGGCGGGGGATGAGAGGACGCTTCACAGTCGCCGACCAAGTTCCTGGCCTCCCTTGGGATTCGCCCCCTCCTCTTTCTCTGCGTCTTAGGCCCTAGGGATGTTACGGGTGCTGTTGCATCAATGCCGTTTAATAATACCCAAAGTCAGAGAGATTTGGAAAAGCTTGCCTGCGTTTGTAATCGTGTGCGCCCAGACACAGGGCAGCTCTTTGCCCCCGAGAATCTTCTTAGCTTAGACGGATGCAGACAAGTCCATCCTTTAATTTTTGTAGGTACCATTAGACTGATGCAGACAAGTCCATCCTTTAATTTTTGTAGGTACCATTTAAGCATCTGCTTAGTGGTTCTCGCATTGGTTTAGACACCTGTACAAGAAAGCAATAGTTGCCATCACTTTTCTGTTAAAAAAAAAAAGAAGAAGAAGCTGAGTAAAATACACTCCTAATCAGAAAAGCATTTTCACCCACTGTTTCATACACATCAGAGGAATGTCTGTAGGAACAAATACTACACGCCTGTCTAACGTTACAGGACATCTGTGCAATATCTATACCTATTGGGGTGTTCGGGGCTGCAGGGAGTTAAAATACAAGTGAAAAGGGCCTCAGGTATGAGGACTGTGTTATCAAATATGACAAGAAGTTTGGGGTTAAGAGCTTCTAAGCTTGGTCGGTTCATTTGCTCAATGATAATCATCAAGAGACCCCACTTCTCTATTTTTCTGCCCTGCATCCCTTAGTGTGTTCACCTGGCCTCAGAGACCCGGCACCATGTCTAAGCAAAAGGAACCAGACCTCCACAGTGGGCTAAAGCCAATTAAACCCACATCTCAAGTCTCCCCCAGAGGGAATGCTCTCTGATCTGGTGGAAAGGAAACAAAGTCCAAGCTCTTTCAGCAGAGAGGAAGCAGGAGGAACAAGGAGGGACGCTTTTTATCAGGCAGCTGACCTTTCCGCTGAGGTATTTGCAAGACCTAATTATGTGGCTAAAACGTAAAGGCTCCTAGGATGGATTTTTTTGTTGTTTTTTAAGACACAGTCGGAAGGCTCCCTTAGAAGAAAGTCCCATGCTCATTCCTGCTTGGCCAAAGGCCAACTTGCAGACCCATTCAAAAGTCTTACTGTGAGTTCACCGTGGGTACAACTACCTTTAGCGCAAGCCATCCCCAGCGTGGCGAGCTGGCACTGGCCAAACCGATATCTCCTCAGGGTGCTGTCTACGGCATTCGTTTAATCCAGGGAGAAATTTACTATGGCATCATAAATTCGTAGATGATTTGACTCCCGGTGTCACGCATTAATGGAAAATACGGCTCAGACAGTTCGGCCCTGGCGCGAATTTCACAGCACTCCAACTTGGGCTTCATTCCCCCGCCCTCACCTCATCCCCAAGCCCTCAGAGTTCTAGGCTCTGAGCAGGGAAGGGGTCGAGGTGCTCAACTGGTCTGCAAAGCTAGGAAGAATTCCTTCATGTCCTTTCATTCTGTCCTCCATGGAGGAGGAACGAAGATGGCCGTGGTGTTAAATCCTGGTGTTTCCACTCCTCCAGGGTGAGGATGGTAAGAGCTGGATGGTTCAGCCATTCACTTATTTACCGGTGCACCTGAGTCGTTTTGCAGCCCACAGTTGCTGCTCTGTTTGACTCCCTCATGAGGATAGTAAATTACTTAAGTGGACTGAATCCAAAGCATTAATAATCTCCACTGGCGATTCATTTGGGCTTCATTACAAGCAAAGAATCCGACATCTCTTCCTCAACCCAGCAGTTGTTTGCAAGGCACTCCAACCTAGAGTTCTTGTCCCTGTAGGGCCAGAGTGAAAGGGCTTAGGGAAAAAAAAAAAAAAACCAGAAAAACTGCTGCATAATCGGTATTCATGTTCTGCTTGGCAAAGAGAAACCGAAGTGCTCTACCTCGGGACAGACCTAATCGTCAGTGTGCTTTGAAGTACACGATGCTAAGGTGGGGCATGTAGCTGCCAGACTAGAAAAGGTTCGGTGTTGGTTTTGGCATTTACAGATAAATGACATGAGTTTGTCAGTGGTGCAGAGAAGACGTGAGAAGCCAGGGAACTTCTACAAACATATATTCTGCAGAATATGTTTCCTATACCATCATTTTCTATTTGCCTTTAAGCAGTATACATACCACTTGGGGGATGGTATCAGAATATTTCAGAGCCTGATAACTGTCATGTGAGCGCAATCATTAGACATCCCTAGCTATCGGAACACAATGTCGTAGTCCTTTGCTGTGGGGAATGGGACGGGGAGGGTAAATAGTTGAGCTTCCATGTTGCTTGGAATAACTTCATTTTCTAGACATAAGGTTCTGGCTTCTATTTCCTCTCGTGTAAGCTGTTCTAAAGACAGCCGTGTTCAGTTAGTTCAGATTCTGTCGTTGGAAAGAATCCTGGATGCAGCGTCCGAAGTTCTGACCCATCAGTCACTCGCAAGGTCATCGTACGCAGTTTATTTGTGGCTATAAGGGGAGAGGGATGCACGTACTTCTGGTCTTGCCGGCTTCCCATGACTGTGATGACGGACATGTTAAGAGGCGTCTTCATTTAAGTCACGTGGTAGACAGTGGGCACTCGGTAAGTGTAGACATTGAGGTTGCAGCAGTAGCAAAGGACTGTGTGCACAGTGGGAAACAACACAGCAGTTAAGCTAGCTGCTGTTTCCCGAACATGGGCCAAAATGTCAGGTCATTTGAGTTCCTCCTTGATACTTGCCATATCTACCTGTGACCTGTATTATCACTTACTTAATATTCTCATTGACTTTTTAAGGAAAAGCAAAGGCATTCATTTAAGAAGGAAATGTCATATCGCTCCCATGAAAGGGAAACTAATCTCACCTGACAGGAACTGGGAAAATACACACCATTAAAACAGAACAATATGATTAATTTCCAGTTAGCTAGTATGGCCCGATAAAGGCTTTGAGCCTGAGGCTGCTCTTTTCTCTCCCAGGCAAGATGAGAAGGGGATGAAATTGTGTTAAAGACACTCCAGTGGGAAGCCACGCCTTCCCCGCCGTGAGATTTATTATTTCATGCCCGATCTGCACACCTCCAAACGTACCCCCTTCCCACCAGGCATTCCTGGGGAAACCTGAAACACAGCAGTGAAGTCCTCGGACACCCGCACGTTTTCCTTTTAGCTGCTTACACACGAAAACCGTCTTTCCGGCTTCTGCTTAATTATAATCCTCTCCCCCTCTACTGTTTTCCCACAGGTTAACGGCAAAGACTTATCCAGAGCAACTCATGACCAGGCTGTGGAAGCCTTCAAGACAGCTAAGGAGCCCATCGTGGTCCAGGTGTTGAGGCGAACGCCACGGACCAAAATGTTCACGCCTCCGTCAGAGTCACAGACGGTGGACACGGGAACCCAAACGGACATCACCTTTGAGCACATCATGGCTCTTACCAAGATGTCCTCGCCCACCCCACCTGTGCTGGATCCCTATCTCTTGCCCGAGGAGTAAGTCACATGGTGATGAATCTTAGACGTGTTAAGTGTGGTACAGAGAAGTTGGTTTCTTCCCTTCCGTGTGGTGAAAAAAAATGAATACATCTTAACAGTTTTCCCCCAAGTTGCCCACGTTTCACTTTATTGTTTATATAGGCAATAAATTGAATCCTGCTCAAAACCACTCCGACATCTTAATTACTTTGTTATAACCCTGGAGCGGAGTTATTCAAATTATATTCGAAGAACAAAATGACTTACAAATGTCATAAAAGTTGTTTCCGAATAAAATTTAATCACCGCAAATGGCAGTGGCAAGGTTTGGTAGTTCTCACTAGAGGGAATGCTGATGGTTGTTTTAAAGAGACAACAAAGCAAGTTGTGAGTGTAAAGAGAGCCCAGGAGGTTGTGCCTTCTGCTTTCTTGGGTCTCATTTCAAACCTGGATCCGTGGAGTAAATTCACACATGCCTCATATAAGCACTGCAGTTACCGATTAAATAACAGCTGTGATCCAATGCATCACGTAAATTACTTTACACACGACTCTCCTCTTACCTTACTTACTGCCAGAGATATCAGGTGGTTCAGAGGCTCCGAGTTGGACAAAGCCTAATCTCTAGCTGTGTAACTTGGGTAGTTTATTTCCCTGGGCCTTATTTTCCTTCTATTAAAATGGGATGATAATCATAGTACCCATCTCGTAGGATTGTTGAAGGATTAAATGAACTAATGCGTGGCAGGTTCTCAGCGTGGCATACGGTAAGTGCTGGCTAAACGATAGTGGCGATCGCTGGTAATTGAGTGATTGATGTAAAATATATAGGGACAAAAATGAAGAGCAAGACATTTTCTCAGGTGGACAAGTGGCTTAAAAGATGTCCATTTTAAGGTGGCTTTTCGGATGTGGTTTTGCACATCTCTGGACAAGGTGTCCACTGCCCCTTCTTAGCCTCTCTGGTTGATGTTAAGAGTCCCTCCTCCCATCTTGCTGCTGGTTCGGATCATTGCCTTGATGCCTTATTTCAAAGGGCATCTCCACCTCTCCTAGGGAGATCCCCTGAGCGATACCTGTTGGATTCCTATCAGTAACTCAGTAGCTGGAGTGAGCACACGTTTCCTGTTGTTCTACTAGATTCCAGACAGAGGCTGGCCTCTCATCCCGTGGTTCTGACGGTTAGCTGTCATCAGAACCCAGGGCTAATTCCCCAGGCGTGACAAGGTGAATTGGGCGGCGGGCAGCGTGTAAAGGTAGAGGAGGAGGTACCCCGCCGCCCCCGATCCCGTCTGATACTCAGAGTGCACAAGGCAGTATGCAGAGAACTGTCACCTCACCCATTTCTCATGACTGCCCCTTCTGTGCGGCGAGGAACTGCAGAGTCAGCAGTGGTACTCCATGAAAGTTGGCAGCTGGATGGAAAGGCAGGTCTGTCCCACCTCAACGTCCAGATCTTAACCACAGTACTCCATAGCATGCCAGTTGCTAGGAAACAACTGGATGATTCACTGACTACAGTCATTCAAATCAGTTGTTTGACGTTGAAGACCCAAACTGCCTTTCATATTGATGAGGCCTTTAAGGCTACCCCTGACTCTCGATGTTGAGCCGTCACAGTGACAGGCTTTTTAGAAGCTAAGCCCTTAATTTCCTCTTAAGTCTAGTTAACGTGACATGACTCTTCCCCCAAGGGGCAATTTGAGAAATGTCAGAAGAGTGCAGAGGTCAGTGCTCTCCTGGTTCTGGCTGCGAGGTCAGAGGACAGCAGGAGTGTGCATCAGGGCTGGATGGGGGGGCGGGGGGGGGCGGTTACCTTGACGCTTGAAAGCCCAGGCCTTCCAGCAGGGTCCTCAGTACCAACAGCCCCTTAAGTGCAGGCAGCGTATTTGCCTGATGGGTGCAGAAAATTGAAAGCCAGCCCTCGTTTGAATGACCGCTCATGTCTGGTCTGTTGTTTCAAAACTAAGTGCCTGGGTGAGAAGACCAGAGCCCACTGATTGCTCTGTTGACCTTTGAGAAGGCGGAGGTTTGGGTCCCCAGCCAACAATCAGGCTGAAGCTCTCCATCCGCATCTGACACCTTTCAGAGCCACAGACCTGACTGAGCATGTTGTAATTCCCGCTGCCTTTGGTCCTAGAGGTTCCATTAGTGGTGTTTCCAAAGAGGTGGTGGGCTCTGTGAATTGTGCTGTACACACGTTAACCTAGAGAAATGCAAGCTTCCGTTCTCCTAGGGGTGTGTACCTATGCGGGTCTGCATATATACACACATGCATTATATGTGTGCATGTATGCACGTGTTCTGCATACGTACACATGTATACCGGGTGATGTCAAATGTATTTCTCATTGCGAGACAATCAAAAAGGTTTGAAAAGAGACCGTCCTAGATGACAGCATAGCAGTTTCAGTTTCACAGCCCTTTGAACCTATCTCAGAGGCTGGCACATGTCTCTAGGTGTTGCCTGAAGTGAAGCTTTTTTCTCCCCAGAGATAAAATCTAAGAATGAAGCCATGAGCAGTAAATAAGAGTTTGTCTCCCACCTAGAGACTGAGTTAGAAATTGGTCACGTTGACTCACATGACTCGTGGGCCAGGCAATGATCACTGCAAGCCACAAAGCCAGTCCCTCTCTCACCGAGCATCTTTTTTCTTTAACAAGTTTTTTTATGGCAGTATAGTTGATTTACAATGTTGTGTTAATTTCTGCTGTACAGCAGTGATTCATTATGCATATAGATATACATTCTTTTTTATATTCTTTTCCATTATGGTTTAATCATAGGATATTGAATATAGTTCCCTGTGCTGTATAGAGTGGGACCTTGTTGTTGACCCATTCTCTGTATACTAGCTTACGTGTGTTTACCCCAATCTCCCACTCCATCCCTCGCCCTCAACCTGCATCTAAACTCCTTCTTGTGGAGGAAATGGGCTTTGGAGAAGATGGTGGAAATATCGTGAGGGAGGTCCTGACTGTGCCGGGAAACGCAACCAGAGAGAAGTGAACTGAGTGAGAACCTCAGCCTCTGAGAACAGCCCCTGTGGCACTGATGGGCCTTGTGATGGGGTGATGGGAACAGATACTTAGAACTGCAGCAGGGCCTTAGCGATCTTTCATCCTTTTTCAGGCATCCCTCGGCCCATGAATACTACAATCCAAACGACTACATTGAAGGCATCCATCAGGAGATGGAGAGAGAGGAGCTGGAGCTGGAGGTAAGAAGCACGTCCCTGGCTCATCTCAATAGTCGCTGTGAAGGCTAATACGTCTCTGTCAGCATGCATTGAGATGACGGATGCTCATGGAATGTCCGCCTCTCGTGGATTTCTTTTAGAAGAACCACGTTCCGTGGGTCGAGGCCTCCCTGGAACACTGCTTTGCAAGAAGAAGGGCTATTTAATAACCTTTATAGGACAACACTGCTTTTTGATGATCATTGTGACAAAGCAGAGGTCTTTAAAAAGCTATCAAATATCTCAGGAGCTAGATTTTTGGAGTAGGATGTCGACTTTGTAAATCTTTGATATTTCGTTAACTTTATAGCAATGGGTTCTTTAGTTCCGTCTTACTTTCTAACACCTTTGAGAATCTGATGGAAGCTGTGGTCTCTCCCTGGAAAAGTGCTCCCGTCTCTAAGAGTTTGCATGTGATATCTGGAGGGTCACTGAGCTGCCACAATATCTGCCGCGTGTGGCCCACTCTGCCTTACAGTTGTTTTCTTATATCTGATACACCAGAACCACTGTTTGCTTTCTCTTTCCCTTTAACTTAATACAACTCCCTTAAACTAAGGTAAAATTTTTTTTCTTTTTTGAATTTTATTTTATTTTTTTTTGATACAGCGGGTTCTTATTAGTTATCTGTTTCATACATATTAGTGTATATATGTCAATCCCAATCTCCCAATTCATCCCCTCACCACCACTGTATATATATGTACCACATCTTCTTTATCCATTCGTCTGTCGATATTTAGGTTGCTTCCTTGACCTGGCTATTGTAAATAGTGCAGCAGTGAACATTGGGGTGCATGTGTCTTTTGAATTATGGGTTTTTCTGGGTATATGCCCAGTAGTCGGATTCCCTTTTCTCCACACCGTCTCCGGCATTTGTTTGTAGATTTTCTGATGATGCCCATTCTAACCGCTGTGAGGTGATACCTCATTGTCACTTTGATTTGCATTTCTCTGATAATTAGTGATGTTGAGCATCTTTTCATGTGCCTCTTGGCCATCTGTATGTCTTCTTTGGAGAAATGTCTGTTTAGGTCTTCTGCCCATTTTTGGATTGGGTTGTAAACGAAGGAGAATTTTAAAGGAAATGCTGTATCAGTAGCTCAGTCAGAAAATCAGCATCCCTTGACATGCATAGAAGGTGCCGTCCAATAAATACAGCGGACACGAGGCAGTGTTACTAAATCCTGGTGCTTGTCACTGGTACCCGCCCAGGGCTGGCTGCCTGGGGCCCTTTCTCTCCACTGCCTCCTGCTGCCTTTCTCTCTAAGGAGATGGGCTAGTATCACAGAAGTGGTAAGACTAGCCCAAACTGAGGCTTTCTTACTAAAGGAAGTAACTTTCTCCACGTGAACTATGAGAGCATCTTGCTTTTGGTGGGAGGAGGCCACTCTGAAACGCCTCCCTAGAGCCTTGTTATTCAAAGTGTGGCGCAAAGACTGGGACAGTGGCATGTGGGGGATTGTGAGAAATACAGAATCTGGGCCCTCAGACGTACAGAGTCAGAAGCTGCATTTTACCAAGATCCCCGGGTGTTTCGGTGCACAAGTCCCAGGGGCCTTGACCTGGAGGCCCCAGGCACAGGCAGAGAAGCCCAGGCTTCCGTTTGCCCTCGTCCTGAGTCACACGATCGAGGCTTTGTGTTTTTCCTTCACTGTGGTGGGAAGCTGTGCCTCCGAGCCTCGAATACCACCCACACCACCGGGCAGAGTGAAGTCCCATGGACTGAGATGACTAAGCCCCTCACGGACATTCAAGACGCTGCTCAGACTTCTTCCTGTTGTTAAATAGAAAGCACAAAGAGAGTCTACGTGCACGCTTACATTCATTTCTGCTCGCCTGCGTTTACTGAGCATCTGTTACACTGACTATCCTTTTTGGTGCTAGAAAGGCAAAATCAGCAAGTCATCACCCTGCCTGCCCTTCGGGAGGCCATAGTCCCTTTGGGTCATCAGCCATTAGCTTAGACGTGAGCTTTTCGTCGAGAAAACCAAACTGTGGCCATTCTCCATCTACAGCTCCTTTGAGGAGTTATCACGAAGTACCATGAGTCCATAACAGGCAGGAAGGCTGCTTTTACGTTTGGACTTTCGTTTAGAGCCGCTTGGATGTCACCAGGTTATTTCTGTTAACTAAGTGAACCCGGTGGTTTTGGATGAGCGGCGCGTCCCGAGTTCTGAGGTCAAGATTCAGGTAGGTTCTCTCCGTGGCCCCTCCCCAGGAGGGAATCTCCAGGAGAGGACAGTGTGTATACTTCCAGGAAGGCTCTGTTGCAGGGGCGTGTCTTTGGAACGTCACCCGGTCAGTTCGAGAAGGTTAATGAACAGCAGCACGGCCAAGAGCTGGCATTCCTAAAGCAGACCCAGTTTTCTGGGGGAACGGCGTGTACCGTCATCGCCGCTTCCTCGCGAGATTTCTTAGAGCCGTCAACAGTGTGTCCCTGCTAGGTCCCATCAGCCTGTTGGGTCCCCCCACCCAGGCTTGCTGTGAGTAAGGGGGCCAACCTCAGCCCACCACCGCTCCTCGTGTTAAGTTGAAGTAGATCAACATCTGCCCCTTTCGAAAAGTAACCCGTTCCATGGATGTTATATAGGAGGAAAATATATGAGTGTTTGGGGATATTATGGAAGAGAATGCACAGAGAAAAACAGATGTTCTCTCTTTTAAAGCACACAAAACGATCCTATTTAGGTAAGTGTCAAATCCCGGTTATCGTGAAACTGCGTAGCATAAGAGGATTACACCCCAGTATACCCAAGGGTTGAGCCGCCAAATAATTACCCGTAAATTTTCAGGTACTGAACACCTGCTCTGGATCTTGCTGTAGGTAATTAAGACGGAAAAATAGACGTCTGAAGAAGGCTTTTCTTTTTCCTTCGTCTATTGTTTTAATTTCCCAGTTGATTCCTCTGTAGCATCCTAGCCGGGCTGTGAAGCTGCCGTCACCTGTGCTGTGTCTTGATGATGTCATTTTGAAACCAGAAAGGAGAAGAAAGCTATGCTCTCACCAGGGAGACTAAAATGATCTCCCAACCTGGTTGCATAGTGTAAGGTCATAAGATCTCAAGGGAAGCGAGACCGTCCTGGAGGTAATGCAGGCTGTCCCGGCCAACCTCTGCTCTTTTCTTTAGCCTTTAAGGCATAGCACCAGGGCTCCTCCGGGGAACCTTCCCTGGTCGGCCCTACCCTCACGGAGTCAGCTTCCTCACCACCCTCCCGATTTCCTCAGCACTTGACCATTCTTTCTCCTGCCACCTGCAGTCAGAACCTGCCCTGCCCCCTGCTCTTATTTTATGCCCCCAGATCCTGGCCCGGCTCAGTGTGGCTCATCTCCAGCGAAGCTTCCGTACGGCTCTGGCTAAAGCACCCCTCCCCCAGTAGGGCCATTTCCTACTTAGACTCCTTGTGCTCAGACAGCGCCTGGCAGGGGGGTAGGCACCCAAGAAACATCTGTCGAATAAAGGAATAAATGCCTTGTGACCCAATCTCACATGTCAGGACCTTGAAGGCAAGTGCAGTCTTCCTAGAGACATCTCTACGTCCCCGACAGTGCCACGCATAAAGTGTGGAGATGATTTCAAGAAATATGAACAAGCAGTTCTGGATCGATAAGGTCTTAGAGTTATGCTTCAGTAACCAGTCTTCCTAGAGGTGCAAAAGCCATCGAAATTAGTCTCTGGGACGCCCTCTGATTAAAGTGGCTGTCGTTGAAACAGAAAGCTTGAATCAACCAAGGTGGAATGGCCCCCGTACTTTACTCAGTTGAGCTATCGTTTCAATTTCATCTAAAATGTCAGGCTTAGCTGTTCATTTTTATCCAGCCGTCCATCTAGACCGGTAAGCAACAGGACACCAGTGGTGGGGGAGGTGTAATCCAGATAATGGTAATCCATTATTCATACGAGTTTGATTAATGGTCTTCTTTGCCATCTTATCTCCATCATCACAGACAGATATGTATTGATGCCCTCTGTGCTTTCCATGATGTACTCAATTGTGGAAGGTTCTGCGTCTAGCTTGGAGTGAGAAGGAAATGTTGAGAATTTACTAACCACTCAGTAAGTTGGAGGAACAGCAGTTTCCACCGAGCCCCAAGATATCGTCTCTGGGGATAAGACGGTAGAAGAGCCGAGAAGTTTCAGAGAAGTGAAGTGACTTTCCTAGGGCAGCCTGGCTTGCTAATGGCAGAGCCAAGTTTATTTTCCATTTGGATCTTTAGTCTGCCTTGGAATCTCAAAAGCGAATTCAGTTTTATTGAGCGCCTACCATGCACGGTATATAAGGCTAGACGCTGCTTTTAATGCACAATTCAAACTACTGCGTTACTGTAATTAATCTTCTTTATGAGCAGCCAAGGTAAAACCTAAATCTATACAGATCCCAAGACGGTATCGGCTCTTAACAGTGTTGTATTTCCAGAGCTTCTGAAAACCTCTTATGGTTCACTCTTTGCTTAACTATTAGCAACCAGGCTCTTCTCTATGATGTGCAACCACCCCCTGGAAATGCAGTGACCACAACTAAGTCATAGTGGGGTTTTTTTGGTGTTTTTTTTTGGTTTGTCTTGTTTTTTTCTTTTTTCCTGTCAAGAGATTAACCATGTTTAATTCTGGGTGATTAGAATATAAATAATCATTCCCTTCTTTGCACTTTTCTGAATTTAATTTTTTCTACTTTAAAATCTTTTTTTAATTTAAAAAAGTTTTTATTTTATATTATAGTACAGTCGATTAACAATGTTGTATTAGTTTCAGGTAGACACAACAAAGGGATTCAGTTATACAGATACATGTGTCTATTCTTTTTCAAATTCTTTTCCCATTTAGGTAATTACAGAATACTGAGCCACGTTCTCTGTGCTATACAGTAGCTCCTTGTTGGTTATCTGTTTTAAATATAGCAGTGGATACGTGTCAATCCCAGACTCCCACTCTATCCCTCCCCCGCACGTCTTCCCCCGGTAACCGTAAGTTCACTCTCTAAATCTGTGAGGCGGTTTCTGTTTTGTAAAGAAGTTCATTTGTATCATTCTTTTTAGATTCTGCATATGATATTTGTCTTTCTCCGTCTGACTTACATCACTTAGTATGATAATCTCCAGGTCCATCCACATTGCTGCAAATGGCATTATTTCATTCTTTTTAACGGCTGAGTGATATTCCATTGTGTATATGTACTGCACCTTCTTTATCCATTGATCTGTCGATGGACATTTAGGTTGCTTCCGTGTCTTAGCTATTGTAAACAGCCGTGCAGTGAACACTGGGGTGCATGTATCTTTTTGAACCATGTTATTCTCTGGATATATGCCCAGGAGTGGGATTGCTGGATCATACGGTAGCTCTCTTTTTAGTTTTTTAAGGAACCTCCATCCTGTTCTCCATAGGGGCTGCACCAATTTACATTACCACCAACAGTGTAGGAGGGTTCCCTTTTCTCCACACCCTCTCCAGCATTCACTGCTCTTAGGCTTTTTGATGATGGCCATTCGGACTGGTGTGAGGTAACATCTCATTGTAGTTTTGATTGCATTTCTCTAATTAGTGATGTTGAGCATCTTTTCATGTGCCTCTTGGCCATCTGTATGTCTCCTTTGGAGAAACGTCTATTTAGGTCTTCTGCCCATTTTTTGATTCGGTTGCTTGTTTTTTTTGATATTGAGTCACATGAGCTGTTTGTAAATTTTGGAGATTAACGCCTTGTCAGTCGCATCGTTTGCAGATATTTTTTCCCATTCTGTGGGTTGTCTTTTCGTTTTGTTTATGGTTTCCTTTGATGTGCAAAAGCTTCTGAGCTTAATTAGGTCCCATTTGCTTATTTGTGTTTTTATTTCCATTACTCGAGGAGACAGATCAAAAAGGATCTTGCTGCAGTTTATGGCAAAGAGTGTTCTGTCTATGTTTTCCTCTAAGAGTTTATAGTATCTGGTCTTACATTTAGGTCTTTAATCCATTTTGAGTATGGTGTTGGAGAGTGTTCTAATTCTTTTACATGTAGCTGTCCAGTTTCACCAGCACCGTTTATTGAAGAGATTGTCTTTTCTCCAGTGTATAGTCTTGCCTCCTTTGTCACACAATTATTGACCATAGGTGCGTGGGTTTATCTCTGGGCTCTCTATCCTGTTCCATTGAGCTAGATTTCTGTTTTTGTGCCAGTACCATCCTGTTTTGATGACTGTAGCTTTGAAGTATAGTCTGAAGTCAGGGAGCCTGGTTCCTCCAGCTCCAGTTTTCTTTCTCAAGATTTCTTTGGCTATTCAGGGTTTTTTGTGCCTCCATACAAATTTTAGGATTTTTTGTTCTAGTTCTGTGAAAAGTGCCTTTGGTAGTTTGACAGGGATTGCATTGAATCTGTAGATTGCCTTGGGTGGTATAGTCATTTTCACAATATTGACTCTTCCAATCCAAGAACATGCTATATCTTTCCATCTGTGTGTCATCTTCGATTTCTTTCATCGGTGACATAGTTTCCAGTGTACAGGTCTTTTGCCTCCTTAGGTAGGTTTCTTCCTAGGTAGTTTATTCTTTTTGATGCGATGGTAAATGGGATTGTTTCTTTAATTAGTCTTTCTGATCTTTCATTGTCAGTGTATAGAAACGCAACAGATTGCTGTGTATTAATTTTGTATCCTGCAATTTTACCAAACTCATTAATGAGCTCTAGTGGTTTTCTGGTGGCAACTTTAGGATGTCGTATGTATAGTGTCATGTCATCTGCAAACAGTGTCAGTTTTACTTCTTCTTTTCCAATTTGGATTCCTTTTATTTCCTTTTCTTCTCTGACTGCCATGGCTAGGACTTCCGAAACTATGCTGAACAAAAGTGGCGAGAGTGGACATCCTTGTCTTGTTCCTGATCTTAGAGGAAATGCTTTCAGTTTTCCACCACTGAGAATGATGTTTGCTGTGGGTTTGTCATATACGGCCTTTATTATGTTGAGGTATGTTTCCTCTGTGTCCACTTTCTGGAGAGTTTTTATCGTAAGTGGGTATTGAACTTTGTCAAAAGCTTTTTCTGCATTGCTTGAGATGATCGTGTGGTTTATATTCTTCAGTTTGTTGATGTGGTGTATCACACCGATTGATTTGTGGATATTGAAGAATCCTTGCGTCCCTGGGATAAATCCCACTTGCTCATGGTGTATGATCCTTTTAATGTTTTGGTGGATGGGGATTGCTAATATTTTGTTGAGGATTTTTGCACCTGGGTTCATCTGTGATATTGGCCTGAAATTTTCTTTTTTTGTGTGTGGTATCTTTGTCTGGTTTTGGTATCAGAGTGATGGTGGCCTCATAGAGTGGGTTTGGGAGTGTTCCTTCCTCTGCACGTTTTTGGAACAGTTTCAGCAGGGTAGCTGTTAAGTCTTCTCTAAATATTTGAGAGACTTTGCCTCTGAAGCCATCTGGTCCTGGACTTCTGTTTGTTGGGAAGATTTTTAATCACAGTTCCAATTTCACTACTTGTGTGATTAGTCTGTTCATGTTTTCCATTTCTTCCTAGTTCAGTCTTAGAAGGTTGTACCTTCCTAAGAATTTGTCCATTTTTTTCCAAGTTGTCCATTTTATTGGCATATGGTTGCTTGTAGCAGTCTCTGATGATCCTTTGTATTTCTGTGGTGGGTGTCAGTTGTAACTTCTTTTTCATTTGTAATTTTATTGATCTGAGCCCTCTGTTTTTTTTTCTTGATGAGTCTGGCTAGAAGTTTATCCATTTTGTTTGTCTTTTTAAAGAACCGGCTTTTAGTTTCATTGATCTTTGCTATTGTTTTCTTCATCTCTATTTCATTTATTTCTGCTCTGATCTGTATGATATCTTTCCTTCTACGAACTTTGGGTCCTGTTTGTTCTTCTTTCTCTAGTTGCTTTAGGTGTGAGCTTAGGTTGTTTATTTGAGATCCTTCTTGTTTGCTGAGGTGAGATTGTATTGCTATAAAGTACACTCTCAGAATTGCTTTTTCTGCATCCCATAGGTTTTGGATCATTGTGCTTTCATTTTCATTTGTCTCCAGGTATTTTTTGATTTCCTCTTTGATCTCTTTAGGGATCCAGTGGTTGTGGAGTAGCATATTGTTGTTTAGCCTCCACGTGTTTAGTGTTCCACAGTTTTTTTTCTTGTAGTTGATTTCTAGTCTCATAGTGTTGTCATCGGAAAAGGTGCTTGATGATGATTTCAGTTTTCTTAAATGTACTGAGGCTCGCTTTGTTGGCCCAGCATGTGATCAGTCCTGGAAAATGTTCCATGGGCACTTGTGAAGAATGTGCATTCTGCTGCTTTTGGATGGAATGCTCTGTAAATATCAGTTAAGTCCACCCGGTCTGATGTGTCATGTAAGGCCTGTGTTTCCTGATTGATTTTGTGTCTGGATGATCTGTCCATTGGTGAAAGTGGGGTGTTAAAGTCCCCCACTGTGATTGTGTTACTTCCGATTTCTCCTTTTATGGCTGTTACAATTTCCCTTATATATTGAGGTGCTCCTATGTTGGGTGCATATATATAGTTACAATTGTTATATCTTCTTTTTGGATTGATCCCTTGATCATTGTGTCGTATCCTTCTTTGTCTCTTGTAACGGTCTTTATTTTAAGTCTATTTTGTCTGATATGAGTATTGCTACTCCAGCTTTCTTTGGATTTCCATTTGCACGGAATACCTTTTAGCATCCCCTCACTTTCAGTCTGTACCTGTCCCTCGATCTGAAGTGGGTGTCTTATAGATAGCAATATATCCAGGTCTTGTTTTTATATCCATTCAGTGAGCCTGTGTCTTTTGGTTGGAGCACTTAATCCATTTATGTTTAAAGTAATTATCGATATGTATGTTCCTATTGCCATTTTGTTAACTGTTTTGGACTTGTTTTTGTGAGTCTTTTTTCTTCCCTTCCTCTTTTCTTCTCTTGTGATTGGATGACTAACGTTAGTGTTGTGTTTGGATTCCTTTGTCTTTTGTGTGTGTGTGTCTATTGTAGATTTTCAGTTTGCAGTTTCCATGAGGTTTTTTTTTTTTTTGCTGTACGCAGGCCTCTCACTGCTGTGGCCTCTCCCATTGCGGAGCACAGGCTCCGGACGCGCAGGCTCAGCGGCCATGGCTCACGGGGCCAGCCGCTCCGCAGCATGTGGGATCTTCCCGGACCGGGACATGAACCCATGTCCCCTGCATCGGCAGGCGGACTCCCAACCACTTGCGCCACCAGGGAAGCCCTCCATGAGGTTTTGATACAGCAGTATATATATATATATATATAAATCACATTCTCCCAATTCATCCCACCCCCTCTTCTCCCCACCGGTATCCATATGTCCATTTTCTACGTCTGTGTCATATAAAATTGCTTTACATTGCTGGTCTTTTCATTTCAAATGCATTTCCAATCTCCTGCATTTGTGCTCTCCTCTTCTTACCATTGCTGGTTTTGATATCATATTTGTGTGTGGATGATTTCCTACGTTTACTGTATGTTTGCCTTTACCGAAGAGCTTTTCTATTCATAATTTTGTTTCTAGTTGTAGCCTTTCCTTTTCTACCGAGAGAAGTTGCTTTAGCATTTGTTGTAAAGCTGGTCTGGTGGTGCTGAATTCTCTTAGCTTTTGCTTGTCTGTAAAGCTTTTGATTTCTCCATCAAATCTGAATGAGAGCCTTGATGGGTAGAATATTCTTGGTTGTCAGGTCTTCCCTTTCATCACTTTAAATATATTGTGCCACTCCCTTCTGGCCTGCAGAATTTCTGCTGAGAAATCAGCTGATACCGTTATGGGAATTCCCTCGTGTGTTATTTGTTGCTTTTCCCTTGTCGCTTTTAATATCTTTTTCTATGTCTTTAATTTTTGTCAGTTTGATTGCTGTGTGTCTCGGTGTTTTCCTCCTTGGGTTTATCCTGCCTGGACTTGGGTGACTGCACTTCCTGGACTTGGGTGACTATTTCCTTTCCCATGTTAGGGAAGTTTTCAGCTATTAATGCTTCCAGTATTTCCTCAGGTCCTTTCTCTCTCCTCCTTCCAGGACCCCTGTAATGTGAATGTTGGTGTGTTCATTGTTGTCCCAGAGGTCTCTGAGACTGTCGTCATTTCTTTTCGTTCTTTTTCCTTCTGTTCCGTGGCAGTGATTTCCATCATTCTGTCTTCCAGTTCACCTATCCATTCTTCTGCATCAGTTATTATGCTATTTGTTCCTTCTAGTGTATTTTTCATTTCAGTTACTGTATTGTTCATCTCGGTTTGTTTGTTCTGTAGTTCTTCAAGGTCTTTGTTAAACATTTCTTGCATCTTCTTGATCTGTGCCTCCATTCTTTTTCTGAGATCTTGGATCATCTGTACTATCGTTACTCTAAATTCTTCTTCGGGTAGATTGCCTATCTCCACTTCACTAGGTTGTTCTTCTGGGGTTTTATCTTGTTCCTTCATATGGGACATATTCCTCTGCCATCTCATTTTGTCTAGGGACATATTCCTCTGCCATCTCATTTTGTCTAACTTTCTGTGATTGCGGTTTCCGTTCCAGGCTGCAGGGTTGTAGTTTTTCTTGCTTCTGCTGTCTGCCCCCTGGGGGAGGAGGCTGTCTGAGAGGCTTGTGCAGGCTTCCCAGTGGGAGGCAGTGGTTCCTGCCCACTGGTGCGTGGAACTGGGTCTTGTCCTTCTGGCGGGTAGCTATGGCCATGCCAAGGGGTGTGCCTAGAGGGCTGTAGGCTCAGGAAGACTTTATGCAGGCTGTCTGCTGATGGGTGGGGCTGTGTTCCTGCCCTGCTGGTTGTTTAGCCTGAGGCATCCCAGCACTGGAGCCTGCAGGCTGTTGGGTAGGGCCAGGACTTGGTAAGAAAATGGCAGCCTCCAGGAGGGCTCACGCCAATGAGTACTCCTCAGAACTGCCGCCACCAGTGTCTTTGTACCCTCAGTGAGCCACAGCCAATGCCCGTCTCTGCAGGAGACCCTCCAATACTAGCAGGTAGGTCTTGCCCAGAGTCTTATGAAGTCACTGCTTTTTTCCCTTGCTCCTAGTACGCACAGGACCCTGTGTGTGCCCTCCAAGAGTGGACTTTCCGTTTCCTACTGTCCTGTGGAATTCCTGCAATCAAACCCTGCCAGACTCTCTGAGGGCTCCTTCCTCTTGTAACCAGACCCCCAGGCTGAGGAGCCTGATGTAGGACTCAGAATTTTCACTCCTGTGGGAGAACTTCTGTGGTGTGATTATTTTCCAGCTTGTGAGTCGCCCCCCGCCCCCGGTGGGTATGGGATTTGATTTTATAGCAGTTGCACCCCCTCCTACCATCTTGTTGTGCTTCTTTGTCTTTGGATGTAGTATATCTCTTTTTGGTAGCTTCCAGGGGTTTTTTGGTCCATGGTTGTTGAGCAGTTAGTTGTGATTTGTTTTTCGTAGGAAGCCGTGAGCTGACATCCTTCCACTCCACTGTCTTGTCTCTGTCCTCGTGCGGGTTGTAAGTGACACTCTTCCAACTTCTGTTTAGAGTTCCCAAGAAGATCCAGGTAACAAAAGGAAGTACTATAGCCCATGCTATCTTAACATCATTCTCGACTACATACCTAGAGTAAACCCCAGAGTAACACCCTGTGCTTTGTTTGTTTGCTTGTTTTATACATTTATTTATTTATTTATTTTTGGCTGCGTTGGGTCTTTGTTGCCGCACGCGGGCTTTCTCTAGTTGCCGCGAGCGGAGGCTGCTCTTCATTGCCGTGCGTGGGCTTCTCATTGCGGTGGCTTCTCGTTGCGGAGCACGGGCTCTAGGAGCGCGGGCTTCGGTGGTTGTGGCTCACGGGCTTAGTTGCTCCGCGGCACGTGGGATCTTCCCAGACCAGGGCTTGAACCCGTGTCCCGTGCATTGGCAGGCGCATTCGTAACCACTGCGCCACCAGGGAAGTTCCCCTGTGCTTTATTATTACTGAAAATGTGCTTTACCAGCATCTGTTTATCCAGTACGAACCAGACCACTTCCAAGATAGAAAGCGGCTCCTAGAGGACTGCCCTTAAAGTAGAATTGCGCTCCCCTTCTTGAGTCTGGTTTAAAGGATCAAGTGCTAAAGCTGTGCTTGGCAGCCAGCTGGAATTGGGGTGGGGCGTGGGGCTTGGACGTCCTCAGGCGAGTGTTTCAGATTGGAGTTGGCTCCTCCCACGCACTGCCCTGACACACAGCACATGCCTCAGGCCGCAGCCAGGCCCGGGCTTCTCTTCCGCAGCAAGGACGCAAATTGGCCTTTGCAGTTTTTAAGTCAAGTCCATCCAAAGTGAGAATGTGAGTGTCCCCGTGACAGCCTGTCGTGGGAAATCTTGCGGTGGGATTTAAAGGCTCAGTGCACTGCTGGGCCGTTTATCATTCGGCGAGAGTGAGGAAGCATTGTTTTTCAGAATATCAGTGACTGCAAACAGACCTGGTAATCAGAACCTCTTCTCTACCAGGCAGAAATGTCATGTTTCACCAACACGTGTTGTACGTAACATAAGTCCAAACAGCATTTATGGGGAATCTATGACTAATTTTCGAACCACATGTGGGGTTAATGGCAGCATAGAAAAAGGGTTTAAGTAAGGAAGAGCGTAAGATGCTGTTCTTGATTAATTATCAGTGATTCAGGTGAAAATACTTTAAAGTAACAAATGTTTTAGGATCTCTTCCGTGCCAACCTGCTGTTTTGTTCTAAGAAAGTTGTCTCTTGTTATAATAGTAGTTCTTCCAATTTCTGTCAATCAAAATATTGACAAAAAATAGAGTGGGAGTGCTTTTCAAGTTAGGTTTTGATGAAAAGCCTATTGATTGTAGATAGCAGACCATACACAGTTTGGGGACTAGGCCAAATGCATGAAATCTTTTTTTACGTGTCGGACCTTCATCTGTCACATTCCCTATGAGTCTTCCTTTTTCCTACTTGACTACTCCTAGTACGTCATGCTGTTTTTTCCCCAAGACATCAGTTCCAGACTTTTCACTTTCCCCGAGTTCTTAAATGGAGCCCTCGATCCTACACGTGTATTACAGAGCCGTGCTTCTCAGACTCTCGGCGGTGAAAGACCGGGGGCACCAGGTTAGCCGGTTGGCTTAAGTTTTAACATGTCACTGACCAATACGTGATTCTACCATGAGTGACTCCGTGGCTCACCCCTTGCCACTTCAGCTCAATAGTACCTGACGCGGTCTTACGCCGTGGTCAGTGAGACAAGTCTGCTAATCCTATCCTTGGCTATCATGACAGCGTCCGAGTGCTATAAAATTTCTAAACACTGCCCTCATTTTCCGCACCTACCTCGCCGTGACCTTGAAGCAAACTTTGAGTCATAGTAGAATGAAGCCCAGTGGAGCTCTGGTATCTTTTGACCTTTCTTAAGAGCTGTTCGCCTTGGTGGCCAGTCATTCAGTGAAAACTATAACCTGTAGTATCACTTTTATTCTGGGAAAAGTCATAGCACAATGTTTATTATCTTTCTAAGTTTTCTTCTTTCAGCCTCTCCAGTTACCCTTCTCTCTGCTTTGGTTGCACGTGAACTTGTTCCAGAGCCAGCTGGCTTCCACCTTGAAGCCAGGGCTCTGTGGCAGCAGTGGGGCTGCAGCGGTGCACGTAGAGCCAATCGAGTAATCAGGAAATTCCCCGGATTTATGCTGCCTCTTAGGAAGCGTCGAAACGGAGAAGGTCTTCCCTTTTGCCTGTACCCAGATGAGGTGTAACCTGAGACAGAGGCTTGGGCGTGCGTTTGAAACATGAGGATGCTGTGGGCCTGGTATATTTGCGGTATGCAACTGGGTTATTCCAAAGTACCTGGAAAGAACGTGCCCTCGTGGTTAAACTCGTGCTACCTCTGAACAACGAGAAACGAAATTTCCATCCAGCTCAACTAAATTATCAGAAATTAGTGGGATTTCATTTAAGGGAAACGTGCCAGGTTGCTAAAGCTATAATGAGGAAGTCATTGAATTAATTCACATGTCAATATACAGAAAATAAAATTATCTTATTGGGGGGCACGGGAAATACACGCACTCGGCTGCCGCAAACGATGGCTGTGACTTGCGGCAAGAAGCTGCCTGCACGTATTGTACTGCGGTTTTCCGTGGACTGTCTCTGGGCCCGTCACTGTGCTGAGAGCTCGGCAGTCTCGTCTCAGTGACTCTTCACCCTGTCCAAGCGGCAGGGTGACACGCGCCAGTGAGGAAGCAGGCTCAGATATAGTAACGAGCCCATGAAACCCCGTGATGAAGCTGCTAGAAAGAGCTAGAGTTGGGATCTGCCCACAGGTCTGCCCGTCTTCTGAGCCTCAGCTCTTCAGCACCACACTATACTCTACACATCAGCCGGAAAGCCTGCTGAAAGTATCAAGCAGATCACGGCAGTCTTCACTTTAAAAGTTTTCCAGGGCTTCCCGTGATGCTGAAATCAAATCCGAGCTCCCCGACGCTGGCCCGTTGGCCCCACTGCCTGGCTATGCTCAGCCTGCCTCTCTCTTCCTCGTTCACAGGGCTTCAGCCCTCCTGGCCCCAGGGCCTTTGCACCTCCTGTTCTTCTGTCTCGAAAGTATCCATGGTATTGGGCACCCAGGGGAGGGTTCCGTAAGTATCTGCTGTGTAACTGTTGAGCTTTGACCACAAAAACAACTGTGCCCTCACCAAGAAGAGCCGGGAGAGAGAAGATATTTCCAGAGACCGACCCCATCTCAGAGCTCCTGCTGGTTGGCAAGCAGCTAACACTAAACACCAGACCGGGGCCTCGGCCTGAGAACTTATCATCAGGCAGCCCTTGGCCCTGCCGCGTCTCGTGTGGGTGGTTGGCAGGATGGGCGGAAAGGGAGACTTGGCCCATGAACGCTTTCAGAGAAGCACGCCACTTCCTCCAGGGGTCCAACAGTTTTCAAAGTTCTGACTTCATTCCAAAGCGCAGGTTAATTGGCAAATACAGTGGCGTTCCCTGTGCCCTCGTGTCTCGCGTTTGGGCTCGCTTTGCTTTTACTTAATTTGCTGTAATGGCGGCGGAAACTAATTTCTCGACTGTAAATATCACAGCTGTTGGGGAAAGCATTAATCGCGTGCTATCACGTTACCCTCCTTCCTTGGATCAATTTATGTGTAGTCTGTTTGCAAGTTCTGTCACCGTGCATATTAACAGAACACAACGGGAAATAATCTCACCAGACACATTGGAGACATTTGTACTGAAATGGCTGGAGGGGTTGGGGTTTGGAAATATTCTTGTTTGTGGCAGACATTGAAAGAATGCTTTTTAAAAGCCCGGCCCCGGACGTCTTGACGCTGAGTGAAATATGGGTAATTTTTCTTTGGGGGGGATCAATAAAATAACTATTTTCAAAATGACTTTATATTGGCTGAAAGGTCAGAAATGCCCTGGGCATTGATCCCATGCCCGCAATCACTTTTTTGTTTAGTACGTTAACCGCTCTGCCCACATCCAATGCAAAGAAATCCAGTTCATCATTTAAACGAAATGTTTTTTAAAGCATTTGACGTCCTCCCAGCCCTCACTGCCTGCCGGGGTCTCACAGGGAAATGCCCTTTCTTTGTCTAGGAAGTGGATCTCTACAGAATGAACAGCCAGGACAAGCTGGGCCTCACAGTATGCTACCGGACGGATGATGAAGATGACATTGGGATCTATATAAGCGAGGTATCGGGGCTGAGTTTTTGTAACTATCATAGCAAGAGCAAGAGAGTTGGTCTCTTTTTTCTCTTTTGCCTTTTATGTGTTAACCAGCCTTAACGCTGGCTCACGGAGATGTCTGTGGAAAGACGCAGACAGATTTCTTCGTCCCCTTTATCGCGCTCCATGGAGTTACGTCTTTACATAGGGGTTAAGTCCTAATGTTGGCACATAAGACAAAACTACCCTTCAGAAGCCTGCAAATCGGCCATAAAATGGAGCCGTGTACGTGGCTTCATGTGTTCAACCCCGAGGGAAGAGCAGATTCACATTTCCCGTCTCGTGTTCACTGAATGGGATGGGGGAGGGCATCATTTACACTTTTTAAAGTATTTCTGTGTCTGTTTCTCTTTTCTTTTGGTGTGGTGTGTATAGTTGAATTCACGTAAGTTCAGTGCAACTTCAAAGTACATAGACGGAAGCTATCTTTATCTTCCCAGAGGAGACAATGCAAAGCAAGTGATTTCAGGATGGATACCTTACCACGCATTGCCCTCTTTGCAAGCACAGAAACCCCATTTTGTCAGGAAATAAAATCCATCCCCATGGGATGAATCAAGGGATGTGTCTGCTAGGCTTAATAATTATCCCTTGGGGTATACTCTACCCACCAAGCTTAAGTTGGCCCATCATGACTGCATTTCGGGGGTGTCTCTCCCAAACTCAATCCCACTTGTGTCAATTATATTTCATTTTTAAAGTTACTTTCCAAACTTTAATATACACATTTGGTAAAATAATGAAGTTGCTTTAATTATTGTAAAGGTCGCTAGCCCACATGATGAAGGGTACCCTTTAACCTGTTCTCCAGCACACTTTTGCTTTTCATTCCTGTGCGTGCAACGGGAGTCAGCTGTGCCTCTGCATCCCCTCAGGTCACCAGGGTCTGAGCACACTGCCGTGTAGCAGGGTTGCCGTGCAAGGATCCCGGAACACAGCCTGGAAAGGGCTTGGAAACAGATCAGTCCCTGTTCGTCTCCCTCTGCATGACCCTAAGTCTTGTTTATTTCGGCACAAAACGAAAACAGAGGGACGAGCACGACCATGTGTTAGAGGCAGACTTTGGAAAGGGCCGTCGTTTATCTTCGTGCGTGTTTAAGTTACCCACTCGGTGCTGAGATGTCTGCTGTGTGTTTCAGATCGACCCTAACAGCATCGCGGCCAAGGATGGGCGCATCCGAGAAGGAGACCGCATCATCCAGGTGGGTCAGCTTCCTCTGTTTATCACTGAAGAGCAAACTGGTTCTCATTAATAGCTTTGGGGTGGAAAAGCAGAAGTTAAGGAACAGGGGGTCGCAAATATCAGGGGTGTGGTGAGGCCAGAGAAGGTAATGGCTGAAGTACAAGCTATGGAAAATACCTGGCAACAGGGTGTGGTGAGGCGTGAGACAAAGTGGAGAGAGGACGCCTGCCCCACCTAAGCAGGAAAGCTGCCCCAGAGCTTTGCAGCATCTGAGCCAGCTCATCTCCTTTCCTTTCCCTTCTCCTTGGGCCACAGACAGCACATTAGTGGGCCAGATCAGGCCCACAGTTCTTGTGAAACAAAATAATGCTCATTTGAGCTTTCTCGGATGGGTTAATTTTGGACCGAACATTTCAAGTTTGAGCCATCTTTTAAACTCCATGACTCAGCATTTAACTAGTATATGCCATGGCTTTTAAGAGTAGTTTCTTTATCTGTAAAGGATACCTGTTGCTCTTTTGAGTCAAACTGAGACCAGTCTTTTTTTCCCTTTAATTGTCTTTTAATTTAAGCTTTAATTATTTTTTTAACAAATAACATTTTTTATTGAAGTACAGTTGATTTACAGTGTCGCGTTAGTCACAGCTGTAAAGTGACGCGGTTATACGTGTGTATACGTTCTATTATTTTCCAGTAAGGTTTAATCACGGGAGATTGGGTGTAGTTCCCTGTGCTACACACAGTGTAGGACCTTGTTGTTTATCCATTCTCTATATATACCAGTTTGCCTCTGCTAATCCCAGACTCCCAATCCAACCCTCTCCCACCCTCGTCCCCCTTGGCAACCACCCGTCTGTCCTCTGTGTCCGTGAGTCTGTTTCTGCTTCAGCAATAGGTTTATTTGTGTCATATTTTAGGTTCCACATATGAGTGCTATCATGAGGTAGTTGTCTTTCTCTTTCTGACTTCCTTCACTTAGATATGACAATCTCTCGTTGCATCCACATTGCTGGAAAAGGCATTGTCTCATTCTTTCTTTTTGATGGCTGAGTAATATTCCATTGTCTGTACCACGCCTTCTTAGGTTGCTTCCACGTCTCGGCTGTTGTAGCAAACAAACAGTGCTTCGGTGAACATTGGGGTGCGTGTGTCTTTTGGAATTCGTTATAGTTTTGTCTGGGTATATGCCCAGGGGTGGCACTGCTGGATCACATGGTAAATTCTATTACAGTCTTTTTTAATCTCACAGAAATTGAGAGGCTCTGGTTCATGGGTAGAAGACTTAGCTTCTACCTCTGCTCGTTCCTGTCTTCTCATTTCGAATCCACTGTGTTTAGACGTATCACTGCCTACCTCCCTGCGAGTAATTTTCGTTTCCTTTTGCCACTGCTTATTCTTACCCTTTCCCTGACTTCAGCCCGGACTGTCATCCCTGATGGGGCTGAACCCTCAGGAGTAACGGCCTTTTCAGTGGCTCTAGTTTTCCACTGGTATCTGCCATTGGCCACGGAAGCACTGAGTTCCTTATCTGGCCCTCCCTGCCTCCCGGACAACCACACATCCCCTCGTTGACTGAGATCCATCACCCCCTTTGCTGCCCGTTCCTTAACTGGCATAGAGAGTCAGTCAGAGGGCAGGCTCCCCTTCCAGCTCCACGGGACCATTGCTGTGTACCCTGGAGCTGAGACCTCCAGACCAGCAGAGCTCGAAGGTGCCGGGACAGGAAGCCAGAATCCTGCCAGAGAGCGATCAGGTGTGATGGTGAGAGGCTCCCTCCCGCTTGACCTTGTGTCCCACCTTAAAACATTAAAGTGTGAAACTGGGAACGCAGAACGCTCTGCGTAATTCCAGCACGTTCACGTACAACCCCCAGTGCTGCTTTTTTCTCCGATAGGATCTGAAAATTAGCTGTAGTCACGCTTCAGTATGTTCCATTTAGACTCCCGCCTGAGTGTATTTAATTACGTGTCTTAGATGTTTTCCCTCTTCACAACGCTGTGATTTTTCTCAGGGCTGCCTTTTGGAGTCCCAGCTACTTCTGCTCACGTAGCCTCCGCCTGGGCACTACGCCCGTGGAGGCTGTCATGGTGACCAGAGACACTGCGTCAGTTTGAGCGAGGCCTTTCCTTCTGAAAACCAGCGTATTGTCTTCAAGCTGCCTGGAAGCTCTCTGTTCCCGCTGTGGGATGCAGGCCTGCAACAGAGCAGAAAGATTCTGCACAACTTACTCATGCAACTTGTCTACCCCTCCACCTTTTCCTTTTTAGATTAACGGGATAGAGGTACAGAACCGCGAAGAGGCTGTGGCTCTTCTAACCAGCGAAGACAACAAGAACTTTTCCTTGCTAATTGCAAGGCCCGAACTCCAGGTGAGTCAGCTTCCGGCACGTGAAGCTGGGTCTGTAGTTCTAAAATCAGTAACAAAGTCCCTGGCCCTGCAGAACACTGCCCACCTGTCGAATCTGAGCTTGAAGGGTACTCCGTACCCGGAAAGGTAATCTGAGTTGCTCGGACTTCCAATACTGTTTCTCGTTTTGACCTTCTAAGGAGCGTGCTGACATCCACTCTGGCATTTACACCGCGGGCCCCGCACGTTCGTTAACGCAGGGAGCGTAATGAAAGAAAAGAGGAGGAGGGAACATAAGGCCGTGGAAAACACAGCCAGGTCACGTCCGTCAACATGTTTGACTTCCCAGGACCTGAGCAGTATCTGTGTGGGTCTCATTTACAACCGCAGAGTGTTAAGGAACGTACAGCATGACGATTATAGTTAAACTTCAGGTGTTCTCATCACCCAAAAAACAGTAACTGTGAGATACGTTAGTTACTCGACTGGTAACTATTTCACTATGTATGTATGCACGTCAAATCATCGTGACGTACATCTGCCACGTACTACAGTTTTTACTGTAAAGAAAAAAGGAAAGAAACTTTGGTCAGCGGACTCTTCCTTAAAGGGCCAAAGAAGCAGCAGTATGATGGGCTTTGGGAGCTGCGTACATGGTCTCCGGTGTCCCTGCGGTGCAGAAGCAGCCGCAGACAACACGTAAACAAAGGGGCTTGGCTGTGTTCCAATGACACTGTTTTTAAACAAACAAAAATAGGCCGCAGGCCAGATGTGCCCCACGGGTGGTAGATGTCAGACCCCTGAGCGAGCACGAGAGAGAAGAGCCCTGGTAAAAGTGATAGGCCTTGCCCAAGACTAACAAACGGCTAGGTCAGTAGAGCTACCTTTTTTTGTGTGTGTCAGAAAGAATGCTTTCCGTACTGTAAGTGCCTTCTCCTGGGGGCCTGCTAAACTTGTGTGCGGGCCATCAAGCAGAAGGGCAGGCAGGGCTAGGGCTCCTGGACGCCGCCCCTACTATACTCAGTGGCCTCCTTCACCGAAAGGAGCTAACCTGGGGGAAAGCGCCTCATCCTCCAACAGTAAAACAGCAGACCGCAGCCCCGGCCCCCGGACGTGTAGGGTGGGAGCTGTCTTCACCGTGAGCGTGGGGTAGTCGTCTGTCGTAGAGCAAAACGACAGGCAGCCTGCATTTCGATGACCCCCGGAGGGGGCCCCAGAAGTATTTCTCCCCGGGGTTACTGTCCTTTCTTAAAATAAATACATAAAATGAGAGCGAAAGGAGCCTCAGCTGAAGGGCATGTGTGGGCGGCTGTCTCTCCCCAGCTGGACGAGGGGTGGATGGACGACGACAGAAACGACTTTCTGGACGACCTGCACATGGACATGCTGGAAGAGCAGCACCACCAGGCCATGCAGTTCACCGCCAGCGTGCTGCAGCAGGTACCGCCCCCGCCAGCCCCTCCGCCCTCTCAGCAGCAGGAAGACCCGGCCCCACATCTCCCTCGGGATGCCCAAGCCCCTGAGCAACCCAGCTGCCGCCGGGAAGACGGCCAGGAAACTAACGAAGTGCTTTTCTGTTCGCCCGAGTGAAAGGCAAGCCCGTAGTTTCCCTGACCACGAGAGTGCCGCGTGGCTTATAAGAGCAAACGCAGTAATGCCCGGGTACCCCTGACCTTCTGACACTCGTTTCAAAACCAAACCCCCCTGTGCCGGCATTAATAGATCGCTAGAGCAGAGAAAGAAACAGAAAAAGTCATGTTTTCAAAAGCAAAGCAATTCCCTCTGTTTAACCCCTGAGCTGCTTGGCACCCTTTCCGTCCCCCTTCTACGCCACCACCATTGTCAGAGATACCCTAAGTGACTACTAATCAAGGGGGGCCTGAGGAGCTAAAAGGATGTCACCTATGCCTCCTGTGCGTGCACAGGGGTCCTCGAATGGCTGGAATCATTCGGTGAGGTAAGGTGACTATAGTCCTCCTTTCCCAGGTGCGGAAACTGAGGCCAAGAAGGAGGTTCAGGCCGACCGGGTAGTTAACCCGTAGCTAATTCCCAGGCCCCCCTCCTACAGGAAGAGTCACACCTGGGAACTGCACCTCCGGCGTCCCTCACTGTACCCGTGTGTTCTTGTTTTCTGTCGTGTAGAAGAAGCATGAGGAAGACGGGGGAACCACAGACACGGCCACCATCCTGTCCAACCAGCACGAGAAGGACAGCGGCGTGGGCCGGACGGACGAGAGCACGCGCAATGACGAGAGCTCGGAGCAGGAGAACAACGGCGACGACGCCCCCGCGGCCTCCCCGCCACTGGCCGGGCAGAGGAAGCTCACGTGCAGCCAGGACACCCTGGGCAGTGGCGACCTGCCCTTCAGCAACGAGTCCTTCATCTCGGCCGACTGCGCCGACGCCGACTACCTGGGCATCCCGGTGGACGAGTGCGAGCGCTTCCGCGAGCTGCTGGAGCTCAAGTGCCAGGTGAAGAGTGCCAGCCCCTACGGCCTGTACTACCCGGGCAGCCCCCTGGACGCCGGCAAGAGCGACCCGGAGAGCGTGGACAAGGAGCTGGAGCTGCTGAACGAGGAGCTGCGCAGCATCGAGCTGGAGTGCCTCAGCATCGTGCGCGCACACAAGATGCAGCAGCTCAAGGAGCAGTACCGCGAGCCCTGGATGCTGCACAACAGCGGCTTCCGCAACTACAACACCAGCGTCGACGTGCGCAGGCGCGAGCTCTCGGACATCACCGAGCTCCCCGAGAAGTCCGACAAAGACAGCTCGAGCGCGTACAACACAGGCGAGAGCTGCCGGAGCACCCCGCTCACCTTGGAGATGTCCCCCGACAACTCTCTGAGGCGAGCGGCCGAGGGCGTCGGCGGCCCCGGCAGCGAAGGCGCCGCGGGGACCACAGAGGCGTACGGGCCGTCTCCAAGGAATCTGCTCTCCATCACGGAAGATCCCGAAGTGGGCTCCCCGGACTACAGCCCTTCCCCTGAAGAGCTGGACCCCAGCCAGGCCCTGGAGGGCAAGGAGAGGAAGCCCAGCGACGACGGCAGCGGGAGCCCCACCCCCAGCCAGAAGCTGGGCGGCGGCTCGTACCTGTCGCCCTTCCCGCACTCCCCCTACAAACACGCCCACATCCCGGCGCACGCGCAGCACTACCAGAGCTACATGCAGCTGATCCAGCAGAAGTCGGCCGTGGAGTACGCGCAAAGCCAGATGAGCCTGGTGAGCATGTGCAAGGACCTGAACTCGGCCAACCAGTCGGAGCCGAGAATGGAGTGGAAAGTGAAGATCCGGAGCGACGGGACGCGCTACATCACCAAGCGGCCGGTGCGGGATCGCCTGCTGCGGGAGCGCGCGCTCAAGATCCGCGAGGAGCGCAGCGGCATGACCACGGACGACGACGCGGTGAGCGAGCTGAAGATGGGGCGGTACTGGAGCAAGGAGGAGAGGAAGCAGCACGTGGTGAAGGCCAAGGAGCAGAGGCGGAGGCGCGAGTTCATGATGCAGAGCCGGCTTGACTGCCTGAAGGAGCAGCAAGGGGCCGACGACAGGAAGGAGATGAACATCCTGGAACTCAGCCACAAAAAGATGATGAAGAAGAGGAATAAAAAGATATTTGATAACTGGATGACGATCCAAGAACTCTTAACCCACGGCACGAAATCTCCAGACGGCACTAGAGTATACAATTCGTTCCTATCGGTGACTACTGTATAACTTTCACTTCCGCGTTATGTACATAAGAGAGAACACTACCGTTGAGGTAGCAATTCCTGCCTCGTTCAATGCGGCAAGCTTTTGTATATAAGATAAATAGGGTCATCATGTTTATAGTCGAAATCAGCGAGCCCTACCCACTCCCTCTGGGTGTCGTCTTAGCTCTATTTTAAGCGGAGAAAAACCACCCGTAACTGTCTTGGAAGGCAATATTCTGTCTTGGAAGGCAAGGCAGTATTAACAAAACAGAGCTTTTTTCTCAAATAGCAATGGTACTTTTTATACTCGTTACCTTTCACATGAAGTTTTTAAAATTTCAAAAAGATCTTTTATTAAGCATACCTTCACAGAATAATTTGTTTACACACTATATTCATATACGAAAGTTAAACACACTTCTTTTTCTGCCTGCCAAAAACTCACTCAGCTACGACTGCCAGTATGTATTTTTAATGGAAAATGGAACCCCCCCCTACTTTATAATATGTGAGTGACTGTTTAACGTTAGGTCAAAGCTTCAGCTCCAAAAACCACCAGACTAACTCTGTGGTTCACGAGGTATACTACACATAATTTGTTTAGAATTGGGAGACCCATTTAAACATTCTTCTCCTGGTTAAAGTTCCCAAGAGAGTGTAAAGGTTTTTAACAGAAGGCAAACAGCTTCGTGGAAGTTTAAAGCATGTTTGCAGATCTTGCAACCCGTTGGAGGACTTTGCATGTACAGGAAAGTTGTGGATGGAGACGGTTTGTGGAATTTTAAGTGCTCACTGTAGTAGACCTTTGCTTTGTAGATTCAAAGGGACAGACTTTTACGAGCAAATTCAGAGAACCATGGTTAGTTATAAACAGTAAGTAAAATGAAGTTAAAATAAATTATTATTTTCTATTTGATATGTTTTGAAGTGATTCCTCATTTTGCAGTGGTGCCTATAAAATAAAAGCCTTTTGCAGTGTGTATTTTTTTTTCCTTCATTGTATTACCTGCTGCCTGCCTCGGAAGAATTTGAGCGTTTCGGATCATCCACTACCTTCATTCTGCTCGGAATCCAAAGACAGGTCTGTTTGTTTGTTAGGAAAAGATCTAGCATTCGAATGACTGTCTGCCTTACAGAAAGCCTCAACTTGGCCCACTATGCTATAAAGTGGAAGAACTGAGCAAGTTTATCAACCAAGCTCGTGTTCACAACGAAACCCCTTTGGTTTACTGCCACCATTACTGCCTGTCGGTAATATCTAACAACATCTCTGAGTCGCTAGGCCCAACTTTCCACTTCTAAGATGCGTCTGCAAAAGCCACAATAGTTTCATAGAATAGCAAGGGTCACCAAAGTGGGTGGGCTTCAAAACTGGTATCTTTCACACCGCAACAACCCACAGGATCCCAAATACTGAATTCGCTACGAATTGTTCCCCGATGATAGCGTTCACACAAATGTCAGCTATAACGTCTACTAAAAAGACATACGTACAAACACAAATGAACGAATGACTGGGATTACAAAAGGTATCATTTTCATTTGCCGTGATGCCAGGCATCTGGTTTTCTCACTGAAATTTGGATTGAAGTGGCCAGATGTTTAGGTATCTGAGACTTAGATTCCTCCAACACACCCTGTTCGAACCCATATTCCTCCCTCCCTTGTGGCCAACATCTTAAGACGAGTCATTAGTAGTCGTACTTCCATTACAACAAACAATGTAGATACGACACCGATATATTTCTTCCTCACTATTAAGATAGATATCTGTTCATAACCTCTTCCAGACCAGGCATCGTGAAGATAATTACACCTGCTACCTTAGTGTTTGCAAAAGGTGGCCTGTTAGCACCATGGTTTGCCAATACTCTCCAAGTTCAACTTCCAACAGAATTGGATCCTTGGCTCCCAGGAGCAGCACCCCATCTCCAGCTCTCTTAACCTCACACCCTTTTTTGCTAGTTAGTGTGTCACGGAGAACCAACACCAGTCAGATGAATTACAAATTGCGTCAAGAGGGCTCCCCTGGTGGCGCAGTGGTTGCGAGTCCGCCTGCCGAGGCAGGGGACACGGGTTCGTGCCCCGGTCCGGGAAGAGCCCACATGCCACGGAGCGGCTGGGCCCGTGGGCCGTGGCCGCTGAACCTGCGCGTCCGGAGCCTGGGGTCCGCAGCGGGAGAGGCCACAGCAGTGAGGAGCCCGCGTACCGCAAAAACAAAACAAACAAAAACGCGGCAAGACATACACAGGTTGGGTATAAGACTAAGTGCGTGGGTTTCTTTGGAGAGATAGCCTTCCTGCCTTGTGTGTTCTCATTAAAGGCCAGAGGGGTGTACGTGGCTACAAGAGCAAAGATCTCCCACCGAAACAGTCATGTGCCATCAGACTGAAGTTGAGGGGTTTCCAATCAGGGCTCCCTGGGTGCCTCTGGATTTAGAGGTCAGTCTGTGCCCCATGTGAAAAAGTGGAGGGAAATAAAAAGTAACATACATTCTAATCCCAATTCCAGACCCTTCAATTCCAACTTATTTTTTCAATCACTTTTTCATATGGATACACTTGGTCCTAATTTGCAATGTCATACGAGGTTTCCCGAACCGAATTTAGCAAATCAACTCCTAAAAGGAGTCGGAAGAGACCTGAGAAATCATTTGATCAATGAGCAGGAGACTCAAGGAGACAAATGGGGGCTGCTTAATGAACAAACTGGGATTTGAATTCAGAACCCAACACCCGTTCCCATAGCCCTTATGGCCACTCCCACGGGGGAAAGCTCGCTGTCAAGTGCACAGTTAACTTGAACGTATTCAGTCCCGTGCCCTCAACCAAAATATAAACACAGCTCACCAGTGGATGCCCTGGAGTGAACATCAGTCAGGAGACGTGAATCCCATTTTCCAGTGAGTCTGAGCCTCCAAGTGCCTCTGAGCACAGGCATTTCCTCAACAGGCGAGTTGAGGGATTTTCCTGGTTAACGGTGACAAGAGACGACGTACAACTTCTGTCCTCCCAGATACGAAACCGTAGTTCCCACGTAAACAGAATTTCCCCTGTAGCCAACAGGGATTTCTACCACCACAGCTGCTAACACTGTCACTTCCTTGGCCCATTTAAGAACGTGATGGAAACTATGGATTCTCCCCACAGGAAAATATACGTATAATACACAACACAAAAAAATTTGCATATAATTTTGGAGGCTTTATGTGCCCCCAAAGTCCATTCATGGACCTCTTCTAAAGGTACAAAAGTCTCAAGTTTAGACCAACTGAATGTGATAGCTCTATATTTTCCACACTATTTTTAGGTGCATTTTATAGCACTCTTTGATTTCAATGACCATTTTAAATATCAAGGAGTACATTTTCCCCCATTAGACCCATATTAAGGCAATTAAAATTCAACAAACCCCTGATACCTGTACTCTTCCAGTCGTGCTAACGGTCGTTTCTCCCAGGATTAAACCGATTTCCGAACTACGACGAGGAAAGAGTTCCCGAGGCTCCGTAACAGCCACTCCACTGGATGGATGACAACTTTATCCCTAAAATATAAAGGGAAAGAAATGAAGATTGATCACCCAGTGCTACACTTTCCAGTACAGTAGCCACTGGCCACGGCTGGCTATTAAACACTTAAAGTATGGTGAGTCGAAATTGAACTGTTCTGAGAAAACGGATTTCAAAGACTTAGTGCTCCAAAAAAGAGATGATGTAAACTATTTCAAGAAGTCTATGCGTGTTGAAATGTTAATACTTTGCATATCTTGGATTAAATAAAATAATTATACTTCATTTCACCTTTTTTACTTTTTAATGTGGCTACTGGAAACATTTAAATCACAGATGCGACTCACATTTCATTTCTGTTGGATAGCACCAATACAGAGACCATCAGGTGTGGGTGTGCAAAACACGGGACCTCACGATCTCAGCAAATCCATAGGGCAGTTCTGCCAGGCGAATGGCCTTATCACCAGTTCACATTCAGACTAAGAACCTTGCCCAGATGAGTGTAGAGATGTGATTTGAATTTGCATCCTCCTGATGCCAAACCCTTTACCTTTCCCAACTCTGCCTCCACGGGCTTCTCAAGCAGTGACTCTTAAGTCCGTTTGCGTTATGCTACTCTTTGTAACCTAGTCATGATTACGATGAAAGAAACTGCTTCAAAGTGACAGGCATTTCACTCAGTTCCCTTTTGAGTTTTAAATGGCAAAATATCCTAACACTCCTGGCAAAAGCATATGACAGCGTATAAAAATCTGGGAACTGGGGGCACTAATTAAGCTTTTCATCTTTTAAATGAAAACAGAAGACTCCAGAAACAAAAACCACAAATGTGACGAGATAGGACTCTACAATGCCTAGGGAATACGAGTCAGAGAACTCATTAGGATTGTAAACTAAAGTATGAAAATTAACCAAGTAATTATCTAGTTGTAGCCTTAGCGGTAGGTTACAGGTTACTTGTTAGCAAGATTGCCCAGAACCAAGGAAGCAAACACAATCCTGCCAGAAGCAACTGCAACTCCCACTTCTTTTTCTGTTTCCCAGTTGTTTGAAGCACACTAGGATATCTGCAGAGAACAACTAATTAAAAAGAAATCATTAAAACGGAGATGAGATGCAAGAATTCTCACGGCAACCGCTGTACTCTTCAATTTTGATTAAATGTGAATTCCCGAAAGCAGCTAGAAAACAAAGTGTGGTTCCTGGGGTTTCATTCAGCTGGGTTTTTCTGATTACATGATCCATTTTCCTTTAGCTTCCAGTTTAAGCTAATCCTAAAAGGGCACGGTCCGTGGGGGCATGTGCTTTGCCTCTAACGAACATGGTTTTGCCTTTCAATGGCAGAACGCTGACCACATGCACTCAGCATCTTTTGAAAATGAAAAACGAGGAATTAATGATCCTTACTTGAATTGGGGCTATTGCAAACTTAAACTTGCTTACCAATGCAGTGATTCTTGTCAAAAGCCCAATGAAACTCCCTAGACGTCTGAGTCTCTCGAAAACACATTAGGATCACGTTGACTCGTGCGTTCATTCCTCCTCCTCAGCTGCCAGCCCAGACGTTATTGGTCTGATTTAACACTTTTAGCTCTGAAGAATCATGATCACCTCTGTGCTCTAGGCACTGTGTCAGAAGCCAGCATGGATTTGTTCAGCCAGGAGTTTTTGTGCCCACTGTGTTCAGGGCCGTGAGTTCTCACGGAGCTTACATCTAGTGGGAAAGAAAATAAAAATCCAGTCATCACACAAATACTTTTAAAATGTCAACAAGGTTAGAGTGGGAGAGGGGACGACGGACAGGAGAGCTAGTGCCACGGATTTCAAGGAGGGTCTCTCACAAGAGTCATGGTTGAGCTGAGAGCCAGTGGATGAATGTGAGTTAACTAGGAAAAGACAGAAGTGATATTCCAAGCAACGCAAACAGCACATGCAAAGGCCCTGTGGTGGGAGAGACATGGTTTATTTAAAACAAACCGAAAAGACAGCCAGTGTGGCTTGAGCTCATAAAGCACTGGAAGAGAGAATGGTGTGTAGTAAGAGTGGGGGGACAGGACAGAACCAAACACTTGACCATAAATCCCTATTCAATATGGCCGACACGGAGCACCTAATATGTGCTAGAAACTATGCTAAATGTTTTACACGTACTAACTTGCTTAACCTTAAATTGCCTGTGAGATGGGTGGGTTTATTATCCTTGTTTTGCAGATAAGAAAACAAAGAAGACTTAGGGAAGCAACTCACTCAAAGTGAAAGAGATGTACAGGCTCAGGGGCAAAGTGAGACCAGTTCTTTGTACCCACACTTCATCACTGGGCTGGGAAGCAGCATCTCCATAACAGGGGCTCATGGGTTTTCGCTCTGGGAGAGGTTCATACCTAACTGACTGTTTCTTAGCTCAAGCTGCCCTAACAAAATACCACAGGCTGAGTGGCTTCAACAACAGGAATTTATTTCTCACTTCCAGTCTGGAGGCTGGAAGTCTAAGGCCAGGGTGCCGGTATGGCTGGGTTGTGGTGACCCCTCTCTTTCTGGCTTGTAGATGGCTGTCTTCTTGCTAGGTCCTCACACGGCAGAGAGAGAGAAAGCTCTGGTCTCTCTTCTTGCGCAGACACTAATCCCATCATGGGGGCCCCACCCTCATGACCTCATCTAAAACTACTTAACTCCCCATGGTCCCACCTCCAAATACCATCACATTTGAGGGTTAGGGCTTCAACACATGACTTTGGGGGCCACAACATTTCGTCGTTAAGAGTCTGGATAACCTGCCACCCTTTTCATCCTCTGCCTTTTTCCAGCCCAAGGATACATCTGTTTATAACCACGTTGCTTCCCATTTCTATGCCATGACAGGTGATAAGCTCAATAAGCTTAGTCAATTCACTTCTACAAATTGGCTTCTGGCTAGAACATGTTTCTGCATCCAGGGCTCCACGTGCCATCACCCGTCATGTACACACAGATCAGGAGCTTAGACAAAAAGTGAGTTTCCTCCTCCCTTCCTTTCCAGTGAAAGCTTTTCCTACCAGTTTTTACCACTATCCAGAGGAGGAGTACCTGATCTGACGAAATGGTCTCGTCACATGCATAATGAAGAAGGAAATTTCGTTTCAGGGCCACACAGCTTCTCTAAGTAGGCAGGCTCCTGAATGGTCCCCTGCTGTATAAACTAATGTCGATGACTCCCGTCAAATAGGGAGGCTTTCCAACCCCTGCTGCCACCCAATCAGCTCTTCCTGCCTTCATAAATGATCTCCGAAGTGCCGTAAGCAGAGGACACAAGGTCCCAAAGGCCCATCCACCTCCAGAAAGAAGTTTCTCGGTGCCAATGGACTGCATAGAGGGGCTGAATAAATCCTAATTACATACGATTTAAGCTCTTCCATTTTCTGAGAAGCAGGGTGTTTGAGGCAAGGAATGTTGACTTTGCAAATGCCTAACATTTACCCAGAATGAACAAACAAAACCTGCCCACTTGGTTTTTGAGTTGAGTCTTAGGGACAAGGGGTATTGGGGGCTGATGGAAAAATGAGCTTCTAAGAACCCCCTTCAGTCTGACCTGAGCACTGTTGCCAGTACGTACGGACTTTGTTTCCTTAAGTACATGGGCATGCCCGCTCGCTGGATCCCAAGCCAACATTTTAAGCGGTACTTCCGCGGGGAGAATTATACATGACCAATTTTTAGCTGCGTTTTAAATCTTCTGGCTCTTGTTGACCCAGCCTTTCCAGGAATGTGACCTGGTTTCTATTTTCCACTCCATTAACCCTTTTGCTTTTCCCTCCTCCTTACCAGAATCACTTCTTTAATATCTACCTTATGTACCATGATCTCATTTTCCTTATGAGCAACAAGCACAATTTATAAGCCAGGCTTGGAAGTCATTCCTTCATTTAGCATCAAGCGTAATTCCCAAAGAAGTATATACTTTGGTGTGTAGTTTTACATTTTGTAACAAGGCCACATATTAACTGTGTTTCTTAAAACCCACGAGAGCTCAGCGAATCCTCATCCTGTATAAAGAGAAAAGACCTGCAAGTACGATAGATCCACTACCAGACTCAATGAGCATGTTCAAGGTCCGCAGGGTAAGCCAGGACACCTGCCTCTCAAAGTAATGCCTTGGGAGATGTGAGCAGTCAAAACTCCATAGCAACCAGCCGGTAACTCACATGATACCAAAATGCTTCAGTGCTATTTATTTTTTAACAAAGAGACACGTGTACGGTGCCAGAGAAAGCAGAAAATTTTGCATATAATTCAGGGGATTCACAGAAGCAATGTATCAGTATGATCTTAAGCAAAGATGTGATAAATGCTGACTTGATCTCCTAGTCCAAAAAAGCCCCAGGTCATCTTCATGAGCTCGGACTTGGCAGTGGATTCTCAGATGCGATACCAATGCATGAACAACAAAAGAAAAATAGACAAATTGGACTTTATCAAAACTTACAACTTTGTACACCAAAGGACATTATTAAGAAAGCGAAAAGACAACCTACAGAATGGGAGAAAGGATGTGATAAATGTTTGCTGTCTATAATCCATAAAGAACTCCAGTCATGTTGGATAGGGGCCCACCTTAATCCAACTCGTCAACAAAAAGATAACCCAATTTAAAAACAGGCAAAGGGGGCTTCCCTGGTGGCGCAGTGGTTGAGAGTCCGCCTGCCGATGCAGGGGATGCGGGTTCGTGCCCTGGTCCGGGAAGATCCCACATGCCGCGGAGCGGCTGGGCCCGTGAGCCATGGCCGCTGAGCCTGCGCGTCCGGAGCCTGTGCTCCGCAACAGGAGAGGCCACAG
>NW_020173397.1:8053076-8063598 GCF_003031525.2 Neophocaena asiaeorientalis asiaeorientalis
AAAAAAAAAAAAAAAAAAAAAAAAAAAAACAGTTAAAAATAAACAAACAAATAAAAACAGGCAAAGGACTTCAGGTGACATTTCTCCACAGAAGATACACAGTTGACCAATATGCACATGAAACGATGCTCAGCGTCAGTAATCATTAGGGAAACGCAAATCAGAACCATAACGAGAAACTACCTCACATCCACTAAGAGGGCTGCTCTCAGAAGAACAGAAAATAACAAGTGTTGGAAAGGAGAGAAACCGGAAGCCTTGTACATTGTTGGTGAAAATGTAAAAATGCTAGAGCGGCTCTGGAAAACGGTTTGGTGGTTTCTCAAAAATTAAATGTAGAATTACCGGATGATCCAGTCATTTCACGTCTTGGCATATACCCAGAAGAACTGAAAGCAGGGACTCGAAAAGATATTTGTAAACTAATGTTCATGGTAGCATTATTCCCAACAGCCAAAAGATGGAAATAACACGAGTATCCATCAGGAGCTAAACAAACTGTGCTGTA
Organism: Neophocaena asiaeorientalis asiaeorientalis; assembly: GCF_003031525.2. Classification (NCBI taxonomy): domain Eukaryota; kingdom Metazoa; phylum Chordata; class Mammalia; order Artiodactyla; family Phocoenidae; genus Neophocaena; species Neophocaena asiaeorientalis. The sequence continues at coordinate 8,053,585 of NW_020173397.1, forward strand.
AACATACAGTGGAATGTTATTCAGTTATATTAAAAAAAAAAAGCAATGATGTTCTGACACACATCACAACATGGATGAACCCCTAAAACATTAAGTGAAACAAGCCAGACAAAAAGGGACAGATGTTGTGTCACTCAAGTTATGTGAAATATCTAGAAGAGGCAAATTGATAGAGACAGAAACTTAAGTGGTTACCAGGGGCTGAGGGGCAGAGGGATGCAGAATTACTGCTTAATGGCTACAGAGTTTGCGTTTAGAGTGATGAAAAGGTTTCGGAAACAGGTAAAGGTGATAGTCGTACAACAGTGTGAATGTACTTAATGTGCTGAATTTTGCACCCAAAAATGATTAAAATGGCAAATTTTATGATACATATTCATATATAGGTATACACACACGTATGTAAATAATCACAATTTAAAAAATAACTCATGTCTTCTAACGTCTCAGACCAAATTCCCCTTGGCTTCTTGGGTTTGTAGATTGTTACCAGCATTGAGGAGAGCTGCACACACACCCGCAATCAGAAAATGAACACAAGTGCCACATTTTATTTACAGTCCTAGGGGGTCCACAGTTTTTGCGGAAGTCCTCCCAGATGCCAGCGTTGGATCTCATCTGAGGTAGAATGGATCCAAAGCAAAAGGAAGCTGGTGACCCTTCATCTGTGCTGAGAATGCTTTTACAATTTGGGTGCCCAGGAAACAAATTATACCTATGTCTCCTGGGCCTAGGGACTGCTCGGGGCATGGGCCACGCCTACCTTAGTACTACAGAATTGCATATTTGTGCCCCCCAAAATTCCTATGTTGAGACCTAATTCCCCAAGGTGACGTACTAGGAGGTGGGGCCTCTGGAAGTAGTTAGCTCAGGAGGCCGGAGCCCTCATGAACGGGATTAGTGCCCTTATGAAAGAGGCCCCGCAGAGAGGCCTCCCCACTTCCACCATGTAAGGAGACAACAAGAGGACAGCCGTCTGCAACGCAGAAGAGGGCCTTCCGCCCCAAACCTGAGCTTGCTGACATCCTGCTCTTGGACTTCCAGCCTCCAGAACTGTTAGAAATAAATTTCTGCTGTTTATAACCACCCAGTCAATAGTATTTCGTCACAGCAGACAGAATGGACTAAGACACTTGGTTTCTCTCGCAGGACCCATCAATTACAAGTGGTGCCAAATAATACCAAAACGCTTTTCAGAAAACTCCTTAAGATGCCAGATGGGAGGTACAGAGACACTTGGGGCTCTTCTGTAACTGGCAGGTCTGTGTCCAGGCATAAAGAAGGCTGGCCTCTTGTTGCCTCTGTGGGGAGATTTCATAGCACAGACTTCTCTCTAATCGAAAAAATGTAGGCACGAAGATAACTCTCAACAAGGGTTATCTCACTGCCCAAATTCTGGGAGCTCTTTTTAAAACAGTCTGGGGCTTTTCTGGCGGCGCAGTGGTTGAGAGTCCGCCTGCCGAGGCAGGGGACACGGGTTCATGCCCCGGTCCGGGAAGATCCCACATGCTGCGGAACGGCTGGGCCCGTGAGCCATGGCCGCTGAGCCTGCGTGTCCGGAGCCTGTGCTCCGCAACGGGAGAGGCCACAGCAGTGAGAGGCCCACGTACCGCAAAAAAAAATAAAATAAAACAGTCTTGATGCTTAAATATCACGAGGTCTCCGATTGCAATCTCCCTCACACCGCCCATCCCATACGTGTGGATACCCACCATTCCCCGATCTCTCACTTGCCTGCTCTAAAATCTTACCCCCTTGAGGCATAAAGAATTGTTTTCACTTCAGTAATCTGATGGAACACCTGAGGTTTTCACTGGGGATGACAAGCTAACCCAGGTTCTACCCGTCCCACCTGCCAAGATTTCTCATGGATCGTGGAAGTGGCGAAATGAAGAAGGGCAGACACAGGGAGGAACAGCAAAGGGAGCTTTTCCTTGCTGCCTGCCGGCCTTCACTCCTTCTCAGTCCTTCAAGTATCTATGGAGCACCTACTATGTGCTGGTCACTCTCCTGGCACCAGGGCTACATTGGGGATAAGGCAGAGATGATTCCCCCCTCACAGAGTACCCATTGTGGCGGGGGGGAGGCAAAAAAAAAAGCACAAGTAAACAAAGAAAGAAAAAGACTTGCAAATCATGTTAAGCAAACAAACACTGGTCTGAGAGAAGCGTTAGCCACTAAACCAGTGGTTCTCAAAGTGGAGTCCCCGGACCAGCAGGACCAGTAGCACCTGGGATATTATAGGAAATGCAGATTCTCGAGCACCACCCCAGACCAACAGATTCAGACACTCAGGGGTCACGCGGTCTGTTTTTTCAAGCCCTTCAGATGACTCGATGCATGCCGAAGTTTGAGAAACACTGCAAATAAACAGAATTTTGACTGTTTGGGTTGTGAAGTTTTTTGTTTGGTTGGTTGTTTTTATCCCTAATTCTTAGAACAGTCCCTGGACAAAGTAGGGGCTTTATAAAATATGTTGAAGGGACACTCAGTTGGGTTATTGTACTTTAAGCTGAAAAAGACCACTCTAAACACCTAAGCTGAGATCTGAAGTTTGAGAAAGAGACGGCCATGCAGAGTGTAGGCCAGAATGTTCCTAGCCAACTAGAACTGCAAGTGCAAAAGGCCTGGGGTAGGAAAAAACTTCCTATGGAATCAGACTGCCTGACAGGCCATGCCTTGCATCTTACGTGTCCCATCTCTGACTGTGGGATCCAGAGTCTTACCTTCTCAAGGAACACAAAGGTAGATCTCTTAGCTTAACGAGCAGGTGAAAAACCTACGCTTCTCTGTGAGCGCGACTGCCTTTCTCGTGTGGCAGCACGTGTAAAACCACCAAGGAGGGCCTACTGAAGCCGAGGCCATCGTTTACAGAGCCTGGCTGGGTCTCCCCTCAGGATGAACTCTCAGTGACCTTGGACAAAGGGGCTCCCAGGTGTCACCCAGTAAGCAAGGCGGGAGACCCTGGGCAGTCTGACTTCCTACACTCTGTTCTGAAGCAGCTGAGTTCTCTTCACTTCAAGACAATAAACAAAGAATGCTCCCAGACAAATTCAAGGCGGCTTCATAAAAAGGAGATGAATGGCGGCAAATGAAAGAAAGCAACGAAAAACACGGCTGCAGTGCTTCAAGGTGCCTGGGGCCAGAGGGACGGGTTGGGGCCAAATCGAGGCTGCTACTCAGGACACTGTAAAGACCCAGTTCCGGTGAGCACAACACACAATGCCAGCCGGCCTGAGAGACTCCGAGGACGCCGCTCTCCTCTTCCCCTGAAGTCACCTTCATCCAGGAAAAAGATGCCATCTTTGCTCTAATTACATCCATTGGGAAATTTTCTTTTGTTGTTTTTTTAATGTTAAAAAGATTCCTGCAGAATATTAACATAGATACTTTTTAAAGTTATAAAGGGGGAAAGATGTGCTGTAGATGTCTTTAAGATACCCACAACGTTTTTTCAGTTATAGGACAGTCAGGACGTAGATGACGGGCCAGAGAACTTTTTCAGTAAATATCTTAAGATATGTGGGCCCAGACACAAAATCAAGGACGTTAAGTAGGTACTTACGTAAGAAGAGAAAAAACACGTTTCCACAACTTTCATTGATGAATTTCAAAGTATATGAGAACAATTTTTAGTAATATAGGTCTACTAATGAGAAGAATGGAATTAGGGTGTGGAGGGGTAACATTTTGCTTACTTGGGGATCAAAGTTATTATAAATGTTCCTATCATCAAATCGATTACAAATATTTATCAGGGAAAACCATTCTTCACTCGTGGACTGTACAAAAACAGATGGCAGGTTGGATTTAGCTCGTGGGCCCTAGTTTGCTAATTTCTAGCTGAGACCCTGTATTAGTCAAGATTCTCCAGAGAAGCAGAACCACTGTGCACGTGTGTGTGTGTGTGTGTGTGTGTGTGTGTGTGTGTGTGTGTGTGTGTGTGTGTGTGTACACATACGTATGGATGAATGGATGAACGCAGATAGAAAGGTATTTTTTAAATAAGGAATTGGCTCACACAGTTATGGAGACAGGCAAGTCGCAAGATCTGCACGGTGAGTTTGCGAGCTGGAACCCACAAGAGTCAATGGTGTAGTTCTAGCTCTAACCCTGAGGCTGGTCGGCTCGAGACCCAGGAACTGCTAATGTTTCAGTTTGAGTCCAAAGGCAGGAAAAAGCTGATGTCCAGTCCAAAGGCCATCAGGCAGGAAGAACTCTCTCTTACTTGACAGGAATAGCAACCTTTTGGTTCTATTCAGGACATCAGGTGAGTGGATGAGGCCCACTCACACTGGGGAGAAGAATCTACTCTACTCAGTCTATTGATTTAAATATTCATCTCATCCAAAAACACCTTCACAGGAATACCCGGTATAATGTGTAACCGAATAACTGGGCACCCCATGGCCAAGCAAGTGGACACATAAGGTTGACCATCACAGACCACCACCATCCATATTTTCGGACTCCTCATGAGACCATGGTTCCAAAAATCAAGCATCCCTCTCTCTTCCCACGGCCCCAGCTGCCAAGAAGCGGCTGGAAAACTGCCATGGATGCAATGTAACCTGCTTTCCTAAAACTGAGAGTTACGTGTGGCTCTAACTACACCTGGACAGGTACAGCTCCATGATGCAGGTGGAGGATCTGGCTTCGTCCAGCTGGGGACCAACACGTCCCTGGAGATGCCACAGGTGCCTGCATCCAAGCCATTCTCAGGCACGCATGCGTCTCCTAGACTCCCTGAGGCGCCGTTTCCCCTTCCCCGCGCTCCCCTTCCTTCACACCCTGGGCGGAAAACAAATTTCTGAGTGCACTCTATACACACAAACGTCTTTCGCCTTTATTTCTGACTTTTGTCCAGTATAAGCTATTCTGTACTTCCTGCCTGAACTGCTCTGAGAAACCTCCTCAACAATCCGTCAGCTCCCAGCACACGTTATGGCCTGACTCGAATGTGTAAGAGCCTCTGCCAGAGAGGTCGCAAATGCCTTTGCCCTTGATTTTCCTGTCTGGCCTCTGCCTACCTCCCTGATAACAGATTCCTCTCGAGGAAATGAGTCCTGTGTGGCTTGAGCAGGAAAACAAGAGGGAAATGACTGGAAATATGGTTGGAGAGGTCAGGGGAGGCACCTGGGAGGAGCGTCTCTAGGGAAGTGGGGTGCTTTTCATAAGGATTTGATGAGATGACGTAAGCAAACCTGACTGATGCTCTGTAAGCATGAAATGAATGCTACGTCCCAAATATTTGAGGCTTCTGGTGCTGTGTATACCACAGTCTCCCACAGGTCACGGCGAGACAATGTTAACAGCCCCCCTTCCCCCAGCTTCCATCTGGAGTGAGGGATGCCATACTATCATCACTATCCCGGTGTTCCCTCACATTCAAAGTTATGGTTGAACTATGTCCTGCCCCACCGCGCCCCACCCCGCCCCACCCCAAGCACCTGACAATGCGAACTTATTTGGAGAAAGGGTCTTTAAGGAGGTCATCGATTTAAAATGAGATCCTTAGGGTGGCCTCTAATCCACTATGACGGATGTCCTTATAAAAAGGAGAAATCTGGAGAGAGACACACTGAGGGAAAAGGCCATACGAAGATGAAGACAGAGATGGAGCTGATGCTTCTACAAGCCAAGGGATGCCAAAGACTGCCAGCAAACCACCAGAAGCGAGGAGAGAGGCCTGGAACTGACTCTCACCCACGGCCCTTGGAAGGAACCAAATCCGCCAACATCTTGACCTTTAAACTTCTAGCCTAGAACTGTGAGAGAATGAATTTGTTCTTCCCATCACCCAGCTGTGGTAGCTCACTATATCAGCCCTAGCAAACCAGCACACTGAAGCACAGAACACGGAGGAGAATGGGGCCCTGGCCTCCCTTTTTTATTTTTTTTTTGCGGTACGCGGGCCTCTCACTGTTGTGGCCTCTCCCGTGGCGGAGCACAGGCTCCGGACGCGCAGGCTCGGCGGCCATGGCTCACGGGCCCAGCCGCTCCGCGGCATGTGGGATCCTCCCGGACCTGGGCACGAACCCGCGTCCCCTGCATCGGCAGGCGGACTCTCAACCACCGCGCCACCAGGGAAGCCCTGGCCTCCCTTTATAGTGAAGTTTCCTATTGCTCCACTTGCTTCCTCTCAGGTAGGATCACTGCATGGTTTTTGAGTGCCTATGTAAAAGTTAAATAAAGTCAGAGCCCGTTTCCAAAGAGCCAGGTAGAGGCGCCACCCCTGGGTCAATATGTGAGAGGAAGATGGGGTGGAAACTGGCAACATCAAGTCTCCAGACAAGAAGCAGTGGCCCAGATTTCCAATGTTAGATGACCAAGAAGACAGAGGAGCATCTGGTCCCTCCCCTAGGATTTCAGGGCTCAGAACAGCTACTGGGCCTCTGGCCTGCCCCAGAGCTGCCGGAAGGCGGCTGGAGCAACGGGAGGTTTTCATTCCCTCACCTCTGACCCTGGCAGCCTGGCCCAGCTACACAAAGGCCTCAGAAGCAGGGGAGAGAAGACATTTCACGGAGGCCCCAGAAGGGGCACACATCCTGGTGGGGAAGGAGGGAGAGTGAGGGAGCCTCGGCTGAGACGACTCACGCAGTCACCCCCTAGCAAGGCAGCTGGTGGTCAAACCTACAACACTTCATAAGGATTCTTCTAAACAGAAGCCATAATTCGAGTCTAGCTCTGCTCTAAGGGTCAACAGCACAACCCTGAATATTTTCAAAATATCAGTTTACCAAGATGCTAAGAAGTATTATTCATGAAAACGTTCCATATTCTGAAAGGAATATGGATACGTTGGATTAAACCAAGTGAAACGTTATTTCTTGACTGCAGGACTCTGCAGTGACTTTGATATGACATGGCACTTTATCAGTCTCCAGAAAAAAGAAAGAAATATAACCACTTATATGTGGAATCTAAAATATGACACAAAAGAACATGTCTACGAAACAGACTCACAGACACAGAGAACAAACTTGTGGTTGCCAAGGGGGAGGAGGGATGGGGGAAGGATGGAGTGGGAGTTTGGGATTAGCAGATGCAAACTATTATATATAGAATGGATGAACAACAAGGTCTTACTGTACAGCACAGGGAACTCTCTTCAATATCCTGTGATATATCATAATGGAAAAGAATATGAAAAAGAATGCATATATATGTATAGCCGAATAACTTTGCTGTACAGGAGAAATTAACACAACACTGTAAATCAACTACACTTCAATGAAATAAATTTTTTCAAAAAAGAAATATAATCAACAAAGACTCCAATTTTATTTCATTACCAACTTTTTTTTTTCATCTTGCACTTCTTTTCACAACACCCCATCACATCTCTGAGAATACCTTACTAAGGAAATTAATTGGAAGATGCTGGTAATGAGCTTTGCAGTATGGATAGAGAGACACACGGAAGAGAAAGCAGGAAGTCAGCCAATATAAAGGCAGCCAGCCAGACCGAGGCCCACGGCACCCGTGCAGAGAAAGGAAAAGTTAGTCACTGCCATTTTCGCCTCATAGATCCCTACCTGGGGCAGAAAGAGCTGGCGTCTATAGGAAACATTCTCCAGTTCTCCCACACCAAGGAATCAAACTATCATTTGAAGATTCGTTAGGCAGTTATTCCAAGCAGAAAAACTCAAAAAGCTGAAAATATGATTAGCTTTGCTGATAAGAGCAAGGCTGGAGGTGACCATAAATCGTTGATAACAGCCTTCTGCAGGCCTATCAGCTGGTGCAACAGGATCAGGAAACAGAAACTGAATTCTTTGCTACGAGTCCATTAAAGACGCCTTCTAGCCTAGGGCACACAGATAACCGGCCTCTACCTGGAAGCCTCAACAAGAGAGTCGAATAGGTTTTATCAGGTCCTCAGGCCATGCAGTCATAGGATTATAGAGTTGGAAGCTTTCTCAGTCTAACCTTCTCACTTTAAAGTTAAAGAGACTTAGCCCAGGGCTTCCCTGGTGGCGCAGTGGTTGAGAGTCGGCCTGCCGATGCAGGGGACGCAGGTTCGTGCCCCGATCCGGTCTGGGAAGATCCCACAGGCCGCGCAGCGGCTGAGCCTGCGCATCCGGAGCCTGTGCTCCGCAACGGGAGAGGCCACAACAGTGAGAGGCCCGCGTACAGCAAAAAAAAAAAGAGACTTAGCCCAGGGGGGTGAGTGGTACTGAAGGTCACCTACCAGGTTCATGGAAGACCAAGAGTAAAAAAAACCCCAGCTTCTTGTTTACACTCCATGCTTTTATCACTACGTGATCCTCCTTTTACTGTGTCCCCAAGGGCTGTAAAAGTCAAGTAAAATCACGAAGAACCTGTCAGGTGTCTGGGAGCAGGTAGGTGCTAAAAGTTCTTAATATTTACTGAGCACCTACCATGTGCCAGGTACTGAGCTAAGCTCTTAAACCTCATCTGGCTCTTAGAAAACCCCCTGAAGTGTGTGCCTTTGCACAGGTGAGGACGGCAGCCTTCTGCAAGTCTACGTGACCTGTCCAAAGTCACACACACACACACACACACACACACACACACACACACACACACACACACACACGGCAAGCAGCAGGGCTGCCAGGCACCCTCAGGGTTTACTCCAAGGCCAAGGCTCTTAACCGCTCCCTGCAGGACCCTCTGACCAGTCGTGAAATCAAGAGCACCACTTTAAATAAACAAGACTACGTTTTCAGGATTTCCTTTAGAGTGCGAGGGTAGTCATAAAAGCAACGGCATGACTGAGAGTGATCCCATGAGGTCACTCTGCCTCTGTCCTTGTGTCTCCACAAGCAACCACTTCAACCCTCCCCCACTCTTTTCTTTTTCTCCTGCCAGAATGAGAGCAAGCCTATAGAGTCTCTTACACAAGACAATACTCGGAGAAGCATTTCTCTATCCACCTGCACGCTGGAACACAACTGTCTGCTTATTTACAACAACAGAATAATTTCTGTAACTTTCTCTCCATAAAAAAAGACACCGTGGACATTTTCCTGTGTAAATGAATAAAAATCTGCATCATCGCTTTCACAGGCACGTGGTGGACCATCACACAGGTACACACACGTCTTCAACCACGCCACGAGACGGGACTTTTGCACTGTTGCCTGTGTCTGACCCTCCTAACCAGCTCTGCGGTAAACGTGCTAGCAGAATCATCTCTGCACCTCTGTTCCACTGTTTCATCATTTAGCAGTCCCACGAGGGGAACTGCAATATCCTTTTTCATTTTGAGAGATACCACTTCCAGGAAAGCTGTGCCAACGCTCCACCGCCCAGCTATGTGGAACGTGTTAGCAGATCCCATCGCTAGACGACCAGAGAAACACCATCCACACTAATAGCTGTCTGTTAGCACAGGGGGAGTACCCAGGCACCCAGGCATCCCCATCCCTAAGCCACCAGCACTTTTCAGCAGGGCCACCACTATAGTCTTTTAACTGGTCTTCCAAATTCAGTCTTGCCCACCCCACCCATGCTTCCTCCTTGAGGCAGTCAAAAATGATCTCTTTTCAATATAAATTTGATCATGTCCCCCCATGCCTAAATTCTACACTTCTCACTGCTCCTGTGAAGATTCCCCAGATCCTGAGGAGGACTACTCCAGCCCTACTGCTGCTCTAGCCACATTTGTCTTCTTCCATTTCTTCCAGAGAATTCTTTCCCACTCAGGACCTTAGCATACACAGTTTCATTTTCTAGAATCTCTTCCTCGCCTCTCTCCCCGGTCACTCCTCCTCTCCTTTCAGGTTCCAGGTAAGATAGCATCTCCTCAGAGAAGCTTTGCCATCCACAGGCACCTTGCAGACTAAGAAAGGTCCCCCATCGTCAACATTCAGAGCACCTTGGAATACTTCCTCGATGTATTAAATTACTTCCTAAAATGTATGAAAATGCTAACAGTCACTTGAATGTCTGTCACCTCTGATGGACTCTAGGTTCCATGAGGACACCCGGAGACCTAGCACAGCGCCTCTGACGTGGGAGACGCTTGGTGATACCGTGATGAAG
>NW_020173397.1:8063696-8099523 GCF_003031525.2 Neophocaena asiaeorientalis asiaeorientalis
AGTGGAACAAAGGAAGGGAGGGGGAGGAAAGGGAAAAAGGGAGGGGAGGAAGGAGCAGGGAGTTAAATTTGCCACTGAGATCTTCCAGGAAAGGCAGAAAGGAGGAGGAAGAACTTACAGTCGTGAGTGAAGAACTAGAGATGGGAGCTCTATTTTATCTCAAACTTGCTTCAGACTCAGCCATTGGATAAATATTGATCAGTGCCCATCATGTCCTAGGCCCTGCTGTAGACAGCAGAGAAGGTCCTTAGCCTTCTGGAGCTCATGTCCTAGAAGGATGGGAGAGGAGAGAGCAAAGAAACAACGAACCAGTACCTGAACAGGACGACTCCAGACTGAAGAAGCCTGTAACACAGGTGGGTCATGCAGAACGAGGGTGGACACTGCCACGGGCGGGGGTCAGGGAAGGCCTCTCTGAGGAGGTGACATTTGAGGAGATGGCAACAAGAAGTGAGGCCAGGGAAAAGCAAGAGTGGTTTTTAAAAGTGATGGGGTCAACTTACTCTAAAGCTGAGGTACATCCTTCCAACCGGCAGAAAGAAACTGACATCCTTAGTACGTGGGTTCGATTCCTAGGGCTGTTATAATACCGTACCCCGAAATGAGTGGCTTAAAACAACGCTAATTTATTGTCTTATAGTTTTTGGAGGCTAGAAGTTTGAAATCGCGGTGATGGCAGGCCACGCTCCCTGTGAAGGCTCCGGAGGAGAATCTGTTCCATGTTTCTCTCCCAGCGTCTAGTAGCCTCGGGTGTTCCTTGAGTTGTATATACCTCACCCCAATCCTGACTCCAGTGTCACGTGACCATCTTCCCTCTGTGTGTCTCTGTCTCTATGTCCAAATTTCCCCATTTATAAGGACACTGGTCATGTAGGATTAGGGCCCACCCCCCTGACCTCAATTTACCTGGACCGCCTCTGTAAAGACCCTCTCTCCATATGACTGAATAAACTGAAGTTCTGAAAAAGGAAATTAGGGGCTTCCCTGGTGGCGCAGTGGTTGAGAGTCTGCCTGCCGATGCAGGGGACACGGGTTCGTGCCCCGGTCCGGGAAGATCCCACATGCCGCAGAGCGGCTGGGCCCATGAGCCATGGCCGCTGAGCCTGCGCGTCCGGAGCCTGTGCTCCGCAACGGGAGAGGCCACAACAGTGAGAGGCCCACGTACCACAAAAAAAAAAAAAGGAAATTAAATATATCAGCTAATAGATTAAGTTTAAAATGTTTAAAAAGGTTTAGTCACCTATGTTTTTAATAGTAAATTATCTCAAATAACAAACAAAATCTTTAATGAGATGGCTAAAATGTGAGATTTATAAACAAGATCATGAGATTGAGAAATTGGAATTAAAAGTTTGCAGAAACACTAGGGACTTCCCTGGTGTCGCAGTGGTTAGGAACCCACCTGCCAATGCAGGGGCCAAAGGTGCGAGCCCTGGTCCGGGAAGATCCCACATGCCGCGGAGCAGCTAAACCTGTGCGTCACAACTACTGAGCCCACGTGTCACAACTACTGAGCCTGTGCGCCACAACTACTGAAGTCCACGTGCTTAGATCTCATGCTCTGCAACAAGATAAGCCACTGCAATGAGAAGCCCGCGCACCTCAACAAAAAGCAGCCCCCGCTTTCCGCAACTAGAGAGAGCCCGTGCGCAGCAACGAAGACCCGATGCAGCCAAAAATAAATAAATACATAAATAAATTTATAAAAAAAAGTTTAAGGAAAAATTAGAGTATGACTTCGATACACTGAATTTTTTTAAGAACTACTAAATAATTTTTATACCATCTGGGATGTCACAAAACTCACATTAACACAAAGAAACAACTTCCCTACCTGCACCCAAGCCAAAGAATGGTATTGAAAGGAAAAAAAATTAATCCTTGTTTTGCTGTGTCAGAATTTCCGCATTAGGACAGGATGGTCATTTGGTATCTGTGTGTCTGTGTGTGTGTGCGTGCATTTTGATTTATCTTGTTTCTCTGTTAAGTGACTTCTAATACACTTTCCTTCACAACAGACTACATAGTTGAAGGACACTTTTCATTGCTGAGTTCTCTGCAAAGCTACAAAACCTGACCAGCAGACTGTATGAAACTCACTCTTCATACCCTCAGCAGCAAAGAATATTCTAATTTTAAAATATTAATTTTTGGGATCTCTCTGGAGGTCCAGGGGTTAAGACTTCGCCTTCCAGTACAGGGGGCGCGGGTTCGACCCCTGGTTGGGGAGGATCCCACGTGCCTCAGGGCCAAAAAACCAAAACAGCCAACGGAGGCAATAATGTAACAAATTCAGTAAAGACTTTAAAAATGGTTCACATCAAAAAATCTTGAAAAAAATTATTAATTATCCGGTTACCTTAACTTCCATTTCTTTGACTACTAGTAAAGGAAGTTTAAAAAAAAAAAAAGCTACAAAATCTGTAATCACAACCCCCATGCTACCGCTTTCGGATGTGGCAGTCACACCAACGCCTCCCATCAGCATTACGTTACCCCGGGTTGACACCGCACCCCGTCATCTTCCACCCACAGGGCCCGAGGCCGGGGCCACTTGACTGGCCTGGCTCACATCTCACTGGCTGCTTGCAGCTAAGGCAGCGAGAAAGCTCATTTCCTCCCTGGCTCTCGGGAATGAGTGGCTGTGTTGGCAGCCTTCTGGGTCCAAATGATGCAGAAGTGCCACTGCCCTAGCTGCCCTAGCTGTGGGCCAAAGCAGCAAAAACTCCAAGCTCTGGCTTATTTGCCCTCGAGAAAGGTCAGTTCACAGCCTGCGTTTTATATTCACCCACTGCAACATCGGAGCAACTGTCAGGGGAGAGCTAAACGCTGGTTGACTTTAAGCTTTGAAAAGAGGGGATTAATCCTAACAAATAAGGTGGGTGGGGGGCTTTGAAAATGACCGGGCCGCGTTAACAACGGCGTGTTTCTGCACACAGAGGCACCGTCTTTATGGCTCTGCTAGGGCAGGGATAAACCACAGCCTCATAATATCTCCCTCCGAAGGGCTACGATAATCCTAGCTGTTGTCTGAGCTGAGCAGGTAACAGTGAAAATGGATGAAAAGTATATGTTTATGTCCTTTCTATTAAATTCAAAGCTATAAACGCGGAGGGCACTAAAGCTGATCATAGTGATGACAAATGCCTCCTTCTTGAAGAGCCCCAAGAAGGTTAAAACAACAAAGCGAAAGGCAGCAACTCTTGGTCCTGGAATTTGTCATCCAGCCTTCTCCGTGCTTTGGCCCTTCCCTCCCCGCTGCATCTAATTTATTTTCGAAAATACACTCTGTTGGCAGAAGGAGACTATGTGAAATCAGATTTTCTTTTTTCCTTTCTGGGTTGGAAGTTTAGTCTTAAGGTAACCTCAGAGCACTTCCGACAGCCTCACTCCATCCCAAACTCCCACATGCACGTAATCAATTAACTGTCTGTGTCCTCCAGCTCGGGGGAAATTCCTGTTTGCCCCTAAGAGCTCTGAGGTCAGTGTATGATTTAGAATTTCTCTGATACTCTCAGAGAAGGAAAACATCCGGAGCTGGGGCTAGGGTGAGGAACTAACCTTGGGTGTAAAATTTAAGGGGGTGCCAAAACCCTCAATGATAAGGGTAAATAATATTTTAATGCAATCCTTTTAAAAGAAATCAAAGTATCAACCTCTGGCCCTCGTGTTGGCCACCTGTTTTTGTAAATAAAGTTTTACTGGAAATCCGGGGCTGGGATTCGAGTAAGGCAGGGTGAGGCAATTACAGGGTCACATCTTATGTTTATTTTACAATTTTGATATTTTCTTATCATGCATTTTGATGTTCTAAAAATATTACATTGAAGTCCTCTTTATATCTCGACTGCTAACCTTTCTGGCACCCCTTAAATGTTGTACTACAAGTGAGCACCTTACACCCCTCACCCCAGTCCCAGCCCCCTAGAGCCCACATCCCAACTTTTCCAAAGTTCTGTTATATTATAACTGATATTACCAAGCTGTTACTATTTACAGACACTGTTTGAAGGCCTTTTTAAATACATCTATTTGCTCACTGAATTCCCCACTGAGTGTGTAAACTAAGACACAGAGAAGTCAAGTAGCTTGCCCCTGGTCACACAGCTAGTAGAGGACCTGGGATTTGAACTCAGAGATTCCAGCTCTGCAGCTGGGCTCAGCCACCAGTTCACTCTTCCTCCCTGATTTTTTTTTTTTTCTTGTTCTGTTCCATTTCTAAATTTATTCTGTCCACTTTCTCAGCACACAGCGATTCCTTAATCCAATTTACCCAGCCTTTATGCCGGTAAGTTATCTCTACTGTCAGAAACACTAAGTGCACTGCCACCGAAGTGCACTGCCTAAGAATGCAATAAAACTTGTTTTTCTAACCAGCTAGATTGGTTTACGTGGTGAGATAAATATTGTGCTAAGAGCAACTCCAGCACATCTCAGGGAGAACCTTGTGGTACCCACTCGGGCTGGTTGGTAAGGCACCCAGCACCCGGTCCCAGGATGCTCAGGGAGCAGTGGCACACAGAGGCGGCTCCTTTCCTTTGTGTAAACCCTGATATTCTCGTTTTTCCTGCAGGCACCGAGGCGTGCGATCTGGCTGCCCAGGGTCACCCAGGTATCTGCTCTCCCCTTGAGTGGTTGCCACAGACACACGTCTGTTCTTTCAATCCCTGTTCCTTTTGGGGAGAAGGAAGGTTGTCGGCAATGGGCCTAGCACAGTAATTACTAGTGGCGCCTTAGGAACAATTATGAAAACACATCATTATCATCCTCACCACTGACATTGATGGAGGCCTTAGTAGCTGGCAAAGGGGGTTCGCCGGGCTCTCCCGTGCCCAGGGCTCTACAGGTGCTACATCACTGAATAAGCTTCCAGGACAGCGTGGCTCAAAGTGCAGCGGATGATGCCTCGCACCAGGATCTCCAGCGATGCTCAAATAAAGAGGCCCCTTTCTCAGATCGAAAAGCTCCCAACTTCTAGAAGTCCCCGTCCGCCCTCTCACCTTACCATCTGTCTCCGTGTCCTGGCAGTGGTTCTGCAGGACAGAGTGACACTGCTTCAAGAGGCACGGGGACTCCGGCCCCACCACCGACAAGCTCTGGTCTCTGGACAGCTCACCCCACGCCTTGGAGCGTTGTTGGGGGACTAAGTGATGGCACTGATGGCTCTCCACCCCCTATTCCAGGCTGACACCTAACGTTTGAATGTGGCTGCAGGAAACAAAGTTACCACGGGGCTGGCTGACCTCATGTGAAATTCACGCCCACAAATCCCAGGTGCGCACCGAGAATTTCCAGGCCAACCGTACCTCTCTGGTAAGTTTACTTCCCCAGTTTCTCAACGACGGTTTCACGTCTTCTGTTTCCTCAAACCCCCTTGCTTCCCTCCTCTGCCCTCTCCAAGCCAATGCCCTAGGTCGATACTTCAGGAACAAAGGGGAAGCAGTGAGACAAGAGCTCCACTGTGACGTCCACAGCCTGACCTGCAGGCAGATGCCCCTCTCTGCTTAAAATTTCTGTTCTCATCAGGAAAATGTCATTATTCCTTAAAATTAACTGTCCTCTGGATGTTCCCCTTCCTGAGAGCTTAGATCCACTCTTTCCCGTGTCATCAAAAAAAAGAGCATCTCCCATTTTAAATTAAAAAAAAAAAAATCCTCCTTTTTAATCCCAGGACCCCCTGCAAACATCACAGCATCTCTCTGTTTCCCTTCCCATCAGTGATTCATCTAATTCTATATCCTCCTGCTGTTTCTACTTCCTCAAAGCCTGTTTCCTTTGTCACTGATTCCAGCTGGACGCCCATCCCCACAAGGGTAACTAAGGCCCCAGCGTCACAGGGGACCCTCGTGCTAACCAGGGCGGAGAGCACATTTCTGACCTCATCTTCCTCCAATTTCCCAGCGCCTTGCAGCGTATCCAATCACGCGCCCCTTTACACCCTCTCTTGACGTCCGGCCCACCGCGATCCTCTGTCTGTCCTACCTGACGGCTGCTGTTCGGTGCCTTAATGTCATCCCACCCCCTGGGCTCCCAATCCGACCGCCTGCACCACCCACAGTCTGGCAGCAGAAAACCTTCTGGGCTCCACCATACGCTCCTTCTACTTCATTTCGTCTAGTTCCTTGGCTTTAGATATCATTCATATGCCAACGGCTCCCCAACTTTTACCTGGTCCCTGTTCTCGACACTTACCTCACATCCCTCCTTGTGCACAGAAGACTCCAAATCGCACCACACCTCGCGGTGACGAGGAGACTCCATGTCCTGCTCTCCATGGCGCTCACGTGACTGTGTTCACTCAGCAAAAACTCATCCTTGATGACGGTTGTGTTTTTCTGGCTGCAAGAAAAAGCATTTTCCTTTTAAATTAACATTCTGGAACCACGCTCTCAGTTGCTCTTTTCTATAAACTTGCTCCCTAGACGCCCCCCGAAGAAGGCCCAAATCCCGACATGATCCTTGGTGATTCTCTTCCCACATCCCGCTCACCGGCACACCCTGCCTTCTCGGCTGCCAAAACAAAGCCCCTCTCGGCTCTCTCCCCACCAGCTGGTCAGCCATCAGCACCTCTCCCTGAGCTCCTGGAAGTTTCCTGTGGGTTCTGTGGATCCTTCTTTACGCTTCTTGGTGACATCCGTTTCCACCTGCAGCATTTGCTCCAGCTGTTCCCGATGTCCCTGCTGCCCTTTCCCTTGGCCTTGGCAAAGCTGCCTCCCTCTGGTCACTCACAGGTCAGTTTAAATGTCCTGATTCCGGGGAGGCCTGCCCTGACCACCCGATCTAAACTAGTTCCCTCGTAACTTTCCAGCACTCACCTCTTTTACTTCCCACACAGTACTGAAGACCACCTGACAACGCTGACTTTGCTTACTTTTTATAGCCTGTTTCCTACCGCCATCAAGAATACCAGTTCCCCCAAACACAGATTGTCTGTTAGCCTGGGCATCCCCACCCACTCCAATTTAAAACACTTCCTGGCCATATGGTAGGTGCTCAATAAATATATGTTGAAAGAAACAAATGTGCACAGCACATAATGCATAGAATCTAGCCCAGAAAAAAATATATATATATAACATGTAAATGTGTGTGTGTGTGTGTGTGTGTGTGTGTGTGTGTGACTCCCACTTTCCATCACACTGCTTAAAGACGTAAGGACCTTATGATAAGGTAGCAAAAAGAACTGAGACTCCTAGAAAGCCTTCACTGATTGAACACATGCAATTGTTCCTGCTTCCTTCCAAAAATCTCAATAAATACTATAAAGGTACAAAAAGGTATAAACTCACAAAGATGAAGAGAATAGGAGATAAGACACCACGAGTTGAAAGACATCAGAAAAATTGTTCTGAACACAGAACGCTGGGCCCTCAGTGTGCATGGGGTGGGGGTGGGCACAGCAAAAAACAAGGATGTCACCTTGAAATGCTGAACCGGCCACAGAAAGACTCGGGAATCAGAGGCACCGGGAATCTCTAAAGAGAGGGGCGACCGATAAGGGTAAAACAAAAATTAGCTCAACGTCCAGGAAAGGAATATTTAAACCACCAGGGCACCTCCCCTGACACCACATGGCTAGGTCAGGACCCATCCTGACCCCAGGAGTTGGGGGGATTTTTATATCTGGAGATATCAGACCAGACACGTTTTCCAGACATGAAAACTCAAGGCACAGTGAAGATTCAAGTGAGGTATCACACCGAAAATAGGGATGCGGTAAAAGTCTGCACACCCATAGCGCGAGCCTCGTCCCTTCTGTCCACTGTGACTTCGACAATCACCCTGGGAGCAGAGCTCAGACACGAGGAGGCAAAAGACGAAAGAGCCTAGCTTGCAAAACTGACGGATCTGAGAGAAAAATACCTCCAGATATTGACATGTGAGGAGTCTCGTGATAAAATGGCAGGACAGCACCTGCTTACCTTACAGTGAAGCCATCAATCTCCTCCCACCAAACATACCCGCTCCAAACAGAAATGCACACGCACATACGCTCCAGATACACGTACGTCACACAAACACAAATACAAACACATACTCCACCCCACACACATATCCCAAAGACGTATATACACATACCCCAAACACACACACACACATACACCCCAAAGACGTATATACGTACTGCCCCAAACACACACAAACCCATAGAGCAAACACACTTACATGCATATCATATACACACAAACCACAAATACCAAACACTACACAACTATCTCAGACACGTACACATACTTAAAACACATATACACACATACCCTGAACATACACGCTTAACTTTCCAGAAACTTTCCCCCTGATTCTTATAATATGACTGGGAAAAGACAACCAGATGCTTAAATCGATCTTCTAAAATAAAAGAGCAAAGCCAATAAAACCAAAAATTAGACTGGGGTGAGTTTGGGCAGGGAGGAGAATCCAGAATTTTTATAAAAAGATAGTACAGGGAATAGAATAAAAGTTCCAAATGGCATAATCTCAACACTGAGAGAGACTAAAAGATATCACATCCATGAAACAAAACCAGATTTCTATAAAGGAAGCATTCTGAGAGTGACAAAGAGGATCTAGAAATTTAAAATATGATACTGGAAGAAATCCGTTCAAGACATGGTAGAAATAGTTGGGGGAATAAAAATCTCCTGGAAAGTATAACAAAAAGACAAAGTACATGGAAAGTAGAAGAGAACAGATAAAATTAAAGGCTCAATCCAAAGAGTCCAAAATGGAAGGCTGAAAGTGGTAAACAGGGAAAATAAAGTAATCCGTCAATGATGTAAAACAAGAAAATGTGCCAGAGCAGGAGGAAATAAATTTCTAGGATTAAATGGCCCAGAGGATGCACAGCACAAGCCATTGGCTAAAAGTCCACTGTAATCGTTAGAACATTTCAGAACACTATGAAAAATGAGCTAAGCACTTCCAGAGAGGCAAATATATACAGCACATCGCCTACAGGAGATCAGGAATGATCAGGTTCAACATTGAACCTGAAAACGAGAAGGCAACAGAGCAAGGCCTCAAATACCCTGAGAAATAATTGTATCCAGCCCAGAATTACATACCCAAATAAAGTATTAGTCAAATGTAATAATAAAATGTCTTCACATTTTTAGACATGTACTTATTTCTTTTTTTCTGGCATCCTATGTATCCTTTCTCGGCAAGTTACTAGAGGATTTGTGCCAGAAAAATGAGTGAGTAAACCAAGGATAATTTCCAAGAGATACAGGAAAGAGAATACCTATCACAAGAGGAAAGAAAACTCCCTGTTTGTAAAAGGAAATCCCTGGAAGATGATGGTACAGCTGGCCTACAGGATAACCAGCTCAGGTTGGTACAGAAGGAATGCCTCTCAGGAAAGGAAACTATGTCCTATCTGAGGTGCTGGTCTATAATGAGAAGAGCCTTATAGTTTCATCAGAATATTTGAGGGAAAAAAGGAGAGACAAGTACACAGAGAATTAAGCAAATTCAAATAAATAATCAAAGCAATTATTAACTCCAGGAAAAACAAAAGTCTGCACAGGAAAGGAAAAATTAACTACATAGTATACTCCATGGCTTAGCAGTGAACGATATTTATATAATAAAAATAATATGATTACAGAATACTAATTTGACCAAAGCTTACAATATGACAATAATGGAAGAGTATGGAGAGGGGAAAATGTATGTGGGTTTGTGTCTCTGGGGGAGGGTATATAAGAAGGTGAACCTATCATCCTCCATTTTAGGAAGCCTGTAAGTAGTCTAAAAAATACATAAGTCAAGAAATAGCAATACAAACACATTTCTTAAAAATATAAAAGTAACCAGCATAAGAAAAAGCTGGTGTACATGTATTACACTAAAAATTAAATTAAAAATAGCAAAAAGCAAAATATAAAGGAGTTACTTAACACATGAGGGTATATTATCACAGAGTGGTGCAAAGCTGGACTCCCCATAGATAAGCTTCACTGGAAAGAGGCCAGGCATAGATAACTGTGAAAAGATTAAATGGGTTTAAGAGGATAACGTGCAAATGTCCTCACTTTTCATGCTTGCCTTTTGCCATATCATTAGAATAGGAAAAACAGCAGCTAACATTTATCAAGGGCTAACTGTGAACAGAGAATAGTGCTAAGCAGTTTCCTAACATTAGGTAATTCCATTCTCAAACAACCCCTGAGGTAGAACAAGATTCTATCATTTTCCCATTTTCCAGCAAGTAAACCAAGGCTCAGAAAAGATAACTAACTGAACCAAGGTCAGTGCAATTCTCTCTTGGGCCTGAATAGAAGGGAATAAGAAGAAACTATCTGTATCTGGTTTTCTGCCTTTCCAAAAAATAAATGACCAGAGACAGGCAATGTTTAAATGCTGGGAAAACTTGCAGAAAGATAAAGTTGACTTTGACTGAAGTGGACTCAGACTCGAAGCAGTAGGTAGAGGGTGATGGGCAGTGGGAGAATACACTAAAACAAATGGAAAAAAAAAAAAAAAAAAAAAAAAAAAAAGCCAAGCCTGCTGAAAGTCAGACACAAATCTGTCCAATCATTAAGGAGGAAATTGCCAAGCCTGAAGCATTTATAAATCACCCCAAACTAATCAGCCATTTAAGGACAATCCCATAAAAAAAATAAAAGGGGCCACAGCAGGCTGCTCTCAAGAGATAAATGGCTTTGCAGCCTCATCCGGGGTATGCAAATTTGAGGATGTCACCAGGCCTTTTCTGAGTGATAACTTGGTTTACTCTGGAGGGGGCAGACCACTGGGAAACACAGCGGAAAACCTGGGAGATTTCTCAAGCCCCGTGCGTCAAAGCAATTCCAGGGTAGATTTTCTAAGAAAACCTTGTCCCAAGGGCACAAAAGGCAGGTGGGCCATCCGGTGACTCAGCCTTGGGACTGGCCCTACAGTGCAGTCAGGGAAAGTGGTGACTCTAAAAGCCACAACTGAGACAGATTCTTTCTTCCATCTCAGTGTCTCTCAGATTTATTTCTCTCTCCCCTTTCTCACTGCCACCATCCTACTGAAGGGCTGAGGGTTGCTGCATTTTAGGACTGGCTAGAATTTTAGTGTCACTGAGTTTCTCCCTTTTCCATTGGGGAAACAGGAGCCCAGTGTAGTGCGCTGAACTGTAGGCCCCCCAAAGATACGTCCGTGTCTGTTAATGTGACCTTATTGGGAAAAGACTCCTCGAAGTTATAATTAAGGGTCTTGAGATGATATCATCATGAATTATCCAGGTAAGCCCTAAATCCAATAAGCATCCCTATAAGAGACAGAAAGGAGAAGAATGGACAGAAGAGGAGAAGGCCATGTGAAGACAACGGCAGAGATTGGAGTGATGCTGTCACAAGGCAAGGAGTGACTTGGAGCCACAAGAAGCTACAAGAAACAAGGCAGGATTCTCCCCTAGAGCCTGCGGAGGGAGGGTAGCCCTGCTGACACCTTCACTTGGGACTTCTAGCCTCCAGAACTGTGAAAGAATATATTTCTGCTGTTTTAAGCCACCCAGTTTGCAATAGAGCTTTCGAGCTCAAAATAACTAGTCTAATTCCCTAACTTTAGAAATGAGGATAAAGGGGGACAGAAAGTGGCATGACCTTCTGAAAGTCACACAGCTTCTCGGTGATGGAGAAAGGACCTGCGTGACTTTGGATAAGTGAATTAACCTATCTACCCTCGGTATTGTCATCTAGAAAATGCAGATACTAACACCTGCTTAGTAAGGTTGTCATAATGATCGAATGGAAGAAAAGACGTAAAACCCTATCACGTTGCCTGGCCCACAGTAACCGATGATGGTACCCCGTGACTCGCCATCATCTTGTTCATCATTTACTAGAAGAGCCACTCGTACCATCAACTGACCCTGCACTCCTTTCCGGAACTCCTTCCTTAAACGCCACCGCTTTTCAAAATAATACTAAAAGTTTAATTTGTTTTTCCAGTTTTACTAAGATATAATTGACACGTAATATTGTAAATTTAAGGCATGCAGCATGATTACACACACACACACACACACACACACGCACTGTTACCCTGTGCGTGTGTATGCATGTGATGAGAATTTTTAAGATCCACTCTTAGCGACTTTCAAATATCCAATACAGTATTGTGAACGATAGTCACCATCCCGTACATTAGCTCCCCAGGACTCATTCATCTTAGAAAGGAAATTTGTACCTTTTGGTCACCTTCATCCTTTTCCCCCACCCTTCCACCCCGGCAATCACCGATCTACTGGTTCTGTGAGTTTTTGTTGTTGTTTTCTTTCTAGATTCCACATATAAGTGAGATCATACAGCATTTTGTCTTTCTCAGTTTGACTCACTTTACTAAGCATATTGCCCTCAAGGTTCATCAACATTATTGCAAATGGCAGGATATTTTTCTAGATGAATAATATTCCATTATATTTATATACCACACTTTATCCATCCATCCATCAGTGGACACTTAGGCTGTTTCCGTGTCTTGGCCGTTGTAAGTAATGCTGCAATGACTACAGGGGAGCAGATATCTCTTCCAGATTGTGATTTCTTTTCCTTCGGATATATACGCAAAAGTGAGATTACTGGATCATACAGGAGCCTCTGTGTTTCATTTGGCTGTACCAATTTACGTTCTCACCAACAGTGCACAAGGGCTCCCTTTTCTCTGCATCCTCACCAGCACTCTTGTCTTTTTGTAAACAGCCATTCTAACATTCTAATGAGGTGACATTTCACTGTGATTTTGATTTGCATTTCCCTTTCATGTAGGGAAATGCTGACGATATGTATGTTTTCTTTGGAAAAATGTTAACTCAGGTCCTTTGCCCATTTTTCAACTGGATTATTTGTTACTTTGCTATTGAATTGGATAAGTTCCTTATATATTTTGGATATAAACCCCTTATCAGATATACGATTTACAAATATTTTCTCCAATCCCATAGGTTCTCTTTTCATTTTGTTGATAATTCCTTTTGCTATGCAGAAGCGTTTTATTTTGATGTGATCCTGTTTATTTTTGCTTTTGTTGCTTGTGCTTTTGGTATCATATACAAAATACCACTTCTAAGATCAATGTCAAAGAATGTATACTCTGCTGCTGTTGGATGGAATGCTCTGTATATGTCTGCAAGTTCTATTTGGTCTAAAGTGTTCAAATTCACTATTTCCTCACTGATCCTCTGGATGATCTATCCATTGTTGAGAGTGGGGTATTAAAGTCCTCAACTATTAGGGCTTCCCTGGTGGCGCAGTGGTTAAGAATCCACCTGCCAAGGCAGGGGACACGGGTTCGGGAAGATACCACATGCCGTGGAGCAACTAAGCCCGTGTGCCACGACTACTGAGCCTGCGCTCTAGAGCCCGCGAGCCACAACTACTGAAGCCCGCGCGCCTAGAGCCCGTGCTCTGCAACAAGAGAAGCCACCGCAATGAGAAGCCCGCGCACCGCAAAACGAAGAATAGGCCCCAGTCGCTACAACTAAAGAAAGCCCCCGAGCAGCAACAAAGACCCAACGCAGCCAAAAATAAATAAATAAAAAATTTTTAAAAGTCCCCAACGTTATTGTGCTATTTATTTCCCCTTTTAGTTCTGTTAGTACGTGCTTACATATTTAGATGCTCTTACGGTGGATGCTTAAATATTTACAAATATTATACTTTCTTGACGAATTGACCTTTATTATTATATGATGATCTCTTTGTCTCTTGTCACCATTCTTGAAGTCCACCTCGTCTGATATAAGTATAGCCACCCCTGCTTTCTTTGGTTATCATGTGCTTAGAATATCTTTTTCCATCCCTTTACTCTAAGCTACATGTGTCTTTAAAGCTAATGTGAGTCTCCTGTAGGCAATGTATTGTTGGTCTTTAAAACCACAGCTGACCTGAGTACCAAAAATGGCTCTTGCAGCCTATCAGACTCATTCATCCTACAAGCAGACTGTTAATGTCCTAGGCTGGAGTTTCAGGGGTAAAGAAGACCACACCAGGTCTCCTTACCAGCCATTACCCACTCACTCTCTACCCATCCGGTAACTAGGCAGTGTCAGAGGAGGACAGAAAGCATCTGAAGGGGGGAGGACACGAGGTGGTGGTGAGCCCCTTGGTGCTCGGTCCGTTTACATCCCAAAATGCACCAAGAAATACAATGCCTTTAGGCTACTGATTCTCAGCAGGGATGGGTGGGTGGATGTTGCCCCCTGGGAAACACTCGGCAATGTCTAGAGACATTTTTGGTGTCACACAGTATGGGGAGGCGGGAGGTGCTATGGCATATAGTGGATAGGGAAACAAGGCTGCTGCTGAAGCTATAGTGCACAGGACAGTCCTGCACCATCCCCCGTCCTCGCCGCCCCTGCCACAGAAACACCAAAGAATAATCTCGCCTAACACGTCAATCATTGCGGGTGTGGAGAAACCCTGCTGTAAGCCAACAGAAGCCCGTGCTTAAACATAGGAAGGCAGGGGGAAGGGAGCCCAGGAGATTGTGGTAAGAAAGCCATGGGAACATGTCCCATAAACAACAACTGTGTCATGCTGTTTCCTCATCAAATGATTCGCTCCTAGGAGACGTGGCCGCTGACTTACGATACCTGTGGGGCTGATTGTGAGGCTGAGCGCAGCTTGATCCCAGGCATACACGTGGGGACTAGATGAAGGCCAAGGACGACCTTGGTAATGAGCACCTCCACCCCCAACCATGCCAGCTGCCTCTTCAAGACCCACTCAAATCAGGCTCTGGAAATAACAGTTGAACTGAGGGGATGAAATCTGCGAAGTGCTCATCCCCATTTAGTTGGGAATCAGGTGGCTGGTCTAAACCATTTCCTGGTATCTTGTGAAATGACATTCTTCTCTAACTCCACGGAAACAGATGCCTCCTCGCTCTGATTTTCTTTATAGGACAAGGTAGGGTGGAACAGGGTCCCTCTGTATGAAGATTCAGATAATATTAAATTGAAAAGCAGAGAGAAAGCTATTTCCTCTTCGATTTTCTTTCAGTGCTTCTTTAAAAAAAAGCCTCCTATTGGTACAAACGGGTCCTTAAAACTTCTGTAATAGTTATGTCTTCTGCTAATTGACGGGGAATAGGCCTTGAGCTCAGAGCCTTCAAGACAACAGTATTTAACTAGAACTGAATAATAATATTTGTTTTCAATAGCATAGTACTTACTTTCACAATTACTTCCTATCTGTGGCAAGTAATTTCTATTTTCTACTTACAGTTACAAGTTAAAGTTTTCTTGCAGTGTATGCTAATTTATGTTGTTTTAAGTAAATTTTGGTTTAAAAATATTAAGTAAACAAGAGCAGAGGTGGCAAGTGGATATAGGAAAAAAGACACACCCAAACACCATAGTCAGTAGCCCTGCTGATTGCAATCTGCATTCATTTGCTTGTACAAAAGTATCATGAACGGAGGAAACACAACAAGACCAAGCAACCTGATGGCTCACGAACTCCACACAGCTGGAGCTGGGTATTCAATCTATAACCTTATGTCGTCCTTCTACACGGCATTATTTAGGACACTTTTGTGTTTAGGGCTGCAATGGCCAGTATGTTTGACCTCAGAATATACATGAAAAGTGGAAGGCTATTTGAAACTCCTCTTAGGATCTGTGGGACCACATCTATGTTTAGGACTCTGATTGATTGGTTATGTCTGCCCTGGGCATGGGATTACGGAGGGGCAGCATCTGGGCTGTGTGCCTTCACGCTATACCTAGGAGTATTACCGTGCCAGCTCAACACAGGAGGGTGAAGCTACAAGACTGAGAAAGAAGGGATTTTGTTGGAAGAAGATCCCAGACCTACCACGTGTCTCCCTCAATCCCTCCTCACTTCCATTCCCAGGGAACACTATCCTTTAGTCCAAATGTTAGCTCTTCCACAAAGAGTTTCCAGACTCCTTCAGGTAGATAATCTCCCCTCTTCCTGCTTCCATCACCCAGGTCACTATCACTTGAGACTGCCACAGATGAACTTCTATATTCCACCCCCACCCCCATCTCAGCTTTTAACCTGGGTCCTTAGGAGAAAATTCAAGAGTCCCCGAACTTATATATGAAAAAAGCCTCCCCCTTCACTGACATCGAGCTGAAACTGTGCTTATCTTTCAATTACAAAGGCAACAAGTACCCCTGACTTCGCCATTCATAGAAAAAGGCAAATATCTTCACATCTCATCATAGTTATTGTAACTACATCAAAGTATTCTTTACACAAACTCCTAACTTGAAACTACTTATTAGACCCACTACAAGCTGTGGCTACGTAATGCATTAATAAAAAAACCACATTTAGTACTATATCACAGGCTTTTTAAAAAT
Source organism: Neophocaena asiaeorientalis asiaeorientalis (assembly GCF_003031525.2). Lineage (NCBI taxonomy): Eukaryota > Metazoa > Chordata > Mammalia > Artiodactyla > Phocoenidae > Neophocaena > Neophocaena asiaeorientalis. The sequence continues at coordinate 8,080,021 of NW_020173397.1, forward strand.
ATTTTGATACTGTCAGTGTCATTGATGTCTGTATTGTCCTTATGTTTCTTATTCACTTAACTTAAAAACAGTATTCTGAGAAGGGAGCCTAAAGTTTCACCAGATGGGTAAAGGGGGTCACAGCATACAGTAGGTTAAGAATCACCTCTTGGGCTTCCCTGGTGGCGCAGTGGTTGAGAGTCCGCCTGCCGATGCAGGGGACACGGGTTCGTGCCCCAGTCCGGGAAGATCCCACATGCCGCGGAGCGGCTGGGCCCGTGAGCCATGGCCGCTGAGCCTGCGCGTCCGGAGGCTGTGCTCCGCAGCGGGAGAGGCCACAGCAGTGAGAGGCCCGCGTACCGCAAAAAAACAAAAAAAACAAATCATACCTCCTGGCTCAGGAAATACTGAGAGGGCCACGGAGGCACCCCAGCTTGATTGTGGGCGGGGAGGATTTGGAGGGAATCATTTTCTCCTGCAATGGGAGTGAGCAGGACCCGGGAGAAGCTTGGCTGCTGTTTGCAACAGGAAGGGAGGACTGGCCTCATTCTGAACATGCCCTGCCTCTCTCTGCAAATTCCCCTCTTATTTTAGGATTCCTTTGATTAGCTAATGAGATGTCTAAAGCGTGAGATTTATCCATTCGAATCATAACCACAGCTGTGCTTACTGCTCAACAGCCTTTCCTGCCAGCACCAAAAATATCAGCTTTCTCCACAATAAACACTTTTTATAGTACCGATAAGACCACTCCAGGGAGTGCTGTTATCATGGAATAATCATGGCCCCGTGGGACTCGGGAAGCCTGGCCATGTTTCAGGCCCCGTGATGCTGGAGGTAGGGGAGGGAAGCAAGGAAGGGCAGACGTAAGGAGTGATTATATCAAAACAAGGACACCCCCTATTGTGCCTTTGTGCTTAAAGCTTTAAACGCCTCAGCTGATAACATGTGCATGCGGGTCTTGCAGCGTACAACAGCTGTGACTTTCCTGCATACAGCCATCTGCATTCATGCATCTTTAATGGACTGTTTGGGACCGTCAACCTGCAAACAAAACTTAGCTTAGGTTTTGAATCTTGGTCAACGATGGTGAATTCTAGCCCTTCATCAGTTCTCCTCACCAGCATACTACTCCAGCAAGAATTATTAAAGAATGTATAAGTTGTAGGAAAAACATTGAATCTTACACCTCAAGTTCACAAAAGCGGCTGTGACCATGGATGAATGGGGAAGGGCCTCCAGGGTTCGCGGCTCAGCCCATTGGCCTTGATTTGGGCTGGTTGCGATTACGTGTGAATTCCCCTTCCTGACTGCCATGTGTAGTTTTGGACACTGTGGCAAATTAATCAGGTTGACATGGGAGATAGTGACACGGCTAGTTCAAATCTGTCTATAAATATGCAAAATGACCACTGAAAGCAAAGAGGGATCCTTGGGAAAACTACTGACAGCATGTGTGTTTTTCAGAGGAATATGGCATGGCTGTGTGCTGTCTACATTCTGCTAGTGATGACCCAGTGAATGAAAGGAAGGAATGGTTTACAAAAATGACTTCTCAACTTACATATACTTTATCTATAAATTCTCTCATCAGTGAAGCGAAAAATAACATGTTTCTTTCTAGAGCACTTTAACTGTGGATGTGTAGATTAATAAACGGAAGTTTAAAAAGTTAAAGTAATTTTATAACTTAAATAGATTGCAGGCCTTGCTTTCTCCTTAAGAACTACCCTGTGATTAAAGAGGTTAGGCTGTCTTTGGGATGGTGCTCAACATTAGTGTGTATATAAAGAAGTCTAAATATGGCTTAGGTGCAGAGACGATCATGTCCATTTATCCTCCAGTCAAAAAGGAAGCATGGGCTTCCCTGGTGGCGCAGTGGTTAAAAATCTGCCTGCCGGTGCAGGGGACATGGGATCTAGCCCTGGTCCGGGAAGATCCCACGTGCTGCGGAGCAACTAAGCTCGTGTGCCACAACTACTGAGTCTGCGCTCTAGAGCCCGCGAGCCACAACTACTGACCCACGCACCACAACGTGTGCAGCAACAAAGCCCCAACGCAGCCAAAAATAAAATATACAAAAAAAAATTTTTTTAAAAAAAGGAAGCACACACATGCATGCGCACACTTCCACACAATCCAAAGAAATATACGGAAACCAAATTTATTTGAGGAAATTTTGCCCTTTCTCCATTCTTCTCTGCTTTTTTCTTTTTGGCTGCATTGGGTCTTTGTTGCTGCACATGGGCTGTCTCTAGTTTCGGTGAGCGGGGGCTACTCTTCGGAGCGGTGCGCGGGCTTCTCATTCTGGTGGCTTCTCTTGTTGCGGAGCAAGGGCTCTAGAGCACAGGCTCAGTAGTTGTGGCACATGGGCTCAGTAGTTGTGGCTTGTGGGCTCTAGAGCGCAGGCTCAGCAGCTGTGGCACATGGGCTTACTTGCTCCGCGGCATGTGGGATCTTCCCGGACCGGGGCTCGAACCCGTGTCCCCTGCACTGGCAGGCAGATTCTTAACCACGGAGCCACCAGGGAAGCCCTCCATTTTTTAACGTTAGTTTAAAATGGCATTTGTCAATATTATGTATAAAATAGACAGCCAAGGACTTACTGTATAGCACAGGGATCTATACTCAATATTATAAAATAACCTATGAGGGAAAAGAATCTGAGAAAGAATATATGTACACATATATACATATGTATTACTGAATTGCTGTGCTGTATACCTGAAACTTACATGATATTGTAAATCAACTATACTTCAATGAAATAATTTTTCAAAAATAAAATGGCATTTATCTATATAGCCAATATTTTATGACTATAAATGAAGGATAATTTTTAAAACCTGTGAATCACTATATTGTACATCTGTAACTTATATAACATTGTACATCAACTATACTTCAACCAAATAAAACAGGAAAAGAAAATGGCATTTGTCATCTTCAGTTCTTACCTATTTTAAGATCAATTTCACAAGAGTCAAGGTGGACTCCGAGACACCCAGAAAATTATTTTTCAAGAATGTGTACATACTCAGTTGACAGGGAAGTAGTAAGACCATCAAGTTCTCCCATCCCAAGCCCTAGGTCTCCTCCAAAAATATACCACCACTACTTTCGTCTTCCCGGGACAACAGTCATCCTCGCCCCGCAAATCTCCTTGTTCTTTAAAGCGCCACTGGAATAGCTCTGGGTGCTAAGATGAAAGGAGGGGGATTGTTTTGTGCTTTCAGCGAAACTGATTCAACCAGTTCAGCATTTGGTGGAGACTGAATGCTCCCCATTTTTTAATTTCATCAGATCGAAATTGTTATAAAACGTCCTCCTGTGAAAGGATATTCCATTTTAATCAGGATTTCTCCTAACAGAAAGAAACGTAAACATGTCAACATGACACTCAAGGACCACAATGTGTCTTCCTAATACAATAACAGCCATCGGTTTATGAACCATTCGGTGAAACAGCCAAAGGAGAAATTAGATCATTTGGCTCTGCTTGTAGACTGTAATAGATCTCCCCTCAGTTAAGAGAGCTGGGAACAGGCCGCAATGATTAATGGGAAACCTCGATGGTGTAAACACTGCTTCATGTAAGAGCACAATATGGCATGCAAAGCCAACTAAAACAGTCATAAATGTTTTAGGCACCTTACAAAGATTTAAGAATATTTATTCCATGTACAAATCCTTTGTGTAGTATCAGCGAAAGCCCAGAGTCCAGAGGTCTGGCAGCCTGAAACACAACGTGGCAGATGAAGGCTGTGTGCCTTCTCTTTTCTGGTTGCATTTTCCTGTGATGATTAAACCAAATTAGTTGGCTAACTGCTTTCAAAATGAGGCGCAACTCCCGAGCGCCGGTCCTTTTATATTATGGCTTTCTCAGCACTTACTGCTCCAAGACATCTGATCTCCAGAGCTTTGTAACAAGGCATGGGGTTGGGGCCAGAGGGTCCCCTTGGTAGTTTTATTTTCCAGCTCAAGTCTTCTACGCCCGTGCCAACCACAGTGTGGCTTGGGCCCAGCTGTGGCAGCAGGGCCTGGATGCTTCTTAGAAATGCAGAGTCCTATGATCCAGCCCAGACCTACTCAATCAGCAGCTACATTTTACCAAAATCTGCATGAGATTTGCCTGCCCGTCAAAGCTTGAGAAACCCTGGATTACATCGTCATCCCTCTCACCTCTCCCATTCCTCCATCCCCAAAGCCCAGACAGCTCCTCAGAGTGTAGCTAAAAGTGTAGTGAATGAGAGAGTACCTTTGTCACCGACTGTGTGATCTTAGTCACCTTACTTAGCCTCTCTGACCCTCAGTTTTCTCATCTGAAAATAAAGGGAAACAACAGTACCCATTTCAAGGGGATGATGAAAGGATTAAATAAGACAATGTATGCCAAAGCTCACAGGGAGATGCCTGGCACACAGTAAGAGCTCAATCAATGGTACAAATGTGGCGTGATAGAAAGGCACCGATGGGACCAATTTCAGGTTTGCTATGGACTCTTTACAAAAGCCTTTTCTCAATTTCTTTATCTATCCAATGGGAACAGTAATGATCCCTAACACAGAGACGGAGAAAGCAGAAAAAGAACAAGTTTGGAAGTCGGGATAAGAGCTGAGAACAGTGTTCGTTACTGAAGAAGAGAAATAAAAAATAAATAATAGGAGTGGCATTCTGGATGAGTTCTCTTTTCCTGTGTGTCAAATTACCCTAAAAGTTAGCGGCTTAAAACAGATATCTACTGCCTGGCAGTTCCTGTGGGTCAGGAATTCGAGATCATCTTTGCCAGGTGATTCTGACTTGGGGCTTCTTATGAAGTCTCATTCAATATATTGGCCAGGGCAGTAGGCATCTGAAGACTTAACTGGGACTAAAGAATATTTTCCAAGGTGGTTCACTCCCATGGTGCTGGATGTTCACACAAAACTTCGCTGCCTCCCCTTGTGGGCCTCTCCATGGGCTACTTGAGTATCCTCATGACCTGGAGGGTGGGTTCCCTCACGGTAAGGGAGCTAACAGAGGGGACAAGGGAGAAGCCACCACCCCTTACTCTGCCTAGTCTAGGAAATCATACTCCATCAGGTCTGCCAGACAACCTCTCTGAGAAGCATCCATAGTTGCGGCACTAATGTGGCCAAGAGTGGCTCTGGCCCTTAATTAATCCTCCTCAGAAACCTAAGCCCCCACTGAAGACAAAATAAGAACCAAGTGTAAATTTCTTCTTGGCCAGTACTGCTTCAAAGCAATCCCCCTTTCAACCAAATTGTTGCCCCCAAATCCCTACTATTTGGAGACGCTGGGGCCTCCACAGTGTGTCGACTATCATTTGTAAAAGATCTCCTGGAGTCTCAGAAACCCACCTTGTCAGGAAAGTCTCCAGTGATTGGTTAAATTTCCAGTTCAGTCTGAAACACTCCTCCCCACCCCAAGATACTCTGTCATTCAGTTGAAGTCTTCCTGATCCTCTAGGCATAGGTTAAATATTCCTTCTTCTGTAAGGCCCTAGATGAGATAGAAACCTCTGCAATGTCTCTCCAGAGCCCTCTCTAGTTCCTCTGTCATAATTCTCTTCACACATTTGAAAACTTGGGGGCTTATCTGTGTGTCTCCTTTAATTGACCACAAAATCCAAGATGGCAAAGACCGTGTCCAATCTTGTTCAATGTGTATACACTGAAGGCTGACACAGTGCCTGGCACACGGTAGAGCCTCAGTTAAAATCTTTTGAGTGGATTTTATTTAGCCATTCAATCAATCAATATCACTGAGAGCCTACTGTATGCTGGGCAGGGTGCCAGGGACAGCAGATACGGCCGTGAACAAAATCAAGTAAGTCCTTCCTCTAAGGGAGCTTTCATTTTAAATAGGCAATGACAGTAAAACAACAACAACAACAAAAAAAAAAAACCACCACAACAACAATTTTTTTAAAAAAACTAAAAATCAAGCAAAAATACAGCATGCTTAGGTACGACAAAATGTTTAGGGAATAAACAGCACAGAGCAACAGGACAAAGAGTGATGGTGGGGTGAGGGGTTTCTATTTTACAAAAGGGGATTATAGGAGGCCTCTCTTGAGAAGGTGGTATTTGAGCAAGGTTGTGAATGAAGTGAAAACAAAGCCATGAACAGCAAGACAAAAACAACGAGTCAGTCACAAGGCAACTCCCATAAGGCTATCAGCTGATTTCTCTGCATAAACTTTGCAGGCCAGAAGGGAGTGGCATGATATATTCAAAGTCCTGGAAGGAAAAAACCTGTAAACGAGGATACTCCACCCAGCAAAATTATCATTTAGAACAGAGGAGAGAGAAAGAATGTCTCAGAGAAGCAAAACTCAGAAGAATTCATCAATTAATAACCCTACCCTAAAAGAAATATTGAAAGATCTCATCTAAACAAAAAAGAAGCAAGAATCTACAGGAAAGGAAAAAACACAGCAGGAAAGGCAAATAAATAAAAGGATTGAAGATCACTTAAATAAGCCAGTACATAGATTAAAAAGCAACCCAAAAAACTTTGCAAAAGTGATTATAACTACAATTAATAATTTTCAGAAAGGGAAAGTAAAAAAAACAATGCCTTTTAAAATTACATCAAAAAAATAATAATATACTAAGAAGTAAACCTGACCAAGGAGGTGAAAGACTTACATGATGAGAACTATAAAACAGTGATAAGGGAAACAGAAGATGACTCAAAGAAATGGAGAGGTATCCCAGGGTCTTGGATTGGAAGGATTAATATTGTTAAAATGGCCACACCACCCAAAGTAATCTACAGATTTAATGTGATCCCTATCAAAACACCCATGACATTTTTCACAGAAATAGAAAAAATAATCCTAAGATTTATATGCAACCACAAAAGACCCAGAATTGTCAAAGCAAACCTGAGGAAAAAGAACAAAGCTAGAGGCATAACCCTCCCAGACTTCAGACAATACTATAAAGTTACAGGAATCAAAACAGTGTGGAACTGGCACAAAAACAGACATACAGATGAGTGGAACTGAATAGAGAGCCCAGAAATAAACCCACACATCTACAGTCAATTAATCTATGACAAAGGAGGCAAGAATATATAATGGAGAAAAGACAGTCTCTTCAACGAGTGGTACTGGGAAAGCTGGACAAGTACATGTAAAACAAAGAAATTGGAACACACCCTCACACGATATACAAAAATAAACTCAAAATGGTTTTAAAGACCAAAATATAAGACATGACACCATAAAACTCCAAGAAGAGAGCATAGGCAAAACATTCTCAGACCTCAATTGTAGCAATATTTTCTTAGATCAGTCTCCCAAGGCAAAAGAAATAAAAGCAAAAGTGAACAAATGGGACCCAAACAAGAGTAAAACCTTTTGCACAGCAAATGAAACCATCAACAAAATGAAAAGGCAACCTAAGGACTGGGAGAAAACGTTTGCCAATGATATAACCAACAAGGGGTTAATATCCAAAACAAACAGTTCATACGATTCAATATCAAAGGGACAAAAAACTCTAACAAAAAATGGGCAGAAGACATTTCTCCAAAGAAGACATATAAACAGCCAACAAGCATGTGAAAAGATGGTCACCATCGCAATTATTAGAGAAATGCAAATCAAAACCACAATGAGGTATCACCTCATGTGGGTCAGAATGGCCATCAACAGAAAGTCTACAAGTGATAAATGCTGGAGAGGGTGTGGAGAAAAGGGAATCCTCGTACACTGTTGGTAGGAATGTAAATTGGTGCAGCCACTATGGAAAACAGTATGGAGTTTCCTTAAAAAGCTTAAAATACAAATATTATTCTTAGTGAAGTAAGTCAGTCAGAGAAAGTCAAATGTTATATGATATCAGTTAGATGTGGAATCTAAAAAATAATACAAATGGACCTACATGTAAAACAGAAATAGACTCACAGACAAAGAATACAAACTTATGATTTGTATGACCGAAGGGGAAAGGCGGGGAGGGATGAGTATGGGATTAATGGATACAAACTATGACACATAAATATATAAATATACATATATAAAACAGATGACAAGGATTTACTGTAGAGCACAGGGAACTGTATTTAATATCTTGTAATAACCTACAATGGAAAACAATATGAAAAAAATCTATATATATAACTGAATCACTTTGCTTTACACCTGAAACTAGCATAATATTTTTAAACAACTGCACTTCAATTTTTAAAAAGTGTAGTCAGGAAGATCTCTATGGGAAGAATGTTCTAGAAGGTGGGAATAGCTAGTACAAAGGCTAAGGTGGGCGCCTGTTTGGCATGTTCAAGGAGCCCGTGTGCTGGTGTGGAACGCGGTGGGATAGGAGATGAGGTGAGAGGGGTACAGGTGAAGAGAGTAGGTCATGAAGGGCCCTGTGGGCCACTGGAACCATCAGAGAGTTTGACCAGGGACAACATGATCAGATGTAGGCATCCGAAAGATCCATCTGGCCACCGTGGGGAGAGGAGATTCTGGGGAGCCAGAGTGGACACAGAACATGACTGAAAATTCAGACTACTCTGTTAGATACTAAGAAGGACAGAGGATGAAATCAGCCTTTGGTCTACCCTCTCTGGGGAGAAGAAACATGTAAAGAAATAATTAAAACATGGCTAAGCAAGGGTACAAACAAGGGCCACCGATTCTAGCTAAGCAATGATAATAACTACCATTTGTCAGTCACCGACTACGTGCCTCATGCCCCGCACACATTATGTCTTCCACCAAAGGACCCTATGAAGCGGGAGGCTTGATCCACAGATCATCAATGAACAAATGTCACCCAGTTTCCCAGCACCTCCAGTTATTAACAGCATTGAAAGACAAACTGAAGCCCCAAGAAGTCAAGCAACTTGCTGAAATGCAAGCTCGGTGTAAGTGGCAGAGCTGGGATTTGAACCCAGACGACGTGACTCCAGGGGAGGGCTTTCAACCAGGTCATGAGGTTGGCTCCAAAGGTCTTCCTTTGCAGGCATTTAAGCTCCTGACCTCTGGTCTGAAGAAACAGAAAAACAACCAAGAAAAATACAAAGACCTCACAAAATGATGAAGTGCAGATTTATGAAGCTAAGGATGGTTGTAAAGGCAGCAATATGCTTTAATGAGCTATGAATTCTTTCAGCCTAAGAGAGTGATTTGTATTCTTCCCAGTTCTACAAGCCCAAATTACAAAAAGTATTTTTATCTCCAGGCTCCTACAAATCCTGGTATCTTATTTATCTTGTTCTCCACACAAATACAGGGGCCCTTTTCCTTCTTAAAATTCAGATCTAGTCCTGCTTAAAGTTCCTTCCCTTTTATTTGGGTTTTGCTTTTCGAGGGATGTTTGGTTTGGTTTTGCTAATTGTAAGGACAGTGTGACAGACATCCACTAACCACAGAGAGAGCGAACGTCTGGCTGTTAAGCCATCTCTCTCCCCTCCTACGTCCACAGCAGACTCCCCTAATCGATTCCAGTACCCTCTGCCGGTCCTTTGTGAGGTTTCACAGTGCTTTTCACGGTGCTCCACTCTTAGACATTACCAGTAGACCAAAGTTGAACTCATTTGCAATTTTTGAAGTTATAGTCTTTTCCGAAGCCTTGGTTATGAAAACCAGCTAGCAGCTCACTCGGGGTCCCTCTTAGAAATGCCCACCAGGCTTCTTAGCTTGGTAACCATGGGGAATACAGATATCTGGCCAAGAGCAGCACACATGTAGGGAGTATAGAAGTGCTGGGGTTGGTGGGTTCTCTGGAAGGGAGAGAGCTGAGAAGAGCAGATAGCACCTGAGAGGCTGTTGCTCCTAACAATCCAGACGAGAGCGGACGGTGACCAGACACAGGTAAGAGCGGCAGAAATGGGAGAAGCTTAGGCAGTGTTTTTCAAGCTGTACATCATGAAATCAACTTGCTGGGTTTTGCTCGGCTTCCTTGATACTGAAGTAAGAGAAGTGAATAGGTAAGTATCGTCTGTGAAACTCGTTTCAACTCTCTGTTACGTATGTGTGCTGGGTTGAAACATAAAAGGTATGTCCCTTGATGGGTCACAGTCTGTGGCTGGCTGAACAACGGTGCCTCCAAAGATTCCATATCCTAGTCCCCTGAATTTGTGACTATATTACATTACATGGAAAAAGGGATTTTGAAGATGGAATTAAGGTTACTAATTAAGCTACTCTTAAAATAGGGAGATTTTCCCAGATTATGGAGCCCAGGGATTTCAGACTTGTGGGTCCTGGAACCAAGAAACCAGCCAAGCCCACAGGACCTCTGACCTATAGAGCTGTGACAACATAATGGGTACAGCTTCAAGCCCCTAAATTTGTGGTAATTGCTATGGTAGCAGTAGAAAAGGAAAAAGGGTCCAAAAAGTTTGAAGTTCTTCCTTTTACTACAGAGTAATCTGTGACCCTGGACAAGTCATCCAACATTTCCTTCTATGTACAATAAAACTGGGGTATAAAAGAGCCAACTCACTGGATTTTGGAGGGGCCCAAATTAATGGCAGTTATGCACAGTAAACGTTCATAGTCATAATAATTGCATTATCGTGCCCTTGACTTAGTACAGAGGCACTTTCTGAACTTCAGTTTGTTATCTGAGAAATGAAAATAATACCACTTCCCTCATCTGGCTGGGAGAAAGGACTAATCAGGTATTGTAAAATAAGGTTTACAAAACTGTCTTTTTAAGGATTACTAAATGAAGATGATTAGAAGGAGACTACTGGTTCTTAACCTCAATATCCTCTCTCCCCTTCTTCCTTATTAATAGATTCTGTACTTTTCAGCAGGGGCATAGCTGCTCAGAATCAAGGCAGTCTCTCCCAGTCTCCCTGGCAGCTTGTTACGGCCAAGCGATGAAGTGTTGGCCAATCTTACGTAAGCACAAGTGTTATGTGCAACTTCTGGAATATTCACTTAAAAGGCTACGGGCTGACCCTTCTTTCCCTTCTTCTTTTCTGCTGACTGGTAGGTGGACATGATAGCAGGAGGTCAAGCAGCCCCTGTGGACTGTGAGGTGGAGAACTGCAGAGCAGCAGGAGAAAAGGAATTTGGAGGTCCTACTAGCAGCCCTGGATGGCTACCTCTGGGCTTTGTTTACAAAGGAGGGATATTAACTTTAATCTTGTTTAAATCAGTTATTTTGGGTCATCCTTGATTTGTAGCTGAACCTGAAGTTAAATAAGAAAGGGGATAAAGGAGACCCAGCATCCCATTATGAAGAAAAGAGTATCCCAAGCCATGTGATGAGCTAACAGGGACTGTGGGAGATCAGAAGCTTGTGGAAGTGCTCACTGTATTGCCTTACATATATCAGAGCCCAGCAACATAGGCTGTTGATGGTGGTGACGGTACTGGGAATGACAACCACAGTGCCCCAATCCGGGTTCTTTTGCATGCTGCCCGAGAGGCTGGATCCAACCTCCACTCCTTTAACTCAGGCCTTTCTGATGGAAATAAAAAGAAACCTTTTTTGAAAGGTAGTATGAGAGTCACAAAGGAGGGCGATGTCTAACACTTGGGTCACAGAGCATAAAGCTTGCACCTTCATAATTTGCTGACTCACAGCATTGAGCATCAATGGGTTTACGATATTAATGATGATTTAAAACTCGACAGATGGCTATTCATATATGCAAAATACTCTCAAAACTGTTCCAGATATTCATAACACAAATACATGTAAATGAATTGGAATACCTAACTAAAATAGAAGGAAGTCTCTATATTAAAATGTTTTAAACTGGTAAGACAGATATTTTTCAGATGACTCAATCCGTCTCATGGCTCAGCCATCAAGATAAACAAACTAACCTGGCATCTTTGAGTAGATTCATGAGGGAAATTAATTTGTAGTCCAGGGGGAATTTGCTTTTCATGCACCCCAAATGTGTTGTGTCAAAAGAATCAATAAAGATGAAGGATTTCAAGATGAACATCCCAACACAATCCATTAGAGAATGCCCAGGCCATTTGCATTTTCTAAAGAGGCGAATAATGAAATCAGGGTGAACAGTAATCCAAGACAATTCTCTACCCTCCAGGGAAGACAAAGTATACAAACAGAAGGCCTCACTCATGTCATTCAGAGCAAAACTTTGGCCCAACCTGTTCATCTCACTCATGACTCCAAGGTTCTGAATTCTAGAAGCATCTGGAAGTCATGATATTAACTGCCCCACTCCCATCCCCGGCAAAAAAAAAAAAAAAAGAGCAAATTACAATGTAAAAGTAAGCCCCTAAAAAATACATTATTGAGAAAAGCAGGAGAGAGAAGAAGGCCATTTACCACGGGCTGCACGACTTATGTTCATTATCTTACTTAGTCCTCATAATATCCCTGGGAGACAGATTTCCTCCCTGCTTACAGGTGAGGAGTGTAAGACATGAAGTAACTTCTACAGGGTCTCACTGGAAGACACTGGCAGAGCTGAGACAGAAACCAAGGTCTGTTTGACTCCACCCTAGAGCAGGGGTGTCTGATAAAAATCTAATGTGATCCACATACATAATTAAAACATTTTACTAGTCACATTAAAAAGGTACAAATAAAAATAAATAAATAGATTAAAAAGTAAAAAGGAAGAGGTGAAATCACTGCTACTAATATATTTGATTTTCAACCCAAGAGATTCAGACCATTATCATTTCAACATGTAATCAATATAAAAATTACTGAGGTATTTCACATTTTTTTGTGCTGCCTTTGACATCTGTGCGTATTTCAAACTTATACCATACCTTAATGCAGACCAGCCACATTTCAAGTGCTAAAAAGCCACGTGTAGCTAATGGCTACTTTATTAGACAGCATACCCTAGAGTAATAGTGCCATTTGCTACCATTTTATTTTGACGTACAGCAAGGAGTCCCAGATGCTTAAAGTTCATAGACATAAAATTCTAAATACCTGTTGAGGCCCTGGAGGGTTGAGCATATTTAATTTTGCCAAGTGTATTGGTTGGCTGCAGTAACAAGCAACCCCAAAGCTCAGTGGCTTGAACAGCCAAGTTTCATTTCCTCTTCACGCAACACGCCCAACACGAAATGCCTGCCACTCTGCTCCACATCATCGTCACTCTGAGACCTAGGCAGATGGAAGCGATCCTACCTTATGGAAGAAGGAAACGAAAAAACAGAGAAACAATACAAACAACTCATACAACTCAATAACAAAAAAACAAACAACCCAATCCAAAAATGGGCAGAAGACCTGAATAGACATTTCCTGAAAGAAGACATACAGATGGCCAACAGGCACATGAAAAGATGCTCAACGTCGCAAAGTATTAGAGAAATGCAACGCAGAACTGCAGTGAGGTGTCACCTCACACCAGTCATAACGGCCATCATCAAGAAGTCTGCAAATAACAAATGCTGGAGAGGGTGTGGAGAAAAGGGAACCCTCCTACACTGTTGGTGGGAATGTAAATTGGTGCAGCCCCTTTGGAGAACAGTATGGAGGTTCCTTAAAAAACTAAAAATAGAGTTGCCATATGATGTAGCAATCCCACTCTTGGGCATATATCTGGACAAAACGATTGTATAATTTGAAAAGGTACATGCACCCCTATGCTCATAGCAGCAGTATTTACAATAGCCGAAACATGGAAACAACCTAAACAGCCAATCTAAATGTGTGTGTGTATACACACACACACACACACACACACACACACGAGAATACTACTCAGCCATAAAAAAAGAATGAAATAATGCCATTTGCAGCTACGTGGATGGACCTAGAGATTATCGTACTAAGTGAAATAAGACAGAACGAGAAAGACAAATACCATATGATATCACTTATATGTGGAATTTAAAATATGACACAAATGGACTTATCTACAAAACGGAAACAAACTCACAAACAGAGAACAGACTTGTGGCTGCCAAGAGTGAGAGGGGTGGGGGAGGGATGAATTGGGAGTTTGAGATTAGCAGATGCAAGCTATTATATAGAGAATGGATAAACAAGGTCCTACTGTATAGCACAGGGAACTATATTCAATATCCTGTAATAAACCATAATAGAAAAGAAAAAGAAAGAAAGAATGGAGAAACATATAGCATCTCTTAAAGATTCTCATAGGAAATGACACAGTTGACCAGCGAAATAGCCAAAGCAGGTCACACAGCCAAGACTGACGTCTCAGGAGCAAGAGTGGGAGAGGATATATATATATTTCCCTCTATGGAGGGGCAGCAACTATGTACTTTGAATTAACAACCCAATCTACAACTTCAAGAAAGGATTTAAGAAAATAACGTTAACTAACATCTATTATTATTGCACTAGTGATACTTTAACACCACAAAAATAGGAAGAACAGAACTTATACTATTCCTATTTTCTTACGTTATTCTTATTTTCTCACCTCACCAGAAATTGGTGGAATCTCACCCCCATCCCCACGAGATGGGCAGCAGGGTATAACTGGGAATCACTGATTTCCGTAATGACCACATCTTCTCTACTTTTCCCCATTTCCTAAATCCTACGGTCCCCATACATTCTAAATTTTCCACGTCTTTTAGAATCTATGTCATTTGATATGCATCAAGTAATAGGCATTTCTAAAGGTGGTTTACCCAGAGACTTGCACTGTCTACTTTTTATATTTCTGTATTATTTGCTTTTGCATACATATATATTTCTGTACTATTTGGCCACAAGAAAAAATGGACATAAATATTTAGCTTAGCTTGCAGGGGACCACTGATGGGGACCAGGGAATGGGGGCGGCTTTTCTCTCCAAGTGTGGGTGAAGCAGACAGCCTCCCACGTACCACAGGGGTTCTGAGAAACCCACACTCCTACTTCTTTAGGTTTTGCTTTAGAATGTCATTTAGGGCTTAGGGGATTTAATCGATTTAAATTTCTCAAAGGATCCAAATTGACCCAGAGGTATCATTCCAATAGCTCACTGAGGCGAGTGAAAAACCGGCTTTCTCCCTCCAAAGCAAATGTTGGCCACGAATAAAACACCCAGCAGATATACCAGTACTACAGAGAGGGCCGTTTCTCTTACATAAATTGCAAAGCCTCAAACTTCCACTTACAGTTTAATAAAGCCCGCCTGAAATCATAAGGCATTTTCATCTCTCAAAGGAATTAAAAAAAAAAAAAAAGAAAGATAAGTATGACCAAAAGCCATAGTACCTTGTACAGCCCCAGGAAACCAGCAGAACTTCATTAATCTTTAGATTAATATTTGGTCACCTTATAAAAAAGTGGCTACCTGGGTCTCTCAAGTAGACTTATTAGATCTTTAAAGAAAAAAAATATTTTCAGTAATAAATACATATCTAAACAAATAAATGCCACAGGCCCAAAGCCCCACAATTCACAGGAACAATTTTATTGGCCTTTTTACTGCTCCTGATATCACAAAAGTTTACAATTAATAGCCACCAACAGGAAAGAAGAGAGTGAAAATGTTTATTGCTTTAGAAACAGTGGCGCTCCCCTCTCAGCTGGGTAACGATTGTCCTTTTTCAGTGTCACTGAGTAAGGGATGCAGAATAAAACATGTTCTTAATGTGGGTGCCATGCATTTCGACAGAGATAAGCTGATGTGTAGCAGGAGGTGCAGCCCCAAGCAGGGGGCTGGAGAGAGGCGTGTGTTGATGAGTCTCCCTAAAGCAATTACTGCCCATGACAGACAGCGTAAATTTCATATTGCCTCTGAGCAGGATAAAAAATGTGCCGAGGGCCATCTAGGTTTGAATTAAGACAATCAAAATGCCGAAGGGGAAAGAATATCTAAAGTTAAAATCAAAGACTGAGCTTGAGAACGGTGAATTCTTTTTCTTAGTTTCTTTTCCCCCTCAAGCAGTCTTGATCTGCCGTTCACCTATTCATTCATTCAACAAATACACGCCAGGAACCGAAAACACTAACGGTAGTAAAACAATAATGATACCTTTTTTAAAAAATCCAAATCACTCACTATTCATTGAAATGGTACATATTCTAATCTTACCACATACTAACATTATTATAAACAACTTTTGACTAGGATTCTTGTTAATTTTGTGTTGCTGCTAATTGGACCAGGACAGAATTAAAGTTGATTTTTATGCCATGTACAAGAAAACATACACATGAACACAGGATACTGCAATGCTGTTTCTGACTTACCCAGAAAATAAGCAGCTTTTGCATGTGTCAAAGGACATTTTCTTAAGTATTTTTCCTGACAATACATTTCTTTTTCTTTTTTTCCCCCTGCAATTCTCTCACCAATAAGGCTTAGCCATGAAGCTTATTGGGAAAGCGGTTTACCCCAAAACAAGTCCACAGAGCAGGGAAACCTACGGACATAAGAAACAAAGGAAAGCAGGACAAAGACATAAGACCTCAGAGCCCTTAGTTTTCTCTCTAGTCCACCAGCAGGGTTGGACCTTGAGAGAAGGAGATGGTGGAAATTTGGGGGCTGGCACCCCCTGCCCCTAGAAGAACTATAGGGAGACCTCGCCCCTCTGAGACACCCACCTAAGAGAGGAAGAGGACACTTAAGGTAAAAGATATGGGCCTGATGTCCCACCTGTGAGTCCCCTCTACCTGCCTGTGCTAAGGTGGGAAGTTCATGGGTGTTCCAGGGCACAGCTGTGGAGGTTCTGAGAGATCAGGAGAGACCTCACGAACAGAAGGTATGGTCTGTGGTCAGCAACCACAGGAGGCCAGTGCAACCCCCAGAGACGGACCAAGACCAAGCACAGTGCAGCATTTACCAGCCTCGTGTCCTGGGCCACACACAGCAGGAACCATTCAGGCCCAGAGGGTCAGCACAAACAAGAGGCACCTCCTTCCACCCAGCGGTGCCCCTGTGAGGTTGCTACCCTCCTTAACCAGATGCCACCCAGGGAGAAGAGAAGGAAGAAAAAGGAGAGAATCCATATTTACTCAAGAGACACAGTTAACCTAAAAGCAGCTCTTTTCAACAGGAAAAGTCCTAGTTACCTTTACTTGGCAAGACTCTCTCCCCTAGTGGAATAAGGGGGTGGCTTGTTGTCCAATGTTCTCAGTAAAAGAATCCTGATTTTCAGCTGTGTATATCGCCAACCAACTAAAGAATTACATTTCCCAGCCCCTGCCCCCTGCAAGCAGATGTGACCATGTAATTAAGTTTTGGCCCGTAAGATGTAAATAGATATGTTGTATGAGACTCCCACAAAGTCTCCTTAAAAGAATGTGAGCAGAGACTTCTCTCCTTCCTCTGTCCTGCTGCCTGGAACCTGGATGTGATGCTTGGTACCCCAGCAACTATTTTGGACGACGAGTCAATGGTCATGCTTTAAGGAAGGAGAATAAACGGCCAGGAGCAGTCATCACAAATGTGGTGCTGTCCTGTCGGCCCTCAATCTCCCATCTCCAGACTTTTTTTTTTATGTGAAAGAAAAGTTAAGAATCTTGTTTAAGTTTCTGTCATTTTCCTATTACCTGTTGTAGTAGTATTTATCTGAAATAGTCTTGATAAAGTGGCTTGTGAACAAGAGCCGATAAATAATGGCCAATAAGGAAAGATAAGTTTTTATACACCTAAAATTTAATGTATCTCCTGCTACACACATATGTATCTTGTTATATTTTATAACGTGTTGGTAGCAGTTGGTTAGATGTATAGAGAGCAGAGGCCAAAAATCTATTTTTAAAATAACTATTAAGAACTGTTGAAATGGGTTAACTTACACGTTTGGGAGAAAAACTGATTTGATCTTATGGTCTTAACAGGATGACAAACTGTTTGACTGATTGTACCAATATAATAGAAATGTAACTTGATTTTCAGCAATTCTATAAATTTGTGAGCTATGACAGTCACAAATGGAACCTCAAAACTCTGGCCACTCTGACCACTTTTCTCTTCCCCTCCCCCAAAGGAGCCAAAGATAAAAGTGTGAAAAGGGTTCCGAGGAACTTCAATCATGTAATGATTATTTCAAAACCACATTCTGACATTTTTGTATACATTAACCAGATTCATAGCACACATTTTAGAAGTTGCCCAGGCCTTTCAAAACTCAAATGTCGGTGGTAAAAAGGGGTTTAACAGTTAGCAAAACAAGAGCTATTTCCCCCAGAGCTACCAAATCAAATTGTGGCTGAGATATTGCTGGTTATTTGGGATTATTTATGTCCCTGAGAGAATAAAGAATCTAAGGTGAGGGTATTTTTTTTTAATCCTAATGATAAATACGGATAGACTATAAAACTGCCTGTTACCTAGCAGAGAAAATTGTATTAAAGAGAAACCTTGTAAATTTCAAAAGCCTATGAACGTGATGCAGAAAATTGCCTGTGTTTATGGTACCATTGATCAAAAGACTTCCATCAGTGTTAGAAACTTATGGTAAGGATTCACACTGAACCTAAAATGAAACAAAATTCCCCCTTTTGGAAAAAAAAAAAAATCACAACCTCAACTCTAGACCATTAGGAGGGGATTTGAATGGGCTAGATCCCACACCTTTATTATTAAATGACTCGCAAGAACATCAAAACCTCATCGTCTACCCAAGAAGGGAGAGAAACTCAGAAAAAACTTAACCGATTGGGCTTGCAAAAATGTTGAGCAGCTACTTTGCAATACTGCGTTAAAAATACATATGCTTTCTGAGGGGAGGAGCTTCAAGATGGCGGAAGAGTAAGACGCGGAGATCACCTTCCTCTCCACAAATACATCAGAAATACATCTACACGTGGAACAGCTCCTACAGAACACCTACTGAACGCTGGCAGAAGACCTCAGACCTCCCAAAAGGCAAGAAACTCCCCACGCACCTGGGTAGGGCGAAAGAAAAAAAGAAAAAGCAGAGACAAAAGAATAGGGACGGGACCTGCACCAGTGGGAGGGAGCCTAGAAGGAGGAAAAGTTTCCACACACTAGGAAGCCCCTTCGCGGGTGGAGACTGCAGGTGGCAGAGGGGGAAAGCTTCGGAGCGCGGAGGAGAGCACAGCAACAGGGGTGCCGAGGGCAAAGTGGGGGAGATTCCCGCACAGAGGATCGGGGCCGACCTGCACTCACCAGCCCGAGAGGCTTGTCTGCTCACCCGCCGGGGCGGGCGGGGGCTGGGAGCTGAGGCTCGGGCTTCAGAGGTCGGATCACAGATAGAGGACTGGGGTTGGCAGCGTGAACACAGCCTGCAGGGGGTTAGCATCACGGCTAGCCGGGAGGGAGTCCGGGAAAAGGTCTGGACCTGCCGAAGAGGCAAGAGACCATTGTTTTGGGGTGTGTGAGGAGAGGGGATTCAGAGCACCGCCTCAACGAGCTCCGGAGATGGGCGTGAGCCGCGGCTAACAGCGCGGACCCCAGAGACGGGCATGAGACGCTAAGGCTGCTGCTGCCGCCACCAAGAAGCCTGTGTGCGAGCACAGCTCACTATCCACACCTCCCCTTCCGGGAGCCTATGCAGCCCACCACTGTCAGGATCCCGTGATCCAGGGACAACTTCCCCAGAGAACGAACGTAGCGCCTCGAGCTGGTGCAACGTCACGCTGGCCTCTGCTGCCGCAGGCTCGCCCCGCA
>NW_020173397.1:8099539-8238030 GCF_003031525.2 Neophocaena asiaeorientalis asiaeorientalis
TCTTTTCTGACCACAATTCTATAAGACTAGATATCAATTACAGAAAAAAATCTGTAAAAAGTACAAACACATGGAGGCTAAACACTACACTACTTAATAACCAACAGGTCACTGAAGAAACCAAAATGGAAATCAAAAAATACCTAGAATCAAATGACAGTGAAAACACGATGACCCAAAACCTATGGGATGCAGCAAAAGCAGTTCTAAGAGGGAAGTTTATAGCAATACAATATTATAAAGCAGATACTAACACACCATTGTAAAGCAGTTATACTCCCATAAAGACGTAAACAAACAAAAAAAAGAACTCGGTACCTATTTGCAAATGGGCTGTTTCTCATCCGAAGCCCAGATGAGTGCCTTCTTGGCCCATCCTGGCCTGGTCTCAACAGCCCCTGTCCAGAAGCAAGGTAACTGCTCGGGCCTTTAGAGTGGGAATGGGGTCCGTGTTGCAATAACCCAGAAGCTTTTTGTTAAAAATGCCATCCTTGAGGTCTCCCCTACTGGTTTTGGAGAAAGATGTCCCTAGGGCACAGTGTTCCTGCCTGTAGAGCCACGGTCACGATTTTCAATGGTTTTATAGGAAGACCAATGTAAGAGCACCATGTACCAGGGAAACTAGGGCCCTTCTTGCAAAACGTTTGTGCAGTTTTCATATAGGTACCTTGATGTTTCCCAGTTTGGACACAAAAGGATTTTAAAGTGCAGCTTATTCCAACTGCTAGGCTGGGATCCTGACAGCTCAACCACAGATGGTCCATGGACGTCATGAGGCCACCGTGCCCACAGGTGGGTAGCCCTGCTCTCTGGTAGGGGCACTGGCTAAAAGTTCTTCACAGCTGATATGTACTGTCTACTCAAGGTGGAATGGGTCAGATTTTTACTTTCTAAAAACTTTCCTAAAATTCTGATTCCCCCTAATTATAACCATCCACATTAATCCTCTTGGAGTCAGCAAATAAAGTTCTTAACTCTCACCTGGAGTAGACAAAGGATCAAAGTGCCCCTGGCCCCCTACTTACTACCTGGCCCTGAGGCTTGGGTAAGTTATCCAGTCTCTCCAGGCTTCACTTATTGCCCCTAGAATACGGATTCGTTCCTGGATTCAGTGATGAGTTACTGAATCCTCATCTTTGCTAGGATTAGAACCAGCAGAAATGGTCCCTACCCTCATGAAGCTTGGATTCTAATTGCAGGGAGGGGGATCAAAACAAAACAGAAGTAAACAGGCAACATTTTTGGAAATTGTAGGGATCATAATAGGATCTATCAGAGGGTTATTAGAGGATTAAATGCAATAATACATGTCAAGGCCTTTGTGCAAAAGCTGGCCCCCAGTCCATGCTCAGTCAACTCAAATTATTATTACAAATAATTAGGAAAGAAGGAAAGAATCATCTTTCCAGTGTTGAAAGGAAATGTATAGCTGATGAGATGATGTCCACCTCGACTTCACTTATCGTCTCTGAAAAGCATTCTCCCCAAAACCAAAAGTTGCACATGAACTTGTGGGACTATATAGGGCTGTGGCTGCGGACACAGGGGGCTCTGAAATCTGAGAGGAACGGGATGAAATCACAGCTGTGTGATCCTGGGCACATGATGTAACTTCTCCCCGACTCGGCTTCCTCATCTGTAAAATGGGACTAATACAGCCGCAGAGGGTTTCATGAGTATGTCATAAAATATAAAGCACTTAGCACTGGTGCCTGATACATAGTAAGCTCTGGGTATGTATAATTTATCTTACAAATGATCAAATTAGCGTTGTCTCATCTCTCTCCAAACGCACCATCAATGTGTGTTTTTAAGAATCTCTCTGGATTCCCTTCATCTGTTTCTCCTACTTCACATCCTATATCCCAGGTTTTCTTAGCAACAGGCTAGAACTTCCTCCTTCCCTGCAAACCACCGCATTCAGAGCCTGGTGGACCCACCTCTCCTTTGGTCCTTCTCCATCCTTTGCTGCTGCACTGTCACTGGGGCCAGTGACAGGCTGATGAGTGGTTGTCATAACACAAAGTCTGTCACTAATCGCAATCAACTCAAGATGAACTATAGGGAGCATGATGAGTGAGTGAGGGGGCACTTCTTAAAAATATATTTTTGTGTGAAGCTTTTAAGAAGTTGTACATCCGTGCCCAGGTGGAACTTCCTTGATGATGCAGTAACAGTATGCCTGATGGTTGTTTGTGTATATGGCTGTGCATCTCACACACACACACACACACACACACACACACACAAAGCCTTCACTGCCCTCCCTGCAAAGTTTCTCTGCAGGTTCCATAAACCCAAAGACAAGCCTGGAATGAGAGATCTATAAAAGCCCCCCGAGACAAAGGCTTACAGGGGACTGTTTCTCAGCCCAGATGTCACAACGGCCTGATTTTTATCATCTGTCACGTGCAGGCGACTTGGAAACAGACTGCAGCGACATAATGAGTAATACCAGCTTAAATAAAATGCCACCCGTCAATCCTCCTTTGTAACGCAGATGCCTCGAAAATCAGAGACACCAAGACATTTTCCTGGAGAGCAAAGGGCCACTTGACTTATCCTTTGTTGCTGTTTTGTAGGTTCATGGGTGGCTTAAAGGAAAAAAATCACCTGGCCACACCAGTCAACATAAAACCCGTCCTGTCCAGCCTCTGGGGCCACAGCAGGCCCACCACCTGCTCTGCTTGGCATCCAGTGTGGGCTCAGCAGGCACGAGGCCATCTCACTAGCAAGGTTTCAACCCCGACACAGGAAGAGAAGAAATCTACAACTAGATCATAAATGGAACAGGAAAACCCATCAACACTTACTCTGGTGGGTGGGGACTTGAACGCTGGGTCTGCGCCTGCTGCCCCAGGAGTACAGGGCTTGAGGCTGTAAACTACCATATGAGAGCAAAGGAAATCGTGCCCAATAATATAAGCAGCCTGATGAAAACTCTAGCCAAGAGAGAACACTACCAGGAAAACCACATCCTCTCATCTACCAGATGCTACGCAGAAGGAACTTTTCTCTAAAGGCCTGTGTGTGCTTCAGGGGTGGAGGAGAGGGGAGTGATTACCAGGCCACTAGTATTCCTATTCTGTTTTTCCATCTAAGGCAGAGCACACCCTTTGACCTGGAAATTCTCCTTCCAGAAATTCATAAAGACACACGGATAAGGATAATCACGAACAAAAAAGTGAAAATCACCTACAATATCCATTAATAGAAGGAGTAAATAGATTTGAAGTGCTATGTAGCTATTTTACAAAGCTGATGTAGGTCTAGGCAGATTAACACGGAAAGACGTCAATAAGATTTTAGTAAAAAAGGCAGATTTATATACGATACAGTCCCATTAACACACCAACACACGGGTGCATGCGTTTGCACGTGTATGTATTTATTCATAAATGACAACAGGCTGCAAGGAAGTGCACCAAACTGCTAGCATCACTCATTTCAGGCAGGTGGGATTAGGAGCCCTTTATACTTTCTTAGTATTTTGTGTTATCCATTTCTCTTTAAAAAAAGAACATTTATAACCTGACACAAAATGCATTCCTTTCTTTGGGAAAATAAGAAAGCAAAAGAGCTATTTCACCAAATGTAGCCCATTTTTCCAGGCACAACAAAGCTCAGGGAATGTGACTGGGATCCCAGTTTGGGCAGGGCCAGCCTGATATCGGTTACCAGACTCAGGGGGACAGTCTTAACAGCTCTCCGCTAATTCATCACCACAATGCCCACCAATAATGAATGACCACTGAAGGGCATTTGCAGTTTAGAAGCGGACGAGAGAAGTCAACGTTTAGAGCTAATGGAGGAGACCTCACAGCCCTCAGAAGGAACCAACCCTGTGGATATCTTGATTTAGGGCTTCCAGCCTCCAGGACTGTGAGATAATGAATTTCTGTTGTTTAAGCCACCCAGTTTATGGTGCTTCATTGTGGCACTCCTAGCAAACTGATATAATTCGTCTCTGTAGGTGTTCAGAACTATAATGCGGGAAGCTCCAGGGACGGGGGTGGGACCGTTGGGAGAGTCAGTCAGCTGAGCCTAAGGAGAAAAAGGGTCTAAGGGCAGAAGCAGACAGGAGAGGTGCCGGAGAACTCTTGAATCCTTTCCGGGCCCGCTTCTGAGCGCTTCCTGAGGCTCTGCTTTCCAACGTACCTTAATCGATTCCTACCATTCTCCTTGAGCTAATTCCAGGGGATTTCTATTTCTCCTAATACCTCCAACACTGAGCATTTATATAAATCTTGACTCTCCAATTCCACATTAATGGTAACAGAGCAGACCCACCAGCACAGAGGAGAATTCAATAAAACCTGTTGGATGAAACCATCTGTAAATATGTGAATAAATTTATCTGAGACGAACAGATCAGTGGCCACGAACGGAGAAGAGAATTACTGATGTAAAACTCATGGGAACCTCTAAGTAGAATGAGGCCTTTTGCAGAAATAGGAAGGAGATAAGGAGACAGTATTTAGTGCCAAAATTAGATGACACCAGGCAAAGTGCTTTGCTTTGGCTCCGAACCAAAGGGCAGAATAAAGTGTAGCAAATCTGTTCTCTTTCTCTGCCTGATGGTCTTTGGAAAAAGTCATCACCTTCCGGCCTCTCTCCATTCCAACCACAAGATTTTATTGGATCTTCCAATGACCCTACCCACTTACCCTCACCCAGGTGGTGGTCACCTGGCTATCTGGGCTAGTCATATATCCCATGCCTCCCCTCCTTGGCCGTAGTGATTGTTTCAGGGAAGATCTGTGTCCCAAGTCCAGCCAATCGGAATCTTTCCCTGAAATTCACGAACTGTAATGTTGTAAGCTCAGAACCTCCTTTTCTGGAATTATGGAGTCACAGAAAGAGAAGGAGGGACAATGGGAGAGAACACAGACAGACAGACACTTGATGGTTTTGATGTTCCCGAATCCAGGCATCCTGGGCCAATAAGATCACAGCTTATTCTGTGGCTTGATTAGAAGAGAAACTTCCCTTTTGCACAAGTTAGTTCAAGTTGGGTTTCTGTCACTTACAACCCAAAGAGTCTCGATCTGTACAGAGGATACAAGACTTCATCCACACATTGCTCATACCCGTAGTCAGCTGGGCAGAGCACCTCACCCTGGAAAGCCTGAGCCTGGAGGACACTCCTCTTCTGCAGTGGCTGACACTGCATGGTTTGGTTCCTCTACCTTGGCTGTGGCTACCATTGGAGTGGGCAGTGGATCTACAAGCAGCCAGCTGCTCATGACATAGGATGCAGTCTTGCCTAAGAGCCCTGCCCATCAAGAGTGCTCCAGCAAATGGCTGGAGGCTGACGCAGTCAGTATTCCCTTTAAAGCATTTGAGCCCAAAAGCTGCACAAAGAGGACTTCAGTACGTAGTGGCAGGGACGGCAGGAAGAGAGACAGACAAAGGCAGAGCCACAGTAACGTGAGGACACTAGGGCCAAGCAGAGGCACAAGCCCCTGACCAAGACACTTTTAGAATTGCTGTGTCAACAAACAATACAGCAGAGCGGCCACTTGGGCTCAGACCCTGGCGACTCCACTTCTAGACGTGTGACTCAAGTAATGCAGCCTCGCTGAGCCTCAGTTTGCTCATCTGTACAATGGAGACCAACACTAACTTCAAAGGATTGTCATAAGAATTAAATGAAATAATGGCGTACAATAAATGAAGCATCTCAAATCAGTGAGAAAAGATGGGTTTTCAACAAATGGTGCTGGGATAACAGGGAAGCCATCAGAAATACACAAAGCGATACATGTACCTAGATCTTATACCAGAATAAACAGTAATGGGTCAAAAATGGTAATATAAAAATAAAGCCACAGAAGTCCTGGAAAAAAACCATGGGAATATGTTTTTATAACATCACAATGGAGACACACTTTTGATAAAACATGGAAGATTGATAAATTATGTAGAAAACTTTTTAATCAGCATGGCAAAACCACTTATGTAAAGTGAAAAGAGCAACAAATGGGGAAATATCAACAACTCACATCCCTGACAAAAAATTAACCCCTCTCATAAATAAGAGCGTCTAGAAATTGAAGTCAAAGAGACAACCCAAAACAGAAAAAAAAAACATACAAACAACCAAATAGCAAATGACGAAACACACACAAAGATGCTCATTCACAATAAGAAAACCGTCTATTGTAACTATACTAAGATGTCAGTTTTTACCTAGTTTATCAACTACAATACAAAAGTTGAATAACCCATTGTGCTGTACAGAATAGATATAGGGCTGCAGGCCGTATAAATAGATGTCCAGGCGGGACACTTGGGCATTATCTACCAAAATAACCAAGGCACATATCCCTTGATGTGTCAATTACACTTCTAGGAATTTATCCTACAGATTTAGTTGCGATGGAAAATGACTTACATGCAAGGTTTGCAAATATTTGTATTTGCAAACAAATGGAAACAG
Organism: Neophocaena asiaeorientalis asiaeorientalis; assembly: GCF_003031525.2. NCBI lineage: Eukaryota > Metazoa > Chordata > Mammalia > Artiodactyla > Phocoenidae > Neophocaena > Neophocaena asiaeorientalis. The sequence continues at coordinate 8,105,982 of NW_020173397.1, forward strand.
TTTCAGTGGCTTTTAGTAGAGGACTAAACAAATTATATTATTCCAAACAGTGGGATATAATGCTGTCTTCCCAAAAATAAACAAAAATAAATTGGTTCTTTTACTTCTGACCCGGAAAGAACCACAAGTTATACTACATTATTAAGTGAAAACGCTGGGTATGGAACAGGTGTACAGAATGCTTCTGTTTGTGTTTTTAAAAGAAACAAGATAAGGGCAAAGAATAAACATGGGTATTTGCTTATGCATAAAGTATCTCTGCAAGGATATACCAAAATCATTAAAAGCATTGTTGTCCAGGAGACAGGGATAGCCATGTATGCTTTTCTGAATTGTGACTCTTACGTATTCAAAGAATGACACTTTACAGAGAAACGAAACAAAAAGAGTAATGGATACACATCTCTTAGCACAGTACCTAGAATGTAATAAGCTCTCAGTAACTATTGGTGGCTTTGGTTATGATTATTTATCATTATTATTGTCCTGGGAGCCCTCATCAGACATATAACTTACGCTGTGTTCTCCATGATGGCCCTGGCCTCCTGGGACCTGGCCAAATGCTTCTATGTTCCTTACACTCCATCCTTACACTAACTTCTCCCCAACCATGCCCTATGCCACTGCCCCCGCAATCTACCTTAATATCACCTGACAAAGACAGTACATCGCTCTGTTCCACGCTGTGTCTCACTACTTCAGTGCCACCTGAAAGAGCCTTCCGGCTATGAAAGGTTGATTTAGGGAAGCTGACTAGTACAAGACGATGAAACGCAAACCCCCGGGTTCTCTGTCACCCAAAGCCACCTCAACCCACCTCTAGGGTCCTGAATGACAAGCTTCTTTGCTCTGATGTGTCTCTCTGCCAGCACACCACTCATCCCATGCATGGGGGCTGGATGCCCTTAGGAAAGGCCTGGCAAGTCATGGCAGGGAGAAGGGAAGGCTCTGCTTCCCACCCACTCTCCATCCTCGGGTCCATGTTTCTGGAAAATGCTTCTAGCAAGAAGGAGGGGGTTTGATAGTTGGAGAGAGGGAACACGTGGATCCCTTACTGCTGCTCTGCTCCTGTGGGTAGCCAGCACTCCACACTTAAGGTGTGCGGCTATCAGACCCACATAAGAAAACATATTCGAAAGCACTTTGTCATTTCAAAACGCTGGGCTGTTACCCACTGTTATTTTTGCAGAACGGAAATCATATCTTACTTGCCTTCTGTAGCCCTCACAGCACTTAGCATGGTGCTAAGTACATAGTAGGTCCTCAATAAATGCCACTTGGCTTAATGAAAGTACAAAGTGAGTCCGTTACGAACATTATGGACCTGGTGGCAGATGCAAAGACCTTTACATGGCCCTGTTATATCTACCTAAAACATTAAAATAAGTCTTTCCAACTCTTTTGGAGAAAATGTTACATCCTTTATGCAGACCCACTAGTTCACAGGCTGATGTGAGTTAGAAACAGGGAAGAAAAAAAGCCCAAGTACAGTTTCACCTTGAGTCTAATGTCATCTTCCAATTGCCACCAGATCCCTGGCTTTCCCTTTACAACCAGCTTCTTGAAGGACTCGTCTACACACCCTGTCTTCCCTATCTCACTCCCACTCACTCTTCAAACCACTCCCAGCTGGTTTCTGTCCCCAATTCTCCCCTGGAATTGCCCTTGTCGAGGTCATCAACCCATGTGGACCCTTTCCAGAATCTTTCCTCTTCCGGACTCTCAGCAGCAGGCTAAGTCTAACCTCCTCCTCTCAAAACATCTTCCTATTCCCTCCTTCCCCCACCTCTCTGACCACTCTTTCATGGACACTTCTTTTTCGGAAATATCACACCCTTGAAATTCTGTTCTAGACCTTGTCCCCTTCTCAGGCGATTCCATCAACACCCATGAATTCAATTACCATTTACCTGCTGCTAACTTTCAGATCTTTACCCCAGCTTTGGGCCCCTGTCCGCTAAAACCTACTGGCCATCCCCTCTTGGGTGTCACACTTCAAACTCAGTGTGCCTCAACTTCACTTCTTTTCCTTCTTCTGCAAACCTATCCAAACTCAACAAACGGTACCATCTTCAACCCAATGGCCTAAGGCGATTTGACTCTTTCTTTCCCCCTCACCCCCAAAGTCAGTCATTCATCATGTCCAGTTGCTTCTAGCTCTTAAATATATATCTAGTCCATCCACTTATCTCCTTCTGTCCCATCTACTAACACCCTTGTCCCAGACGTCGTTCTCTCCCCCTTGGACCACTGCACTGGCCTCCATTTCCTCAGCTGGTACCATCCTCCAAATCTACTCTCCACCAGAGCAATTTTTCTGAAACACAAATTTACCTGGCAATCATTCCCTCTGGGTTCTTTCCTTGTCCTCACGCTCTATATTTAAATGTAAATATTACTTACAATAATGGGTCAGCCACCCTTGATAGACTAAAAACCACTGGCTTAAACAAGATAACAGTTTCCTTTCTCTCTCAGTAAAAGGCGAAGGTGGTAAGTCGTACAAGAAGGGAGGCGATTTTGCTCCTCGAGGCCACCAGAATCCAGGGTTCTGCAAGCCCTGCCATTCTTTTTTTTTTTTTTTTTTTTTTTTTTTTTGTGGTACGCGGGCCTCTCACTGTCGTGGTTTCTCCCATTGCGGAGCACAGCCTCCGGACGTGCAGGCTCAGCGGCCATGGCTCACGGGCCCAGCCGCTCCGCGGCACGTGGGATCCTCCCGGACCTGGGCACGAACCCGCGTCCCCTGCATCGGCAGGCAGACTCTCAACCTCTGCGCCACCAGGGAAGCCCAAGCCCTGCCATTCTTAGAGCGCTGGTCTCATCTGCGTGGCTGAGCTTGCCGACAATCCCCAGGTCTGTATTTCAGTCCATCAGAGGCCAAGGAGGAGAACAAGCAGAAGCAGAGGATAAGCAGCTTCATTTTAAAGACTTGATGGGGGAGGGGGGTATATATCATTTCTGCATACTTCCCACCAGCTACTACTTAGTCACATGACTGTCCGAGCCGCAAGCCAGGAACGTGGCCATTAACCCAGATAAAATTAGCAGCCATAAGCACTGCTGACTTTACATACTAACCATTTCCCAAATCTGTCCCTTCCACCACTGCTCGCTATGGAAGCCAGCTTGCACGGTATTTCTGTGGGATGAATACAGTAGCCTCCAGAATCATCTTCCTGCTTTCAGTCTTAGACCCATTAATTCTGTCTGATGGTATTGATACTTGTCTTAAAACATTTCAATGGTCCCAAATAACCCTAAAGACTCCTTTCACGGAAAGTGACAACCAGATCACCACCGCTTGAACAGAAAAGGAGAGTTCATTGGCTCAGGAAACTGGGGATGCTGTTAGGCTAGTGACCAGCATGGCCAATGGCTCATGGATGCAAGGAAAATTACTAGCACCCGGTCTTTCTCCATCTCTGGGCTTTGCTCTCCTCTCTATTGATGTCATTCTCAGGCATCCCCCTAGGGAACCTCGGCATCTCCACTTAGCAACCCTAGGAGGGTTTAAGTTCGCTTATATTTACCAATAAATGCAGTAAGAGTCTAAGGTCTGATGCATACTGTCACCGATTGGCTCGACTCAAATCTCCTATTTACAGGGCACGGAATATACAATATCTTCACGGGGCAAGCCTGGGTCCCATGTCTTCCGCTGCAGTCAGGGGGTGGGGTCAACCTCACTTTAGCCACATTGACTGAGACTGGGGAGAAGTTCCCCAGAGGAATTAAGGGATACTCTTAAAGGTACAGGAAACAAATGACAATACATAAAAAAAATAAATGCTCATAACACACTCTCCTTTTGCAAAGTAGCCATGTTCCTGGGTACGGGAAACAAGGCCTTCTTTAACTCAGTACTTTTGCATCTCTCTCCGACACTATCGCTTACTAAAGCCCACTTCACGCTGAATGGTTTATTTACCCTGACTTTTCTATGGTTTGTATGTGTGTGTGCACAGGCAGACATGCATGTGTGCGCGCACACACACACACAGACACACAGCCCTCTACTTATGCTCATGCTGTCCCCGTGGCTGTTCCTCTACCCCTCCACCTGGATTACTTCTACGCACCCTCTGAGATTCAATCGTGGCTGTTCCTCTACCCCTCCACCTGGATTACTCCTACGCACCCTCTGAGATTCAATGCAGATACATCACCCGCCCAGAACCTTCTCAGACACCCCCCAGGCTTGGACAAGCATGTGTTCCTCTGTTCCTGCAACACCTGATGCAGAAGACAGTGACTATTCTTAACATATTATTTGGAAAGTATACATGTTTACGTCTATCCCTGCCCCACTTCCAGTGGGAGATATTACAGACTGACTCTCCTGCTCTCCGTGCCATCTTTCTAGTCGGAGTGTTTGGAATGACTCTTCCCAGACTCCTTTGCAGCTGGACACAAAGTAGACTCAGCAACTCAACTGCACTCACGCAACCTTTGGAAGCCGGAAGTGAAGCAGAGACCATCTTCCCGCCTTTGTAGGATGTTTCGTATTACCAAGGAAGGGCTCAGAAACACAAGGTTTTTGTACAGCAGCATTCAGCGTGCTTTCTCCAGGCTCTGTGTGTCTAGGGGCAGTTGAGGTAATAACGCTGGTGACAGTGGTTCTTGTACCTCCTCCCTGAGGACCAGAGGTGCTTATGGAATCAGCCCTGGCGGCCAGGGCTGACGGTGCTCCTTCAGCGCTCCCTGCAATTTTCTAAGCAGCTGCTTTCCAACATTAAACCTCTACCTGCTTAAAATACCTAGGGTGGTATTTTCTTGTGCCGCTCCCTGATTCATCATTTCTCAGTGGAATTGTCTTATTCCTATTTATACACTCAGTGCCTAACACAGGAACTGGCAGCAGGCGCTCAATAAATATTTCTTGAAAGCTAATGAAATTGAAATATATGTGTAATTTCTTGGTATCCAGAGATTTATAAGCGCAGAAGACCATCCAAGCATGTCTGCTTCTCCTACATCTAGCTTTCAAACCCAGATCTCGATACCAGATATCCTGCTGTTCGGGAAAACAATGTGAGTACCTTTGACCAAAGAGATCCAAAATCTCTAAGGGACAAAGGGCACCTTTCCTTATACAAGCAGCGACCCGTGCTTTATATAAGCACAGGCTCTGATAACAAACAGTGACATTAATCACAAAAGAAACTGCTATGATCCTGACATGGTCTGGTGATTTAGTACTTGCAGGTAACTTTTATTCTGAATCTTAATTTACTACCCACTGGTGACCCTTGTGTAAAAATCAGGACAGGAGAGATTTGATCTTGCATGTAAATTTTATGTTTTGTCTGCTGGCAGATTTATGATTTGGGTTGCACCCAATGCATTCAATGAGGGAGAGCCATATAATGGTCATACGTGTCATCACCCAGCACATTAAGCTTCCTGGCAATATCCCAGATTACAGTAGTACATTGCAGAGCATGGCCATTTGAAGGTAATTCATTCCAAATTCAACTTGGATTGCTTTTCCTGTAAAACTGACAGGGGGCTATGTTACAAGACCATTGGTGTGTATCTCTATCCCAAAAAAGAATTTTCTGCTTTCAGAATGCTACAACAAGAAGTCGGGACGTTCAATTCATTAAAAAAAAAAAAAAAATGATAACAACGTTCCTTTGTAAGATCTCTTGGCTCCAAACAAAAGGAAACAGGGAAATATCACAGAAGGCAGTTGAACAGAGAGACTAAGAGGATGGATGTTTGGTTCTGAGGGATCTGGGATCCTAGCTCTGTAACTGATACTGTGCCTTGAAGCCTCAGTGGCTTCAAGTGCGCTGTGCACTTACCCCCAGGTATGTTGGGAACATTCACAATGTACACGTGCAATGCTTAACCCACGGTGAGGACTCAGTGTGATGCTGGTTACTTCTCATACCTGCCTCGTCATTTCTCCCGGAACTTTTTCACCAAACAGCCACTAAACTTTTCCACCAAACAGCAAAGAGGCATCCACTTGTTCCCTTAGAAGTGGACACCAGCTCTTCCGAGGCAGAGCCTGGAGTGATCCACGCAGAGCTCTGAAAGTTATTTGAAATCTCATCTTGAAAAAATATAAGGGGCTTCCCTGGTGGCGCAGTGGTTGAGAGTCCGCCTGCCGATGCAGGGGACACGGACTTGATAATATAGCTTCACATAATTTAATATAAAATATGATTAAAATTGATACTCTGGGAATGTTGGTTACGTGGGTAAGTTCATATGTTGAAAATCTAAGTTATACCATCAGGACGTGTGTACTTTTCTGTGTGTGTGTGTGTGTGTCTGTGTGTGTGTGTATTATACTTCAGTAAAAAGTTATTTTAAAAGATTCTCCAGGAAAATACACCGGGTTTATCCTAGAGCTTTGAGTAAATCCTGCACACTTCCCCAAGCCCCTAGGGTGGCCCTCTCTTGTTTGCAAAGCAGGTCACAGAGGACGCAAAATCTGCATTGAGGGGACAGTATTACTGGAAAAATGAGTAAGGCTTCTTCATGTGATCGAGGACACAGTGCAATCAGGAGTTTATCACAGCAGATGTGGACTTGTGCTGATTGCCAATTTCCAGACACTCATTTGGAAGCCCACAGTTCAGTCAATTAGGGCTGATTCTGTGCTGTATTTGAAATACGGGATTTTTGTTTAAACCCAAAACTCATCATCCACGACCATTGAGGCAACATGCTGGTTCATTTCGTCCAGTGACTGACCTCTAAGTGTCCAATTACAAAGTTTTATCATTTTCAACCCCCCCCCCCTTTTTTTTTTTTTGCCATTACCCCCTCAGGAAGGAGAGAATTCAGGGGTCAAGAGAAAAGTAGAATTTGAGGTTAGAATTGGATTAGAAATCTCAATTACAAAATCTCTAAACCCAAACTTCATAAACAAATTTCCAAGAACAACATTAAAATCAGTAGTACAGACTCTCAGGCTTAAATTTGATTTTAAAAAGTTCCTAGGAAGAAGATTCATAACATTATTATGAAGGCACGGGGCTACAAGACCTTTAAGATTCTGTCTGCATATGAACATATTAATCTCAAACTAATGCCTACACCACTGCATCCCCAAATGGGCTTTACTTGAAAAGCCAGAGGAAATTCATGTCAAATAAATCTGAGAAGCACCATACCTTGTCTTCTGCTCCCAGAGCTTCGTGAGCCACATTAAAGGCTCTGAGAAGTCCTGCAGCAAGTTTAATTGTATTTAACCCAGCACTTCCCTAACTTCCCTGACCAAGCATGTGATACCATTGAGAATGTTCTAGAAATTGGGGAAATGCTAAATTCACCCCAGTGAGTGGCTCTGGTTGTCAAATTTAGTGTGAAACATCTAAAGCAGGATGGCAACGTTTTCGCCTTTACGCCTCACATGGCTCTTATCCACACATTATTTAGTTCTCAGGAGTTCTGAATTTTTTCTTTCAGATTTTCTATGACACTGAACTCTTCCGGCCAACCTGTTGTCATAGGGTTCCTTTGGCCAACGGTGATTCTACCGTGATTCCACAGTCCCACAGGGAGTGGTACTGCCAAGTACCATGAATAACAGTTATGACATATTTGGTTGAAAGAAAGGGTTCACATACACACACACAAAACCTAGTAAACTCTTGCCTTCTGCATCTCTGTCATTTTTCTTTTTTCTTTTTCTTATTCTTCTAAACTTTCCTCTTTTTCCCTTTCTTCTCACCTTTTGTTCCATTCTATTTCCCTAGTGCAGCTTTCTTACCAACGTCTAGCGCATCTTCCTAATGTTTTCTATAAAAGGGTCCATAGTAAATATTTTAGGCTTTGCCCAGTCATTCAGTCCCTGTTGTAACTACGCAACTCTGCCATTGCATGGCAAAAGCAACCAGAAATAATACAAAAGCAGATGGGGATAGCTGTGTCCCAATAAAACTGTATTTACAAAATCCAGCAGAGGGCCAGATGTGGCCCGTGGGCTGTAGTTTGCCGATCCCTGACCTGTGCTTTATCTAGCTACGCTAAGGAATTCAAGCATGTTTCTTTTCTTTTTACTTCTCGAATGATGCTGCCTATTTCCTGTTGCTAATCCAGCCCCAGTGTTCTTCTGTAAATCATATTCTCATTTTCAAGCTGATTTCTAATCCTACCTGCATCAGGGAGCACCCTAAAACTATCCCCAACCACGTATAGGAATTAGGCTTCCCCGCACACTAGGAGTCAATGTCAAGCAATATACACTGTAGGGCTTCACACTTTGCCTTTTGCACCTTAGAAGGGATTTTTAAATATTTTGTCTTCTGTTTTAAATGCAAGCGTCTCTCCTCCCAGTATACTGCCCACACTTACAAACACAGAGCAGAGCTTTCTCACAGTCGATTCAGATGCCCATGTAACTCTGTTTTGTCCAGTTTTTTACAGGGGATGAATATTTCTAGGAATGAACACAAGTCACAAAAAAACTAAATGAAGTTGCTTTGCTGTGCGGTGCTTAATGAACATTTTCTTGCAATCAGTGCAAGCTGTGTGTGTGGTGTGTGTGTGTGTGTGAGAGAGAGAGAGAGAGAGAGCGAGAGACAGAGAGAGAGAGAGAGAGAGAGAGGAGGAGAGACAGTGGGGAAGGGGAGGGTGGCTTAGAATGAAATGGAGAGAGGTCTGGAAGGGAAGCTCTTCTAAGACTATAAACAGTACCTTTCTCTTCTCACGCCTCCAAAAGAGACATCCTACGTAAGCATCCACAGTGTGGGCACGAGAGCTTTCAAGAAATACCACATACGTTTATTCTAACAGGGACTCAGCGGTAAGGCCTAAAAAGCACGGTCTTCAAAGGAAAGGGCTGCTCTCACCTTGTGAGACCATCAAAACTATTCCCGCAGATGCCGCGTGAGCCTCCACTTATCCGACTTGAAAGGAGAAGGGCCTGCTGCCAGCCTGCTGGGATTTGAATCTTCTGGTTCCCGGGGAGAGAAGGGGAAGAAGGAATTACTGAGACCGGCTTTAGCAAGCGGCTGAAAAGCCGCAAGACTGGAAGACGCCTTTGCCCACGCGGTTTTGAACTAAATCTTCCCTTCCCTCCCAGATGTAAATGAGATCATTACTGAGGCTCGGTTTAGCCGGGATGGATGGACGGGCGTGGGGGGCACCGAGGGGGGAAGGGGAGCCGGCTCTCAAAGGATGAAAGACGGTGTGGCCAGGCCATCCAGGGCACCGAGGGCACAACCTCACCTGGGGGACGCGTGTCGAGGGCAGCTCCGTAAAAACGCGGCAGCCCTGACGTGCTCTGAGAGCGGCGCGGAGGAGCGTGACGGCGGGGGTACGTCCGTCTCCAGCTTCCTGTGCAACCCAGGGAAAGTCACTTGTCCTCTCTGTCTCACATTCTCCTCCTCTGTCAAATGCAGGCTATGAGGGCACCTGTGCACGGATCTGTGTTCAGATGCAAAGTCCCCAGAACGTGCATCTTGATGCCTCAGGTTCCTCATGGGTGAACACGGGGTGATGGTGACATCAGATACGAAAGGCTGTTTTTGAGTGGCTGGAACAGTGTCCAGGACACAGCAAGTGTAACAGGAGCGTGACTAGTATTGTTAGTGATGATCAACAGATAGGTGAATGTGCACTGATTAAGAGCAGGGTGGGCAGGCTTTCTCCGCAAATGGCCACATAGTAAATATCTTGGACTTTGCAGGCCACCCGACTTCTGCCTCAGCTACTCAGCCCTGCTGCTATCTAGCCAAAGTTGCCCTCCACGGTACATAAAGGAACGAAGTAGGCTTTGTCACTGTAAAAGTTTTCTTATGGGCACCAGGATTTGAATTTCATAGAACTATCACCTATCACTCAATATCATCCTCCTTTTGATTTTTTTAAAACCATTTCAAAAACATAAAAACTATTCTTAGATGTGAGCCGTCCAAAGCCAGGTGGGGGTTGGATTCGGTCCATTAGCCATAGGTTAGCTGAGCCCTGATTATAAGAGTAACAGCTGTTGGGGCTTCCCTGGTGGCGCAGTGGATGAGAGTCCGCCTGCCGATGCAGGGGACACGGGGTCGTGCCCCGGTCCGGGAAGATCCCACATGCCGCAGAGCGGCTGGGCCCGTGAGCCATGGCCGCTGAGCCTGCGCGTCCGGAGGCTGTGCTCCGCAACGGGAGAGGCCACAACAGTGAGAGGCCCGCATACCACAAAAAAAAAAAAAAAAAAAAAGAGTAACAGCTGTTACGTGACCTTGGGTAAGTTAAGCCCTCTAAGCCTCAGTTTCCTTGGCTCTAAAATGGGATAATAATACCACCCACCTCCTGGGGTTGCTATAAAGATTAATTGACCTAAAGCATGTAAGGAACACATCACGAGGCCTGGCGCGTAGTAAATGCGAAATAAATGCCAACTCTCATCAGGAGCAAACCCATTAACTAGACTGAACCTGAGCTCCGAGGCCACTTTCTTAATGGCAACACCACCAGGACAACAGTCTCCTCACCGGACCTGGACAAGGACTCTGCCAGGTTGTCACACCACTGGTGTTGCAGACTTTGACCCAGTTGCCATGGCAACTGATGACTTAACATCCCTGAGGGAAAGGGAGTCTGGGGGCCCATGATCTGCAACCCCCTCCTTTAGACGGTATGGAACCGGTCAGTTACAAAGTGCATAGGGCGTGTCCCCAACAGAGAGCGCGAATGATCACTGAGGACGTTAATGGCGTGTAGGTGACAAAGGGGACAGGAATGACTCGAGCTCCATATCCTTCTGTTCCTCCTCACTTTGGGCGACTTGGAATTTCTAATACACGAAACTGTGCACCCTCCACCCAAAATATCAAAAGAGCCACGCCAGCCAGGTTCCGTATTCTTGTCTTGAGAAGGTCTCTTTTGGATTGTTCCTTTGGGTAGGGGCACTTGGGGCCGCTTTTTGCCTTTTTGCTGTTGTCATTGGTCTTCTTGCTGCTGCTGTTCTCTTTTTTCTTTGAGAAGATCATAGAGAAATCCAGCCTTCCATAGGATGTAGGAAGCCGTGGAACCTAGCCGCATACATGCCATGACTCCCTCGACTCTTTAAGGTGCCCAGACAGTCCCATTCTTTAATACACTTGCCAAACCTTAGTGTCAGGCAGAAAAAATCATGGCGTTTTCAAAAAAAAAAATAAACCTTTCAAGACTAAACTCTACTACTTCAAGCCAAGTCGACATTAAGACAATTACTGATCTGAGGCAGTAGGAGAGAGGGTCTAATTTATGAAAATCTGGTCCAGGCGTCCTACTCATTCGAAAATGGTGGCAGAGAGAATTACTTGCAAGCACATAGGCCACGGTGAAGACAAGACCGGTGCTATGGAGGGAGTATTCTGACTAAGGCTTGCAGCCCATTGAATAAGCTCTCTTCCGCCCACAGCTACACTTCAGGAAGTAGAAATAGAGGTAGTAACAACGATAATGATCTTTACAACAGCAGTAATAATCTAGAGCAACGATAATAATACTCGACGTGGACGATCGACATCTCTAAATCTTCCGCAGAATGTGAATGAAAGCATCTTTGCAAACCTTTACTTTTTTTTTTTTGGTGTAGCCACTATGGAAAACAGTATGGAGGCTCTTCAAAAAATAAAACTACCATATGATCCAGCAATTTCACTTCTGGATATGTATCCAAAGGAAATGGAATCAATATCCTGAAAAGATATCTGCACCCACACATTCATTGCAACTTTATTTACAATAGTCAAGGCATGGAAGCAACGTAAGCATTCATCAATGAGTAAATGACTCAAAAAGATGTCATACATACACACCCACATGCGCACACACACACACTGGAATATTATTCAGCCATAAAAAAAAAGAAGGGAATCCTGCCATTTACAACAACATGGATGAACCCTGAGGGCATTATGCTCAGTGAAGTAAATCAGACAGAAAAAGACAAACAAACAGTGCATGATCCCACCTATACGTGGGATCTCAACACACACACGCACAGAACTCATAGATACGGAGGACAGTTTGCTAGGTTCAAGGGTGGGGATAGTGGGGTGGGAAAAATGGGTGAAGGTTATCAAAAGGTACAGACTTCCAGTTCTAAGATAAAGAAGTCCTAGAGATGTAATGTACAGCATGGTGGCAAAATTAAACCCTTACCAGTTTAATTCACCTGTTTTCGGCACTTCCTTTGCAACAGTCCTAGCTATACAAATACAGCCTCACAGCTGATCCTTGACGGCAGCACACAGGACACGCTACTCCAAAGACCTGCCAATAGAGAAGTTCTGGAAAACAATTACCAATCCATGGGGGTACTGGGGGCTTCCAGTCCTGGGACTCAGCAGCCGGCACCTCCTGGAAAGCCTAACCCTCTCATACTCTCTCAGCCACTAAAGAGTTGCTCAGCTCAGCGTGGGGCTGCCAGCACCACCACGTGTGTGGCGGGACCCTTGTGAATCCCGACAGTGGTGGTGAGCTGGGCAGGTATCTGATGACAAATCGCATTGCCATTATTTACCAGGCTCCATATGAGCACCCCTCAAATCACGAGTAAGGAAAACAAATAGGAGACAAAGCAGATTGCAATTCTCTCTGGTAGGGCTTTATTTAAAACATATCTCACCTCCATAATTCATTAGCTAAAGCTCCATTTGGACCAGCTCGGAACCTCAATCGACCATGACAGAGCAGTTGCCCATCACTTGTTTTCTGACTTCAAGAAGTCTTTCTGCCAAACAGGAAGGGGTCATTCTGCCTTATAACCAACAAGGAAATATTGAAAAGTTACACTTATACCCAATATGCCCCTAGATTGTGTTTTATTATTTAGCAGGGAAGGGGGAAGATATTTGAAAGACTCACTTTCCCTGCAACTGCAAAAACTTGAAAGAAAGCTAACGTCTGCTGATATGGAAAGGATTCAAAGTACTACATATTTGATACATCGTGAAATGCTGAGCGGAGATCAAGAAGAATGAGGAAAAGCTACATAATGCTGAAGTGAAATCAACAACAAACAAGAACAAGATGTTCTAGCCCAACAGTGGGAATGTGCTTAATGCCACTGAACTATGTGCTTAAAAATGGTGACGATGGTAAGTTTTATGTTACGTGTACTGTCACAATTCTTTTTTGTTTTGTTTTGTTTTGTTTTTTGCGGTATGCGGGCCTCTCACTGCTGTGGCCTCTCCCGTTGTGGAGCACAGCCTCCGGACGCGCAGGCCTAGCAGCCATGGCTCACGGGCGCAGCCGCTCCGCGGCATGTGGGATCCTCCCGGACCGGGGCACGAACCCGTGTCCCCCGCATCGGCAGGCGGACTCTCAACCACTGTGCCACCAGGGAAGCCCTGTCACAATTTTTTTAAAAGGTGTTTTTAAGATCATCTATAAAAACAAAACTATGTATTTTAATGTATATGACTTAAGCATATATATGTATAGATAACTGTCAATCAGAGCCAGATATTGACCTTCAAGGATACTGACAAGGATTGACCGTGAAAACAGCACAGATTTTAGCTTTGGCAGCATTCTATGAATGTCTTATCACAAGGACACAGTCCTGTATACTGTACTTAATAAATAATTTAAATGAAACCTGCAAACAATGCTCAGTTTCTTCTCCAAAGGAAGGGTACTGACCTAGGTTAGCAATTTTTTTTTTTTAACCAAGCCATTGTAAGACTTGTGTCTATGGAATTACTGGAATTACTAGGCATCAAAGAAGAGGTTAAGAAACTTATCCAAGGTCACACAGCTCACAAGCGGGGTGACTGGGATTCCAGTCCAGGCAGAGACAGCTCTCAAGTCCACACTACTTAAACACAACTCCATGTTGCCTCTCCTTCCACCATCTACACCTCCCTGGTCCTTTCCTTTCTGTTCTTCCAATCTATCACATTCATTCCCACGTCAGGGCCTTTGCACTTGCTTTTCCCTCTTCGTGAGATGCTCTTCCCCAGGTCTTGGCGTGGACTGGTCTTTCCAACGGGTCAGCTCTCGGCTCAAATGTTGACTCCCCAGGAAAACGTCCCCTGATCCTCTTTCTGCTCCATCTCTGTTCCTCTGCTATCTGTTTCATTTCTTTCATGACAGTTCCTGCTGTCTGAATCACTTTTTAATTTTATCTTATCTATTTTTATTACCTGAATCACTTTTTTATTTTTTTAATTATTTTATTTACCAGTCTTTTCTTCACCTTTTTATTTTCCATTTCTCCCAATAGCCTGGGAGCTGCCTGAGATTGAGGACGCTGTCTGCCTCGTTCACCACTTGTCTCAGCTCCTACCACGGTGCCTGGTACAGAGCAGTGTTTGGTGAGCATTAGAAGGATGGATGGACTGACAGACAGACAGTTGGAAAGACGGAGGAATACATCTAAGTTTTAATGAATAGAATGCTACTCCTTTTCGTCCCACTCAAGAAAACTATCAGGATCCAGGTGAGAGGGGTGCTGTGAGAGAAATGCCCTGAAATCTTTCATTTCCTTTCAAAATGACGTGTAATTGAAGGGCTTTGATATATTACATTATCATTAGGATCAAATCACTCACATCACAGTTCCTAATGGGTGGAGATACATCTATTGATGGGACAAAACAGTCTTTATGACAAATTTTTAAGTTTATTCATGAAAAGAAACATCTACCTACTTTGAAAAGAAATAAGACCACTAATGCAGGGCACTAATAACACGGGCAGGGAAGGACTCCTAGACCCTCGTGATAAAACACAACCTTCATGGGCTTCCCTGGTGGCGCAGTGGTTGAGAGTCCGCCTGCCAATGCAGGGGACACGGGTTCGTGCCCCGGTCCGGGAAGATCCCACGTGCCGTGGAGCGGCTGGGCCCGTGAGCCATGGCCGCTGAGCCTGCGCGTCCGGAGCCTGTGCTCCGCAGCGGGAGAGGCCACGACAGTGAGAGGCCCGCGTACCACCAAAAAAAACCCAAAAAAACCCCACAACCTTCAGATGCTCAAGTGTCCAGAGGAGCCACCCAGCAGTATCCTCGGCCCAACTGCTTTTCCAGTGATGCCCAGTCCTGGATTTTAAACGCTGATCTCCTTTCACCAAGCACTTTTGAATTTTCGCTTTAAGAGAAAATATCCCATAGCATGTTCCAGATATTAGGAAACTAAACAAGTAATCTCCAAGAGTAGAATATGAGATATTGAACTAGGCTCCTTGGAGCAGCCATCTCCCGCATGCAAGTAATTTTAGGAAGATGGAATTGATTTCTGACCTTATGCCTTAGTGTATTTGTAAGCATTTGTATTTGATGAAAAACAGTCAACATAAAGGGCAGTTTGATTTTTCAGGATCTATAAAGCATAGACAGGGATAACAGGGGGTAATGTGCATATTACCCAGCAAATGGAAAGTTCTGGCTACAGCAGGCAAAAAATGAAATAAAACGAAGCAAAGTCTCCCATTTCAGTTTTTTTACCCATTTTATGTCAGCCTTGGTTGGATGAACCCCAGATGGGCAGCTTTGTTCAATAAGCACAGCCTTCTGCGTTTTCTCATTCCCTTCGACTCAAGCCCTTAGGCAGACTCGAACGTTATCTAACTCAGGAAAAGTTTCTCGTTTCATTGAGAGATGGGTCTCATGGACCTCTGGGAGTGAGATTTGAAGGCTCCTGGATCCTACAGCAAGAGAAATCCAGACACAGACGCCCACACAGGTAGCACTTAAGTGATTCAGGCCACGAAACAAGGCTCATCATTCTGCCAAGCAAGTCTGGTTTGCAAGCCTCACTTTTCCGGGGCTCACCCAGGGAAGACAACATGATTTTCAATGTACAATAGTAATAAGGACATGCATCTAAAAAGATTAAATGAACATGCAGAATACATAACAAGAATCCATTCTCCCTGCACACACACACACACACACTTTTCTGTACCATTTGAATAGGCTTTTACTGGATGCAGCCTCTTCCAGCTCAACTACCTCACAGAAATTTAGATACCGAACTTAATTTGCATAAGAGGGACCAAGAGAGGGAGATCACAAGCAATTGTACAACTTGAAGACCTATGATTAAGTCTTTAATAAGATTTGGCTTCCATTTCAAAGGTCCATCTCAGTGCTTCATAATTATGGAGAGATGAGCCCAATAAACACGGGACACGTCAGACATAAACAAATTGGGAATTTCATGCTACGTGTACCCACACGGCAAGAAAGCGCAAGAGTAGAACAAGGCAGGAGGCGTTACTGATAGGACTGGGGCGGGGGTGGGGAAAGCCCGGTGCATGTCTAAACTGCCAGGGAAGTTGTTTGAGAACTGTTCAACCTTATGGAAGATCAGCCTTACTGGTCGCCAAGCCTTTAGAGACGGATTTATCAAAGAAGTACCAATTAGGCAATTCAGTTGAAACAGCCTAGAGGTAAATTTAGCTCTCACACCTGAGGTGTGCGGAAATTCTGAAGCCCTTGTGCCTTTGTCGAAACTGGCAACTCTCATTACCAGCAGCTTCGTGCTTTGTCTGCATATACAAAGTTTCTCGTGGCATTCTCCAATCCCCTTCCCTGCAAATAGCCCCACTGCAAGCATCCTACCCCACAGAGTAGGCAACAGAAAAGCTTAAAGCACCTTCTCTAACGCCAGCAGCTGAGGATCCGCTCTGACATTGCAGCAACAGAATTCTACTGAGAGATGTACTGTGGATGGTGCCCGTAATGACAGATAACTACCATGTGTAAAGAAATGTTTGCCATTTTGCCTGGGAGAGAGATTCTTTTCCTTCCAAACTGTCCATCAAAGAGCCCTACCGTTCATACCCCTCAATTCAACTTTCCACAGCAAACAAGTACGAAGATAACAGCTCATTTAATATGTACTAAAGACCCCCAGTATGCTCGGTGCAAGTTCTCTAGGGGACCTTGGTAAAAGAAGTAGTCCTCATTCTTGGGAACCAGAACTTTGCAAAGGCGTTCTCTTGGTCGCCATTAAAAATTAAAATAAATGATCAGAATAAATCATAATATGCATAATCAATGAGTAGCATCAAATCACAAAACTAAACACAGAGGGAGAGGGATGAACGGAAGCTGACTCCCAGCTAGAATCTAATAAGTTACCAAACTTCGTTGATACCACCTCAGACGTGGTGGTGCAGTTTTCCTAGCACCAGAGCTCATCAGCACTTCCTGGGCCTGCCTGGACCACCCCCATCTTCCTCCATGCTCCCAGAATTACCTTTCTAAGGCCCAGCCCTATTAATATACCTCTAATGGCTCCTAACTGGATTACAAAATAAAGTCAAAAACTGGGTTGACATTTAGAAGGTTCCATAACGTAGCCTCTGCCCCCCTTTTAAACCCCACCTCTTACAGAGCTACATGTACCCTATCCTCCAGCCCCACAAGTGTCCAGGCTGTGGGCTTTCTGCCTGGGAAGCACCACTGCAGGCTCCCAGCAATGCTTTCCAGTGGGCGTCACGGCCACTGTCTCACAGCCGAGGAAGCTGAGTCTGGAGAGGTTTCGGGACTGGCCCAAGGCTGCACAGTCAGGAAGCAGAAGGGCGAGAATTTCAAATCAAGCCTGCCTGATTCCAACACATATGTTCTTCCTCCTACACTGCTTTAGTCCGATGGAGAACATTATTCGGCCTCTTGAAAAGTGCCTGGGGTTATTAGAACTTGGGAACTTCACACAGAACTATTCTACAGGAAACAAGAGAATTTCTTTTGATCCCAGAAAGGCAGACAGGAATAAAGAAAAAAACCACGTGGGCACCAGAGGTGGTCAAAGGAGTCACAAGAATCCCATTGTTATTCCTTTCCATGAATTCTCTGAAGTTTTCAGTAAAAGTTATTATGCTTACTAATGTTTGGGGGATGAGGAAGCGTCTTGGGCAAACCAAGAAGGGGCTGGGCTTGTGCAGATATTAACAAGTGTGGAGTCGAAACAGCACAGGTAGATGGGGGCGTGTACAGGCAGAAGGACACAGGCAGAAATTGGGGAGGGGAGAGTCCTCTGGACTCCTACAGGTCTTGGTATATATGGAGCCAAATCCCCAAGAGGCAGGAGAGGTTTTCATCTTTTCTCTAATGAAACACTGAGCTCTGCCTTGTCCCCCGAAGCACCCATATATTTTGCGTCAATCCTACCCCTCTTTTCTTCTCTCCCCCTTACCTGTACAGCCCACCACTCCAAGGAACACTCGCTCCCAGGGTCCAGGATTCCCTCTCATCTCCTATCAAAACCTCTAAGCAGAGAAAGGCTCTAGAAAACTCGTTTACCTTAGGGAATAAAAATGATTCATTGCTAAAATCATCACCCCTCTAGGGCTAAGATTTTCATTTTTCATGCCTAAAGGAAAGCAGCTGCAGAAGTAGAACACCAGGCAGTAAGAAATAAGTGAGGGGCTTCTCTAAAGGCTCAGAACTCTCTACTTTGTTTCCTGCTGACAAAGGCCAATCCGACACAGAATATGGTGTCTCTCTGTTTTTAAAACCTATTTCATGAAATTAGGAGTTTGGTGATAGCTGTCAGAGACTCACAGGAAATACTGAAATATAAATTGTCACGTGCTTTAAGATGGATGTGAAGATTGTTTTTCATTAAGTGGTTATTCCTTTGGCTTTGGTAAAATAGAATGCATGCCAATTATGAAACTTATTTAACTTTTCAAAAGAAAACTAGAAGGACACACATACACACACAGAAAGGTATACACCAAGTGAAAAATAAAGCTGTAGAACACCAAAGATTCTATATTCTTCTTTCTGTTTAAATTAATATGTGCGTGTGTGTGCATGCACATATACGTGGGTTTATTTAATTGTCATTCCATCTCCTTTTTCTGGTATCAGCAGCTCCCTCTCCTTTGAGTTCATGTGGTTCTGTCCCTTGCAGTGCCCCATAATAACACCCCACCCCCAACCTGGTCACAAAGAGAGGTGACCCAGGTCTGTCGTGGTATAGTCCCCACTGTCCACGGAGATTGGCCCAAGCAGAGCTGTCACCATCCTTCCCTGGGACTGATCTACAGGTCCCTAGATAAAGAAGTTCCTCTTTTCACGGGGGATCACTGAACTGATGTGTTATAAGCCTGGGGATACAGGTAAGCATCTTTCCCCTCAAGGGAAGGAGATCCTTCTGCAGTGGACTGGAATGAAAAGAAAAGAACGAGATGATGGGAAAGGAGAAAGGGTGAGAAAGAAGGAGGGAAGACTTCAAATGAACCCCAGGACTCCATCATGCTTCCCAACAGCACAGCTATTAATTCTACTTTTGTCTCAAGCCGATTGGAGTTTGGTTTCTGTCGTGTTCAGACTGAAGAACTTTCCCAAATACTGTGAATATATATACATGTATGCTTTTGTACGCCTCCCAACCCAATTCAAAACACATCCAAGCAGTTTAACAACACTTAGGTCTAAAAACCTAGGATTGAAATTTAAGGTAGGGAAAACATGTTCCATTTTATTCACTTATTTTAACTTTTCAATAGGTACTTATTATTTTTCATGATTGATTTTTCAGGTAAAACCCAGTTTTTTCAGAAACACTTTTGTCTCTAATTAAGGAGAGGAAGAATCTGTGTTCATGTCCGAGTAGCAACCGCTAAGTACCCCACAGGTAGCAATATCTAGAACCGGCAAATTTACACACACAGTGCACAGGAGGCCTCTAGTTCGTTTGCCGATTCGGTTCATTGTACAGCAAGCCATTACAAACTGGAGTCTTCCAGAAACGTTATTCAGGCCTCCTTCATATGTGCCATTTCTGCTAAAATGCTCTCCCTCCAGGTAGTTGTTACTCTGGGCTCCCAAAAGGCAGGATTTCCTACCAATTCCAGCTCACTGCTTCCTCATTGAATAACCCCCAAATGACACTCCATTTTCTCTCTTTATGCCAACCAAAAACAACCAAGTCACCTCCAAGGAATACTAGCAACACGGCCAGATTCTGTCAGATTAAAATATGAGACAAATTAACCCTCATTAGGAGAAGGCCCCTGCAACACTGCCTACCAACTGTGAAAAAGCAACTGGCCACATCCCGGAGCCCATATTGTCTTCACCCCTCATTAAGCAGGCCCCCCAGATTTCACTGGGCAGCCACTGCCGTGAGGGGCTGTGCAGTTGGCGGCCCCCGCTGGACCACATGGAGGAGGTCTCACAGGCGAGTTGGGTTTGTTTTGTCTATTCTAAGTACCTTTGTACGGGAAACAAAGAGAAATTTGATTTTAGAAACCTACTTGTATTTTCTCTAGGAAAAAAAAAACAGTTAACATTTTTAAAAGATGCCAGTAGTGGTCTGGTTTATTCTATGCCTTTCAAAGCAAAACATTCTTTAGAGGATCAGGTTCCTGTCTGATGCCCTAAGCTACTGGCTGCCTCAAGTGGTCACAAGATCACATTTTGCCTAAGTAAAGAAGGGTCTCATGTTTTGCCTTAGAATGGATTTTTTTCTTTTCCACTAAAGGAACTCTCAGTAAAAAGTAAAATGTTCCTGATTTAATTTCTTGGAGAAAAATAAAACTAACGTGAAGGCCCTGTGCTGAGCAGTTTTCTCACCAGATCTCCTCTGACGAGGAGACAGAATTTAAGGTAGTTTGCTGTCCTCCCCCAAGCCCCCAAGTCACACAGCCAGAAAGTGGTGGGGTTGTCTTCTGAAACGAGGCACATTTGATTCCAGAATCCACATCTGCAACGCACAGGGGTGCACAAACTACAGCCCACGGGCTAAATCCAGCCCACCTCCTGTTTCTGTAAATAAAGTTTTATTAGAACACGGCCGTGCCATTCAGTACTGTCCAGGGCTGTTTCCACGCGTCAACAGGAAAGTTGAGTAGCCGTGCAGCCAAGACCACAAGGCCTGCAAAACCAAACCTAGCGACCATCTGACCCTTTACCAGAAAAAGTGTGCTGACTCCTAATACAGTATAACGTCCCAGTTGATAAGAAGAGTAGAACTCAGCTCTGTACCACAAGAGACCAAAACACGCAATTGATAGTTTTCATTGCCAGACAGAATCTCCCCGTGGAGCAGATGCCAAGCCCCTGTGGCAGCCTTCTATGCCACGATGGCCTAGCCTTATCTGACCAGCCCTGATATTCTTGCAGGCTACATTTTCACCCCTGACATGAAAGAAAGCTCCCACTTACTGGAAGCAAGAGGATACATGGAAGTCAAAGGTGAGAAGGCCCAGCAGGTCTTTGTGGACCAGGCACACATCTCCCTCCCTCTTCTGTCACTGAGCACCTGCCCCCCAAATAACAGGCCCCTGGCAGGGAGGGTTAGCAAGGCCCACGCCTTCTGTGGATGGACTCACAGGTGTTCCAAACACTCTCTGGCAGCTTTCCAGTGAGAGCCTTTTCCTGGGGGGTGGAGAAGCTTAACGAAAGGAGACGTCAAAGCTACAAGAGAGCAGGAAGGGACCACTGTGTAGGACACGCTTCCCCAAATCTGATTTGAGAGAATACTACCAGAAATACACGCCAGTGGATTCAAGAAGACCACAAAAAATGATCAAAATGGCACAGCACAACTGCAGCGAAAGCTGACCCATACAGGATGCATCTGTCCCGTTTGTAACTACACAAGAGAATCACGGGGCTTCCCTGGTGGTGCAGTGGTTGAGAGTCCGCCTGCCGATGCAGGGGATACGGGTTCGTGCCCCAGTCCAGGAAGATCCCACATGCCGTGGAGCGGCTGGGCCCGTGAGCCATGGCCGCTGAGCCTGCGCATCCGGAGCCTGTGCTCCGCAATGGGAGAGGCCACAGCAGTGAGAGGCCCGCACACACACAAAAGAGCTCGTGAGAACAATATTTCCTGAGATCATACATGTTCAAAACTGTCTATGGTTTAGAGAATAAAAAGACAAGCCACGGTCTGGGAAAAAAAATATTTAAAAAAAAAAAAAAAAAGAGAATCACGTACGTTTCCCTCCCGGACCAATAAATTTGATTCTAGAAATTCAGAGAGTTTTCATAGGATAGCCACCCAGGTGTTTGTTTTTCATTTATCAGATATTCATTGAACACTGACTGTGTGCCTGTGTTCTAAGTGCACGAGATACAGTAGTCCCTGCCATCATAGAGTTTCCATTCTAGGTGGGAAGACATATAAGTAAGTAATAAATTACCAAGAATATTTTAGATAGAGGTAGGTGCTATGAAGGTAACAATAGTAGTACAGAATAAGGGGCTGGGGAGATAATTTTAGACAAGAAACACAGAGGCATACACCTGCTATATGCCAGGGACTGTGCTCATTGTCAGGGAAAGGGTTGGCAGGTGCTGACCAGAGAGAAAACGGAAAAATCTATATAAAGGGGTTTCAGGCAATGCAACTAGACTTGTCCCGTGAGTCAGACCCATGGGCCGTCTCTGACAGTGGAATAACATATCATTGCCTGGGGAGGCATTTTATCCCCTATGATGTTTACAGGTGACCCTTGAACAACACAGGTTTGAAATGTACAGATCCATTTATATGCTGATTTTTTCAATAGTGAATATTACAGTTTGATGTTGGTTGAATCTGGAGATGTGGAACTCCATATTAGGAGGAACCCAGGATACAGAGGGCCGACTGTAAGTTATACGTGGATTTTTGAGTGTGCGGAGGGAGATGCCCCTAACCCCAGTGGTGTTGAAGGCTTAACTGTATTACTCCTTTTGTTTACAGAGTATATTACTTCTTTATTTATACTATTCTTGTTTCAGAAAGGATTTTAGGAAGTGCACCAAAACCTAGGAAGGACAATGTAAATGTACAACAGTGGTGAAATGGTTCATTAAAACGTGGTATAATTTAAAAGGTGTTGTGGAAGGTTATGTAATGAAATGGAAAATATTCCCAATATATTATATGGAAAAGGTATATAAATACTAAAGCAGCATTTGTGACAGTTAATTTTTATCTGTCAACTGGACTGGGCCATGGGGTGCCCAGACGTTTGGTTAATATTATTCTGAGTGTGTTTCTGGATGAGATTATACGTCAATCAGACTGAGTAAAGCAGATGGCCCTCCCCGATGTGGGCGACCCCATCCAACGCACTGAAGTCCTGAATAAAACAAAAGGGTTGACCTGCCCTAGAATAAGAGGAAGCTCCTGCCCGATTGCCTTGAGCTGGAACATCAGTCTTGCCCTGCTTTCAGGCTAGAACTGAAACATTGGCTCTACTTGGGTCTCGAGCCTGCCGGCTTTGGGACTGGAGCTACACCAGCGTCTCCAGTTTGGTGACCCAGATCTCGGGACTTCTCTTGATGTATTTGTGGGGAGAGGTGAGTTCCACATCCTACTACTCCGCCATCTTGATTCCCATCCCAGGACTTCTCACCCTCCGTAACTGTGTGAGCCAGAGCCAATTCCTTGGGTATTTTCTACTCCCCCCACTCTCCATCACCTCTGTCTCTGGATGGATGGATGGATGGATGGATGGATGGATGGATGGATGGATGGATCAATCCATCGATCGATCCTATTGGTTCTGTTTCTCTTGAGAATCCTGACTAGTCCACTACTGCATTCTATAATGACATTCTTGTTTAAAACGTGTATACACATAGAAAAAACTTACCATTACATGTTAACTGAGGTTAGAACTGAGTGATGGAATTACAGACAACTTCTATTTGTGTGTGTGTCTCTGCATTTTCCAAAGGCTGTTGGAAATAGGTATATACTTTTACAGAGAGATATAGGAAATTTCAGGCAAAAGACTGAGTTTTCCAGTCTCCTGGGCAAAGCCATCCACGGGACCTTGGGAGATGATAGAAATAGGCTACCCCCACCCCGAACCTGTGGACTCAGTTCACTCGCCTCTCTGGTGCCCACACCTCACTCCCCAGGCAACTTTCTGGGTCCGACTGGGCTTCCCACATGGTTCTGCAAAGAGGGAGAGAAGCAGAGGATCACCAGGCATGCGCACTGTGATCCCTTTGGCACTTGATCTTTTCACTAGAAGTGAATAAATTAATAGTCTGGTTCTGGGACATTGGTCACGTGAGTCTTGCCAGCCTGAGTCCTGTCCTGAAAGATGAACACAGTCAGGACACTGTGGACCGTTGGAGGCCACATGGCTAAGGGCCAGACTCTGGACCAAAGAGAGCTACTCTGTTTGTCCTAACGAAGTCTCTAAATGGACACTTCTCATCCATCAGGCTTTACACAGTAACAGCTTCTCAAGAATTGTCTGTCAAACGGTGACACATTTTCTTCTCATTTCTAAAACTAAACCATTTAAGAGTCTCCAATTCTGGTCTCTTAGGCTATGGTTCCCAGGCCCTTCAAATCACACTTCAAACTTACCTTCATTCAATCTTCCATGATCCAAAGTCAAAAATACTAAATACACGAGAAAAAAATACTTAATACTATACTTCCCAACACAGCTTCACATAATAAAAGAATATGACCTGGGCTTCCCTGGTGGCACAGTGGTTGAGAATCTGCCTGCCAATGCAGGGGACACAGGTTCGAGCCCTGGTCTCAGAAGATCCCACATGCCACGGAGTAACTAGGCCCGTGAGCCACAACTACTGAGCCTGCGCGTCTGGAGCCTGTGCTCCGCAACAAGAGAGGCCGCAATAGTGAGAGGCCCGTGCACCGCGATGAAGAGTGGCCCCGGCTTGCCACAACTGGAGGAAGCCCTCACACAGAAACAAAGACCCAACACAGCCATAAATAAACAAATAAATAAATAAATATTTAAAATAAAAAAAAAAAGAATATGACCTGAGTCTCACAACAAGCCTATCCAGCCAGAAGGCAGGGATCATCATCCCCATTTTATGGATGAAGACACTGAGTCTTGGAGAGCTGGCTGGTCCAAGGTCACACAGCCTGTAGATGGCAGAGCCAGGCCTGCTTTTGCTCTAATGGATTACTCCAACCAAAGAGAACCACCTACCGGGAGCCCCTAGCCCTTGTTCTCTCAGCTCATAACACTACCCCACCCTCAACTGTTTGTCTTCATTCCCCTCATACCCAACATTGACACCAGCTCTTTGAAGACATGACATATAAAGTATCTGAAGGACGATTTTATGCTTTAGAGCTCATTCCTTTAGCCCAGGAGTTGCACACTTAGTTGCCTAAACGGGTCAGATAGGTGATGTAAATAGAGGAAGCAGTCAGCTTATGGGAGTAGAGTGATCCGTGGCAAACTGAAGAGGGGATGGCTGTGTGTATGCTGAGTTCTCTCTCTAAAGCTATAGTATCAAAGGTAAGCCAACTATAGCCGTGGGCCCAATCCAGTATGCCCCATGAGCTAACGATGATTTTTACATCTTTTTTTTTTTATGTTAAGTTGTATGAGCTGTTCATATATTTTGGATATTAACCCCTAGGGTCTCTTTTATTTTATTTATTTATTTATTTATGCATGTATGTATGTATGGCCACACCGTGCACCATGCGGGATCTTAGTTCCCCAGCCAGGGATCGAACCCATGCCCCCTGAAGTGGAAGCATGGATTCTTAACCACTGGACTGCCAGGGAAGTCCCGACTTTTACATCTTTAAGTGGTTATATTATAAATGATTATATAAATACCTGCCTAATGTCCTTGATTTTGCCTCTTGACCCACAAAGCCTAAAATGGTTACTGTCTGGTCCTGTATGGAAAAAACTTGCCAACTTTTGCTTTACAGTGTTACGTTAGCCTCCAGAGCAACCAGACACATATCCACCTGCAGAACCCAAGCAAATAAACCTATTTGTTGATTAAATGTCTCCAAATCAGTCACTGAGAATGTAATTATCCAATCTGAAAAAGCTACGTCCTCTGTGATTCCAGCTATATGACATTCTGGAAAAGGACACAGTACAAAGCACTGAACTAGTGGTTTTATTTTAAATCCCTTTTTCTTCTTCCTGCACTTTCCAAACACCGAAACTGCCTCAAGGAAAGCCATACGAGCACAGGGCACCATGATGACCTCCATTCTATAACTACCTCGGGCCTCTCCAAGTCAGAGCACAATAAAAGAACCCACATGCATTTCCATCATTTGCTAGGTTCCAGCTCTCCGATCCTTCCTCTGCCCTTCGATTCCCAGTGACAACCCCTTCCCTCCAAATCCCGCACAAACCCAATATGCCTCCACACTCCCTCAGCCACACACTTTATTATTATCTTAAGGTCAATACCTTTATAAACGTGCCTTTGACTGGCTTTTCTTAGATAACTTGAGGGCACTTCTTCTTTGCAAAGCAATAAAAATATCCTGGCCCAGCATGTTATCAGGATGAAAGTAATTACAAAGTCCTGAGCTGAGCTGCCTGGGACAGCGAGCATCCCTTCCTATTGTTTCATTCTATGAACAAGGAGGACCTGGCTCATGCCTGCCTCATTTCAAAGGGCCTCTCCCTTAAAACATGCAAGGAAATTATAAGAAAGTATCTGTTTTTCCAACAATTCTTCATTGCATGCTAATATTTTTCCATAGGCATCTTAGGGGAAATTTTCTCCATGTTTATGTGGCTATGTTACTGCCCTTACCTTTGTAAGTAACCCTGACAATTTAATTTCCTACATAGTGTCTTTTTGGTGGGGCGGGTTTTTTGTCCCCTGCACCCTACCTCCAACCAGATCTCAAGCTAATTGGCTGCGAAAGGCTATTCCAGCAGTGCTGAGTTCAGTGCCGACCATTTCAAAGGTCATGAAAGAAGTGCAGCATACAAGGAAAGGGAGCCCACTGTGTCCGTTGGGCATTTCCTATACGCAGGTTTCCCTGAATCACGTATCCATGGAGAGAAGGCTATCAATGCCACACCAGCAGAGGCAGTAAGAGTGCCGGCAAGTTTCATGTCAAGGTTGGGGGCTGAGATCCTACTCTTCCAGAAAAATACAACCTCAGAAGGAGCCACCACAGCCAGAAACCACACTTCCTTGTGACCTCATTGGATAAGCTTATTAAATTGTTAAGAACACAGACCTTTGTGTGGGACCCACCGCTCTTGATCTTAGCCAAGTCAGTGAAATTCTTTGAGTGTTTCTCCTCAACTGGCGGACATGGAGGAGTGGTTGTGGAACTAAAGAGATAGGACATGTCAAGTACTTGTTAGCATTCCACAGCAACAGAGCACACAGGACTTCCTACCAAGGCCCAGCTCCCTTGGAAAACAAGAGCATTAGACCCGATGATCTTCAAGCTTCACCAGCTCCAACATTCCACTGGTCCAGTTACCAGAACAGAGAACCAGAGGGCCCAGTGAAAATAACTTTGAGGGACTTCCCTGGTGGCTCGGTGCTTAAGAATCCACTTGCCAATGGAGGGGACAGGGGTTCGAGCCCTGGTGTGGGAAGATCCCACATACCGTGGAGCAACTAAGCCCGTGCGCCACAACTACTGAGCCTGCGCTCTAGAGCCCGCGAGCCACAACTACTGAAGCATGGGCTCTGCAACAAGAGAGGCCACCACAATGAGAAGCCCACGCACCGCAAAGAAGAGTAGCCCCCACTCGCCGCAACTAGAGAAAGCCCGTACACAGCAATGAAGACCCAATGCAACCTGAAGTACAAAATAAATTTTTTAAAATGCTGTGAATTCAGAACACAATGATAATATATATATATAGATAGATAGATAGATAGATAGATATATAGATAGATAGATAGATAGATAGATAGATAGATAGATAGATAAAAGAAAAGAAAAGAACTTTGAGTCCAGGAGATAAGAGTTCCAAATCAAAGCCAGTTCACTCACCGTGACAAGTGACTCCTGCCACAGGACACCTGTCGAGCACTGTGTCATCTCTTAGGCTAACACCTACAAGTGCCAGAGCCTAAATACTTAACATGGTCACTCAATTCCTCCCCCGCAATAAGCTGGTAGCACTGGTACTATTAGCATCCCCATTTTACAGATGAGGAAACTGAAGCTAAGAGAGAATGACTTGGCAGATTTAAAAAGGGGAGTGTGGTATGAATTTTAAAAAGTGGGGGAAATAGGATAGGAGCCATGAGAAATAGAAGAACAGGTGATGGGTCAGACTGGCTAAGGAGTCCCCTTTAGACTGTGTGTCCAAAGAAGGTCTTTCTGAAGGGGGTTGTCTGAGCTGGGGTCTGGAGGACACAATGAGCCTTGCGGTCTAGGGAGAAGATGTGGCTATGGGAAGGTCCCACAGCACAGCAGAGTCCGGTCTGAGGCAGTATTTCTGGGACTTTCTGTGCATCAGAATCGCCGGCAGGACTTGTTAAAAACACATCACTGCGCCTCACCCCCGGAATCTGATTCAATGAGTCTGGGGTGGGGCCTGAGAATTTTCCTATCTAGAGAGTCCCCAGCCAACAGCGACAATGCTGAGCTGGAATCCACACTTTGAGAACCACGCTCTGGAAGAGAAGTCTGAGAACATTTTCTTTAAAGGCGCAGACGGTAAACACATTTTCACTTTGCAGGCTATAAAGTCTCTGTTGCAACAACCCAACTCTGCTGTTTATCAGGAGTGTAGCCATAGACAACATATAAACAAATGAGCAAGACTGTGCTCCAATAAAATTTCATTTCCAAAAATAAACAGTGGGCTGGGTTGGGCCCCGTGGGCCACAGATTACACACCACTGGTCTAGGGGAATCAGGAACCTGCCAGGACAGAAAGCAAAGCAAGTCCCTCTCCCCCAACTAGGAGCAACAGCATTTCGCCAGTATTTTCAATCATACTTTTGTGTCTTAGCTTAAAAGCCATAGCCCCAGGAAGCCCTCCCTGACCTCCGTGGACTGGGTGAGCACCCCTCCTCTGGATGCGCCGGGACCCATTCATGGGTCCTATCAGAGCACCAAGTTCAGTGTGAGGTACATGACCGTGTGGTGTCTCTCTGTGAGGAGGAGAGCAGATCTGTCCCCTTTAAACGCCAGGCCAGTGCCCGGTATAAGGCCTGCCATCCAACGGGCCACCGAGAGTGCCACTCACTGAATGACTAAGTCTTCCATTTTCACCTTTGCAAGAGCAATTCCAGTGCCCACGAGCTGCCCTTCTCATACTTTAATACATAAGGTTCACTTGGGGATCTTGTTAGAAAGCAGATTCTAACTCATATGGTTTGGGGTAAGACCTGAGATTCTGCCTTCCTAACAAGTTCCTAGGAGATTTCGAGGCTGCTGGTCCATGGACCACACTTTAGATGATGGTGAGGATTTAGAAAACACAGAATAAAGGAATCTCACTGACGCTGCAAAATCAGCAGAGGCCCTTGAATCACTTTCTCAAATACTATTGATATAGAAACCCAGGACACCAGCTCCAGTTTCCTGACTGATGCGAAAAGAAACCAGACTTAACAACCAACAAGGGAATTGTACTTTACAAACCTCATTATATTTCCTGTTATTTTAACTATCACTGTAATTAAACTCAAAGGTTGACCACACAAAACTCAGTTGGGCACATTGCACATGCTTTGATGCTCAGCAAATTCAACCTACTCCCATGCCCTTGGAATTCATTTGTCAAACAAATGAGTGTCGCAGGCTATAAATCACAAGAGCCCTGTATAAGGCAAAGCTCCCAAGTCACCTGTGCCAGGCACTGTTAAGAAACAGACCAGGGCTTCCCTGGTGGCGCAGTGGTTGAGAGTCCGCCTGCCGATGCAGGGGACACGGGTTCGTGCCCCGGTGTGGGAGGATCCCACGTGCCGCGGAGCGGCTAGGCCCGTGAGCCGTGGCCGCTGGGCCTGCGCGTCCGGAGCCTGTTGCTCCGCAGCGGGAGAGGCCACAGCAGTGAGAGGCCCGCGTACCGCAAAAAAAAAAAAAAAAAAAAAAGAAACAGACCATTTCCAGCACATTCTAAAAGCGTGCTGCTCTTGCACTTCTGATCGCAGGCGTCTCTAGGGCAGGAGACCCTCAAAATCCACATAGAATCTTAGCGCCTGGGAACTGGCAGGGATCTTGTATTTGTCTGCTCCAAACCTATCCACTGACAGATGAAGAATCAGAGAGGTTAAGTGACTTTCCTAGGGCCACTCTGCAAGGTAGAGGCAGAGCTCGAATGAGTGTTTCCCGAATTCTGAGCCTGAAATCTCATGTTTGGAAATTGTGGTCCATGGCCAGCACTGATCCATAAACTCTTTGTTGCCTGTCTGCAAGGACGTAAGTACAGAAATTGAGGATAAGCATTGAGAAACCTTTACAGCAAGTTGACAATGCTGACATCTAAGCATACCATATAATCCCATGGTCCAGTCTCTCTGAATTCTGGGTCTCTCCAACTCCCTAGCAAATTGTATGTGGCCCAAGCACCAACGTTATCTATGTATGGTGGGGCTATCCTCGATTGGAAATTTTTTAAAAATCTGGTCCTTCACCGTGACTATTAGTTCAAGAAGCACTGATGTATACCATTAAGTCTCTCTCACCAATCACCACAGATCTAATTTAATTGAAAAGCATGTAACTATATTATTTATCCGTTGGCAAGCTCTAAGAAATGACACTTTGGCCACCTCCCTATGTAAACTACTTCAAACTGCTAGGGTAGAAGTATAACCTGGTAGTTAAGAACTTGGGCTCTGTGAAGAGCCAAACTTTCGCCCACCCAGGTTCCACCACTTTCCTTCCTGTGTGACCTGGGATCCCCTCCCTCAAGTCTATAAGCCTCAGTTTATGCGTCTGTAAATTGGGGGCAAGGGTAGTACCCATAGCCTATAAGTTTGTTGGGAGAGTTAAAAAACAATTATAAAAGAAGAATCCTCATAAAATGCCCAGCACAGCACCTGGCACATTTGTTCACCTTTGTAAGTATGTTAATTACATAGGGCAGGCATACAGACCCTCGAGTCCATTTGCTTGGAATACAATCCCAGTTTTATCACCTACTAAATGGGTAACATGAAGCAAGCCACCTACCTTCTCTACCCTGAAAACCACTTCATTTGCAGCTGGAAATAAAAATGTCACCGCCTCTAGGAAAATGTTGTAAGGATTAAACACAATAATCCATGTGAAGCACGGAGCTCATGCCTGACACTCAGCAAACTCATAGGCACAGTCCAAGAGGGCCGTCTCTTAGTGTCCCAGCTATATGGGGAAGAACGTGCCTTAGAGCGAATTCATACGTAAGAGTTTACATGTGTAATTTCCTGGACTTTTCTTAAATTAGTGGAATTAAAAGTTATGATTAAAAAATAAAAGGCAAGGACAGACCCCAGGGGGACCACGCAAGTGAACCCTTATCTGAACAGAACGGTGGATGAGTGCTACCCAAAAGCAGAGTTTAAGCCTTTTTTAAAAACTGCTTCTTGCTGCCTGTTTCTTTCAGGGTTTTGAAAATGAGTCCAACTATTTATAAATGAGATTATCTGTAGCTTGGGCTTGCCAAGAATGAAACAACAAGAAGATACAGCGTGACATTAATTTCTCTTCTGATGTGGGCAGGAGGGGACCACAGGGCATCTCCACATCTGCCAAGAGCCATTTGGCAGCTGTTGCCTTGGGCGTCTGGGGCTCCCTCCACTCTGGCCCCACTGGTCTGGGCTGAGCAGACGGGCGGAGTCACAGTTCGCAGCTCGAGGTCCTGAGCTCAGGCCTGCACTAGACCGCTGTGTGTCACCAGTCACGTGACTGGGACAAACACTACTGGAAGGCGTTACAAGCTAAGCATTTGCGGAGTGAGAAGCGGAAGCCCTGGACTCTGAGCTACGAGAGGCATCATCTGTGGAAAGGGCAGCGGGAAGCAGAGAACCAGCTCATCACTTTCCAAACCAATACGAGCCGGTGGCAGAGCAGCAGCGGGACCACTATTCCGGGGCTTCTACATCACCTGGGAAATAGGTCTAAGAATAACAGGGTATGAGAGGCAGCAACCTTGGACAAAAGGGAAAAGAAAGTGGCCAACAGTTTTCTACACAACTTAAATCTTCTTTAATGCAAGAAGTATCCTCAGCTCTCGGGGCGGTGGCCTTCTGGGAGGGCTGCTGAGGGACGCAGGAGGAAAAGCAGATTATTTCCCCAATAGCACCGACTGACGGTGGTCTGGCCACTCACTCTGCTCCCCCGTGTGGAACAGAAGAAAACACAAAACGAGCTCCAGGGTGACAACACACCGTGCTGTTCCGCCGTGGTCACGGTAGAGTTCAGAGCCGCACTGGCCAATACCACAAGCACTAGTCACGTGTGGCTCTGTAAATTCAAACTGATCCAAGTGAAATTAAAAATGCACTTCCTTGGGTGCATTAGCCACATTTCAAAAGCTCAATAGCCCCACGAGATTAGTGGCTACCATACTGGACAGTGCTGATATAGAACATTTCCATCATCCCAGAAAGTTCTATCAAACAGCACTGGTCTAGAGACAACAGAGTAGGTTGTTTACAAAAGCCAGGGAGTGAGAGAAAAAAAAAAAGAGAACACTGGTGAAGGTGTGATAAAATGACACTGTTACCCTCTGCTGCTAAGAACATAAATTTGGTACATTTCTACAGCTTGACTTGACAATCTATATCAAGAACCTGAAAAACGATCAAAATTCACCGGCCCAGTGTTTCTGCAGGTAGGACTCCATCCAAAGGAAGTAACCAAAGAAGGGGTCCAGAAATTTCTGCAGTTTTCATTCAAAATATTTGCTGAACAAAATATTTTGTTTAGCAAATACGAGAATAAAGAGGATAAAGTTAGAAATCATGTAAATATATAATAGCAGGAGAATAAAAAATAATTTTCATCCTGTGATGGGATATAATGCTGCTAATAAAAATTGAGTTTAGGGCTTCCCTGGCGGCGCAGTGGTTGAGAGTCCGCCTGCCGATGCAGGGGCCACGGGTTCGTGCCCCGGTCCGGGAAGATCCCACGTGCCGCGGAGCGGCTGGGCCCGTGAGCCATGGCCGCTGAGCCTGCGCGTCCGGAGCCCGTGCTCCGCCATGGGAGAGGCCACAACAGCGAGAGGCCCGCGTACCGCAAAAAAAAAAAATTGAATTTAACACCAATGAAACGGGGGAAAAAACTGTGACCTAAGAAAACGCAGTGCCAAGGGTCTGTGCGTCATTACTCTATTTTTTAAATATTAGGTATGAAAATATAAATGAAAGGAAATACACTAAAATTTTAACAGTGAATATCTCTAGATGATGGGATCATGAACTTTTAAAAACATTTCTTCATACTTCCCAGAAAAATAACACTACAGGTATCATTCACCAAATGCTCACTGTTTGCTGGGGACAGTTCAGAGGCTTCTGTGTGTTCACACGTTGAATTCTCCTAACACCCTACAGCGTAGATTCTATGCCCATTTTGCAGATGGGAAGCAGGCACAAAGAGGCAAAGGAATCTCCCCCAAGGTCACATGGCAATGGGGTACATGAGCCAGGATTTGAAAGCAGACACTTGGCTTCAGCTTCCAGAGTCTCAAAGTGTAACAAATCAGTTCAACTTACAGAAGACGACACTGAGTGAGGAACTGCAAGATTGCTTTAGGGAGCACAGCTATTCACCAGCAGGGTCAAAATCTGAGACTCATAGATTGGTGTTATCAGCCTCAAAAAAAAGGAGGGTCACGGGCTTCCCTGGTGGCGCAGTGGTTGAGAATCTGCCTGCTAATGCAGGGGACATGGGTTCGAGCCCTGGTCTGGAAGGATCCCATATGCCGTGGAGCAACTAGGCCCGTGAGCCACAACTACTGAGCCTGCGCGTCTGGAGCCTGTGCTCCGCAAGAGAGGTCGCGATAGCGAGAGGCCCACGCACCGCGATGAAGAGTGGCCCCCGCTTGCCACAACTAGAGAAAGCCCTCGCACAGAAACGAAGACCCAACACAGCCAAAAATAAATAAAGTGATTAATTTTTTTAAAAAAAGAAGGTGAAGGTCATGTCACCTTCTCCATTTAAAAAAAAAAAAAAAAAAAAGGAGGGTCTGAACCAGAAATTCAACTGACGGATAGAAAACAAGCTACTTTCCATTGCTGGCACTCCAGAATGTACAAGAGCCACACACACCGCCACATCTAGACCCAGTGTGCACGGTGCTTATGTAGGCCCCTCCTACTAAGCCCTTCACATACACCATCTCATTTAATCCTCAGAACCGGCCTCAGAAACGGTGGCCATGATTCCTCCCACTTTAGAGGTGAAGCAGTGAAGGCTTAGAAAGCTGATGGTCCAAGGCCGCAGAGATCTGAATAGGAAAAGCCAAGATTCACACTTCAGCTGTGGACACCAGCGCTCTTGTTCTTTACAAGGTCATAAAATGACCACATAATTTATATTCCAACAGGAACTTTGAAGAGTGAAAAGAGACGCTATTAATAATTATTCTAGAATGATGGGTGTGAACTGTGCCCCAGGCAACCCTCCTCAGCTGGGAAAAGGGGCCTCTCTGGAATGTCCTCTAGCAGGAAGGTCCACGGGTGGGCCTTTGGACTTGCTAGGGGCTCAGAGTATGGGCTGGAAGGACAACACTGTTGTAAATGCCCAGGTATATGTTACAGGACAAATTACAGAGGCTTTTTCCTTGGTGCTTCCAAGATATACGCCAGCGTGTGGCTGCCCAGACTAGCCCTGTGCACTGATCTGCGGACCCCAGAGCGGAGTGGAAAAGGCAAACTCAGGCCCTCTCGGTTCCATGGGATGAGGGGGAAGGTTCTACCTTCAGCAATTGGGATTTGTTGTTATTCTTGTCAGTGAGAACAAAGACAGGACTGGGTCCATTTTGCCCACTTCCCAGCCCCGGCGCCAGCTGTAATTCATCATCACGCAGCTCCCTGCACAGTTCCTCACACATTACTTAGATGAGGCAGCCAGCAGTGGGAGGAGAGACCCTGCTAATCTACAGACTGGATTCAGCGCACTGCCCCGGGGCTGCACCCTGCAGAACGCACCTACTGCTGGATGGAGCCCCACACCCATCTACCAATGCATCCCTTGGGGTCAGAAAGGATGGGGTGACCCATATGTGCACTGACCCCATGATCCACTAAACAGCCACCTTGAAACCCACCACGTCGGCCAACTAATCGGGCCTGGGGCCATCATCCATTCATTGGAAAATGACATCATCCTGGAGGCTGAAATTGGCTTCTCCATCATCCGGAGAACAGAAGGCTTGAAGGAGAGCCAGACACCTGGGCCTGGAGGCACCTGTCTTGCCCCACCAAATCACAGAGCAGTGTTTACAGAGGTGACAAATGAGGACAATAGAGGCAGAATGCCTAGCTCTGCCATCATCTCTCTGTGTGTCCTAGGGCATATCCCTTAAATTCTGTAAGTCTCGGTTTCCTCAGTTATGAACTGGGTAAAATGATAAAACTCACCTACAGGGTTTTATGAGGATTAAATCAGATAATACATGATTAGCGTTTAGCACATCATCTGGCTCACAGTAAGAGCTCAATAAATGTTAGCAGTGACAAAAAAAGTATTATTATATCAACAGTAGTAGAAAAGTATACAGCTATAACAATTATTACATGTTACTATAATATGTAATATATTACTAAAAGTATAACGATAACTATTACTGTTATTATTATATATTTTTAATTACTAGATCACATTTTAGATGAGAGCTACCTGCTAAATACGTTACCTAAAATCAAGGAGATAGAATGGAATAAAACAGAAAAAATGACGGTGAAAGTATACCCAGAATGAAGTTGGGGATTTTTAGATCAAAGATCAAGGTCAAGCCATCACCCAACGTAAAAAAAAAAAAAAACCCTCAGATTTTAAGATTCTCATGAACGTCACCCTTCATCATCAGCCAAGTCTGGGGGCAAGGCGTGGTGGGGAGTTGGATTGAGACTCCAGGGTCATGTCCAGATGAACACTGATAGTCAGCAGAAGCCTGCTTCGATCCCAAAGCCCAGCTGAGAATAAAGAGGCAGAAAAGCACCTAAGTACTCCCGATGCATCTCAATGAGAGCCCTCGCCTACTGGAGAAGGGCTCTGGGAAAGTTTTTCAGCAAAAAAGGGAGAGAGTGTCGTGGAAACCGTCAATAAAACACAGAAACAGAACAAACCCAAATATTTATTTTCCCCTCTTTTCTTCCCCAGGGATGCCAGAGTTAACAGGTGAGAACTCCAGGCAGAACTGTTCCCTTCTGTCCCTGATAGATTTTTAAAAATTTATTTATTTATTTATGGCTGTGTTGGGTATTGATTGCTGTGTGCGGGCTTTTTCTAGTTGTGGCGAGCGGGTTACTCTTCATTGTGGTGTGAGGGCTTCTCATTGTCGGGGCTTCTCGTTGTGGAGCACAGGCTCTAGGCGTGTAGGCTTCGGTAGTTGTAGCACGCCGGCTCAGGAGTTGTGGCTCACGGGCTCTAGAGCACAGGCTCAGTAGTGGTGGTGCACGGGATTAGTTGCTCCGTGGCATGTGGGATCTTCCCAGACCAGGGCTCGAACCCGTGTCCCCTGGACTGGCAGGCGGATTCTTAACTACTGTGCCACCAGGGAAGCCCCCTGTCCCTGATAGATCTTTAAATGTCCCCTTATTCCTGGCCTTAATGATTTCACCTTATATTTGGTGATTCTCTCCCTAATCCTCCTGCCTCCCCAAGTCCCAAGCAGTCATTTGCAAATACGATGAGTTTTCCTGCTGGGTTGTCACTAAACTAGTACAATTCACACAAGACTCTTGAAAATCCGGAGCTAGGGGGAAGAAAGGTGGTGGGGGGGGAGGGCCCCATGAATCACTGCCTACCCACCCAAAATCAGTACCATGGGGGCGGTAACATAGGCTAGAGAGCCATTCCGAGAGGGATGCAGCCGTTACAGTTGCAGCTAATATAACGTGTGAACGACAACTTAGTAAAATCCAGAGACTTGATGACTTCCAGCCATCATTCAAGGGCTGGGTCTATAATTCACCATATTACCACCCACAGTTCAATACTCATTTACAATTTCTCATCAGTCTTTCCGTATCGGCATCCTCCAGCCCACCCCTGCCCTACATTCTACAACTCTCTTATTCTGCTTCTAAATTTCTTTTTTTAATGGAAGGGATGGAGCATGGTAGGCGACTTCTGCCTCAACTCGGACCACAGCAGACAACTCTTCGATTCCAGGGCTCCTTGAGGGTTCCCCTTCTCTTTCCTCTTTGCCTTCAAATCCAACTATTTATAAGCAATACCTAGGTTTCCCTAAAGGTGAGTCATAAACGTAAATCCCAGCCAGTGCGAGGTGGATGACTTATATGGGTGAAGCGAGCCAGGAGAGGATTCCTGCTTTGAGAAACCCCACCAGAAGCATCGTTTTATCATCCTCTTCTACAGAGTCAGCCTGCAGCCTCAGGAGCAGCTCTGAACACAGGCGCCTCCAGTCTGTGTGTCTGTGTCACTGGCTTCCTCCCCTTGTTTCCCATGTCATTATCACAAGAAACAACACAATTGAGACTCTTTTCAGGTCATCCAAAGAGCGAGTGACTTGTACTTACGGCAAAACCTCTAAACTTCAAAAACCAGGGCTTTTCCAGCCCCTACAATTAGAGGAACTGAGATTTGAATAGCAGCCAGTAAATTTTCCTGCATCATTGATTTTCACTAAGTGTGTGACACATTGTATTTTCTCGAATCGAGTGGAGATACTTGTTTTCTTAGCAGAGACTCAATCGATGTCCCTTCTGCATCCCTCAAAGGGCAGTAGGGAGTCTGTGCTGCAAGGGACAAGATCCACTCAACAAAAACGTCCAGTCCTGGCTTTTAGAAAAGCCAATGTCCTGCCTCCACCTAGAGAAATTCCAAAATAAATTTCCTCCCACCTCTAGATCACCTCTTCATCTTTTTTGGTAGAGAGTATGTTTACAAGATAAGTGTTGACCACAGACTGTTGTACCACCTTAAGGGGAAGACTTAAGAATGAAGACAGTGAAAGTCTTAAGAATGGATTTAATTGTGACTTTCCCTTTTTGATTCATGGACTATTAACACTCTCCAGAAATGGCAAGAATTCCTTTGAATTAGAAAAGCCAGAACAGTCAACACATTCATGTGGAGAAGCCAGTCACCCTCAGATGGAGTAGGTATGCTGACGCGAGACGTATTCGGGGGTGATGCAAGTACACTAAGAAACGGCCGGGAATTGGAAAAGTGAAAAACACCCCTAACTGCTGATTGCCGACACCTCCACCCCAACACGCTCGAACCCCCGTGGATGCAATGATCCTCCTTGAAACCAGGCTGATGCTGTCCAGTTTCAGAAAGGATTCATTCATATAGCACTGTCCAAAGAGCTTTCTGTCCTGAATCAATATTCTATACTTGTGTTATATAACATGATATCCAGTATTAATAGCCATATGATGTTATTAAGCATTTGGAGTGTGGCTGGTGCAAAGGGGAATTTTAAGCTGAACCTTAACTCTTACACTGAATGCGAATTTTCAACTTGATTTAATTTTAATTAAGTTAGATTTAAATGGCCCCAGGGGCTAGCGGTTACCGTGTTGAATAGTGCAGATCGCCAATAACAAAGTGCCTATATATTTAGTAATTCTCCCACCCAAGAATGTAAATTGGTGCAGCCACTATGGAGAACAGTATGGAGATTCATCAGAAAACTAAAAATAGAGTTGCCATATGATCCAGCAATTCCACTTCTGGGCATATACCCAGACAGAACTGTAATTCAAAAAGATACACGCACCCCTATGTCCACAGTAGCACTATTCACAATAGCCAAGGCATGGAAGCAACTTAAATGTCCATCGACAGATGAATGGATAAAGAAGATGTGGTATGCATATATGATGGAATACTACTCAGCCATTAAAAAGGATGAAAGAATGCCATTTGCAGCAACATGAATGGACCTAGAGGTTAGCATACTAAGTGAAGTAAGTCAGAAAGAGAAAGACAAATACCATATGATATCAACTTATATGTGGAATCTAAAATCTGACACAAATGAAGTTGTCTAGGAAGCATAAACAGACCCACAGACATAGAGAACAGACTTGTGGTTGCCAAGGGGGATGGGGTTAGGGGAAGGATGGATTGGGAGTTTGGGATTAGCAGATGCTAACCATTATATATAGAATGGAAGAACAGCAAGGTCCTACTGTATAGCACAGGGAACCACATTCAATATCCTGTGATAGGGCTTCTCTGGTGGCGCAGTGGATGAGAGTCCGCCTGTCGATGCAGGAGACACGGGTTCGTGAACTGGTCCGGGAAGATCCCACGTGCCGCGGAGTGGCTGGGCCCGTGATCCATATATATGTGGAATCTAAAATCTGACACAAATGAAGTTGTCTAGGAAGCATAAACAGACCCACAGACATAGAGAACAGACTTGTGGTTGCCAAGGGGGATGGGGTTAGGGGAAGGATGGATTGGGAGTTTGGGATTAGCAGATGCTAACCATTATATATAGAATGGAAGAACAGCAAGGTCCTACTGTATAGCACAGGGAACCACATTCAATATCCTGTGATAGGGCTTCTCTGGTGGCGCAGTGGATGAGAGTCCGCCTGTCGATGCAGATCAGTAAAATAATTTTTTTTTTTTTTTGCGGTACGCGGGCCTCTCACTGTTGCGGCCTCTCCCGCTGTGGAGCACAGGCTCCGGACGTGCAGGCTCAGCGGCCATGGCTCACGGGCCCAGCCGCTCCACGGCACGTGGGATCCTCCCGGACCGGGGCACGAACCCGTGTCCCCTGCATCGGCAGGCGGACTCTCAACCACTGCGCCACCTGGGAAGCCCTAAAATAAATTTTTTAAAAAAGAAATTCTCCTACCCAAGTCTCTTTTCAGTTAGAGTAACATCATCAAGAGAAATGGGCTAAGAGCAGTTGTCAGCACCTACTGGTGTGTTCAAAACTACTAGCAACTGTTGACAGTGAGAGGCCCACATTTCAATCATCTGAAAATACTACCACGCTAAATTCACTGTGGGGCGTTCCCACAAAACAGGCAATTGACGGTACTTTAGTGTGACCAGCGGTGCAGACTGTTCCCTCTCGAGTAACTGAGTTAGGAAGAGATCCAAGTTTGCTAAGCCTTGCCCAACTTTGTCTTCGTGCTGGGGTCAAAGGCTGCTAGGAAAGATTGATGAGTTCTTGTGCCCAGAGCCAGGGCAGGTTTTTTAAGGAAGCTAGCGTCATGTGACAGCAGCATCTATCTTCCACTGACAAAAAAAAAAACAAAACCCAACACTGGTTTGGTGACTCCAGCTAATTGCAGTCTCTTTGCTATCTTCTTCTGCTCCATGGGTCCACCATGAGGAAGCTCAGCTCACCCAACGAATTAACAGGTGGTCAAAGGGGCTGGATAACCTTGCACTTCTCAAGTGTTTATGCTGAAGATGTTGAGCGAAGCCAATTTTTCTCCCAGTTCCATCCATTAAACAAAGCAGAAATTTGCTTAATCGTTTGCTTAGGTCTGGGTATCCTAGTCCTGCTTCCCAGGAATTCTCAAACCCCAAATAATTGTTGCTTTAGCTCCTTACTTCCTTCTGATAGTTCCTTACTAGTTTTCTTTAAAATCAACCCATCCTTTCTAAAGTAAACTGGGTTGTACAAAACACTTCATACCACAATGCAAAGGAAAACACATAGGTACGACGTCCTAGTTATAGATCTTCTCCTATACTATTAAATTTTTTAATGATAAATGCGCGTGTACACACACACACACACACACACACGCACACACACACCCACCTAACACCCTATCACCGATAAACAGAAAGAATGGCTACATTTTGGACTATCCTGCCAATTATCCTGGAATTCAAGGATAATTATTGGAGAAGCACAATTTTTTTCCCACCTCACTTCAGTTTCACATAGAAACGCGCACGCTGCATCACTCTGTACGACAAGGAGAAAAGACTGCGACTTCAAAGAGATGAGGGAGTCGCACTGATTGTGAAAAACTTCTTTGTGTATACGAGAAAAAGAAAATGCAGTGTTAGAAAGAGACCTGCTTGCTCTGATCACCCGATTTTCCATCTGACCCTTCTCGACTATACCTCCCTCCTCCAGCACAGACTCTGTCCTCTCAGCCTTTTCTTCTGCAGGAAGCTGAACGTCTTATCTCGTTCTGGAGGCGTTATGTCCTTCACTTAGAGACTGCTGTGACCTCCGCGATGTTAATAGCCTGTCTGTGCTGCTGCACTTCGCAGGGCATCATAGCGGATGGCCTCCCTGCCTAATTTTACTGCTCTTTCAGAAACAATTAATTGAGATTAGCCTATAAACCATCCATATAAAATAGGCAATTATCGATTACTGACACTTGCACGGCTCCACCCCTCTGTAAGGGAACCGTGTTGTAAAGGATGCCAGTGCCCCTCCATCACCCCTGTCAAATCTCCCTTCCAAATGCAAATGCAGTGCTGGTCTGCCCTGGCCTCTCCCCCCGCCGTCTGACCTAAGCTGTGATGGGCAGTCAGTGAGCAGTCAAGCCAGCTCAAGGGATGCCCTGATGGGCATGTGACCTCCAGTGTCGGCCACCTGGAGCTCAGCGGTCTGGAAGAGTCTATCGCCACGTGTGTCTGGAGTGATGGTGCCTTGCAGTCGCCAAACAGAGTAGGTTCCTGTAGCCCATAATTCGGAGGGTTCATTCATTCATTTGATAAATATATCCATGGCCCTTCTACCTTGGCAAGCACATGAAACAGCAATGAACAAAGTGGACAAGGTCCCTGCCCTCGTGAAAATGATTTCTAGAGACAGATGATACACAAGCAATCACGTAAATCAACAAGATACTAAAATGTGATCAGGCAAATAGGAGTGCACGAGCTGGGGGATGGGAAAGGACCTATTTTAGTAGTGGCATCACCATTAGCCATTAACAGGCTGGCCAAGGCAGGCCTCTGTGAGGAAGGGACACTGGAGCTGAGGCTGGAGGGACGAAAGGAGACAGCAGTGCTGGGAGGTGGGGTCGAGCATCCCGGCCAGAGGACAAGAGCAAGGCCCTGGTTCGGGGCAGGGCTAGGTCTATCGGAGGGAAGTAAGAAAGCCCGTGCTCTGGCACATAGGTGAGATGTGCAGATGGCAGAGCGAGGGTGTCGAGTCGGGAGGAAGCAGGTGTGGCGGGACTTCGGAGCTGAGGCACAGGGCTAGGACTTTCTCCTAAGGACTTCGGAAAGTAAGCGAGGGGATTTAAGCAGAAATGCCATGAGCTAATCTGAT
Organism: Neophocaena asiaeorientalis asiaeorientalis; assembly: GCF_003031525.2. Lineage (NCBI taxonomy): Eukaryota > Metazoa > Chordata > Mammalia > Artiodactyla > Phocoenidae > Neophocaena > Neophocaena asiaeorientalis. Next base: position 8,147,961 of record NW_020173397.1, read on the forward strand.
TTGTATTCTCAGAACAGGCTCTGCTGCCGAGTGGAAAATGTGTTACAGGGCATAAGACGGGAAGGGAAACCACCTCTGGCTGAACCTGAGGATGACCCACAGAACCATTTTTAAATAATGGTACCGTGGGCCCACTTCCAGAGAGCAATGCCGCTGCTGTGAGGTGAGGTCCAGAGGTCAGTATGTTTAAAAGCTCCCCGCGTAATTCTAATGTGCGGTGAAGGATAAGAATCGCCGCCCTGGAGGAGATGCTGCGACACTGCAGAAGCGGTCTGCACAGGGCTTCTCCACGCCTGCTGCCTGAACCAAACGTGTCGGCGCCACTGCGTGCTCGTTAGAAAGGCAAGTTCTTGGACCCCACCCCAGATCTACTGAATCAGAAACTCTGGGCCTGGCGGTAGGGCCCAGCAATCTGTCCTAACAAGCCTTCCAGGTGGTTCTGATGCCTCTAGTGTTTAAGAACCTCCGGGCTAGAAGATATCATTTGAAAAATGTGAAAATATTCCAGGGTCAGAATTCCCAGTACTGGAAAAAAATGGATAATTCTGCCATAGGAGTGGCACTCTTACAGAGGATCGCAGAATTAAATCCTAGTGACGCAGCTGCTCCCGCATTCACAAAAATAAAACATCAAGATTTCACCCCCAGAACGTGTGCTCGGAATGGCCTTTCCAATAGTGGTAATGAATTGCCTTTGAGCCACTCATACCACAAGTAATTCAAGTCCTATATCTGCAAGATGGCTGGTCGATATCACATACCAAGGTGTTGCTTTCCCACAGTGCCTTACTCCTACAAAATGCTTTCACACATGTCACCTAATATGTACATGGTAACGACCCCACCAGGTAAACTCTATACCCATTTTACAGGCGGAGAAACTGAGATTCAGAGAGTATGAGTTACTTGTTGAAGATCACACAGCTAGAAGTGGATTCTGCGGCTACTTTAAGTCTCCCACCCCACATTTTTTTCCCGTCTATATGACTGAGCTCACGGCTTCCGATAAGATTTATGTGAGCTAAGCCAAAGTAATATTTGAAATAACTACATTAAAATGTTTAAGAGTGAACTGGAATCCACAGTCTGGCTTCCAGCCAAACTGCTGGCCCATGGCCAGTACCATCCAAGGACAGACATCAATTTGTGCGGAAGGGCAGAAGCCTGCAGGCATCTGAGGCTGGCGATGGGGAGACGAGGGTATGGATAGCAACCCTCTGCCCAGCCCACAATGAGGTCAAGTTCTTCCCTGCTTCCTGCAGAGAGGGGGCCCTCAGCCCTGGCAACACATTAGAGTCACCTGGGGAGCTTAAAAACCACAACTCCAGGGCCCAGCCCATGAGATGCTAAGTTCAAAGCTCTGGCCTGGGACCTGGACAAGAGTGTCTATAAATGGCTGCATGTGTGACCCACTGTGAGCCAGAGGTGTGAACCACAGCTGCAGAGAGAGGACAGCAGAGAAGAAGTGCAGGGTCTATTTTCTAGAAGAATAACGCGAAGCTCTGACCACACACAAGGTGACGGAATGGAGGGAATTGGAGGGGGAGCCCTCGGACACCCACCCCATCCCACCCTTGGGACCCTGTGGACTTAGGCGGGCAGCAGTGGGACATCAATGTGTAAGGGAAGCAGCAGAAGAGAAACTCCGAGCCGCGGCAGCAGCGCCTGTTGGGCTGGACCAAGCTGGTGCTGCAGATGTGCTCCCATGCATGAGGGCAGTAGAATGCGGTGAGGAAGGTGGCACAGAAAAACAGAGGAGACGTGCTTTGAGCGCTCACAAGACAGCCCCTGGGTTCTCTCAGAATTAACTGCTGGGGCCTGTGTGGGAGGGAGCCCACAGGCGAGGGTCGTTGACGTTGGGCTAGCAATGATGTCCTCTTGTGCAAGTACTATGAATGCACTCACGGCTGCATTTCTACAAGTCCCGTCCATTTGCTGGGCCGGCTTCTATCTTTAGCATCTCCTCGTCTCCACCTCTAAAGGCATGACAAGAAGAGCATGCAACCCCCCGGCCCCGACCATGGCAAGGTAACCAGTCCCCCGGTGCATGGCCTGAGGGGTGGCAGAGAACGAGACATCCTGGTGAGACCCCCCCCTCAGAACAGAAATAGTGACAGACACCCCGCTGAAAGGCACAGCCCTCCACAAGTTCCTCCCCTCGGAAACCTGTTTTTCTTAATTGTGGCTGGGGAGCCCATCAGGAGAGGCATTCCTGGTGCTAAATGCCTGGACTGAGGCCGGCAAGACCAGCCGCTCTCCACGGAAGGATTAGCCGAAAGCCTGTGGCTCCAGATGAAATCAGAGGTGCTAATGAGAAACCTCTGGACAGAGCAGGTTGCCCTGGCATCAGGTATTAGAAGCTGCCTTTATCGCGGCTACTCGCAGGAAAGGCAGCCCAGGGCACCGTTTCTACATGTAATTATGCTCTCATCCCAAACCCTGCCGCTAAGGGAACATTAACCTGACTGCCGCGCTCACCACCAGTTTTCATTTTACTGCACCAGCTAACTCATATTCCACCAGGAGGATGAAAGATTTCAAGTTCCGAGGCTGTCAGACATTTCCGCTTATGAATTTAGTGAGGCTCCTAAATCACGACTGAGCTGCAGCTTCCAGCATCTCTCCCCTCGTTTGTAGGCTTTCTAACATTTCCCCTGCTCTTTGGGTATCTTGGAGCAATCACACTAATAGGAACAATTTAATGCAGTCCTGGGGACACAGGGGTTTGGAGGATTACATTTCAATACTCAGCTGCTTATCACAGAGATACACCCTTCTTTAATAGATGCCCTGGATCCCAGACTTGGTCATTTCTCTCTCAGCAGAGCCAGCTGCACCGGATCAGGACTGAAGAATTAGAAATTTGGCTACTGATCGAAAGATCAGTTCCAGTCTCAGTTTAATCTCAGTTCCAGTCAAGGATGGGCCAAGGGCAGGATAAATGCTAATCAAAAATTAGGAGAGACAACATGCAAAGACCAAAGGATCATTTTTCTCAACGCTCAGAAGTCCCGTCTCAATCCAAGCACCCATTCACTGACCCTATATAACCATCGACCAAGGTACCCCAGATAGAGTCCTTGAGGTTTTACCTCAACTCCTCCATCTTCCACAAGTCCCCCCACCTATCTAGCCAATAAGCCAATTCCTTGAAAGCTCTCTCTGAGGTTTCTCTTAAACACACCCTATTTTCTCTACCCTCATTGCCTGTGCCCTGGTTTAGACTCTCAGCATCTCCTGGCTGTACTTGTTTGGTCAACAAATATTTAAAGAGATACTACTAGGTACCAGGCCTATGTGCTGGGATCACAGGGTTTCCTGTGCTCTCATGGAAAAGATATGTTAGACAAATAGGTATGCAAATCGTTGTTTAATAACAAGAGGGTAGTCAAAACTTGGAAGGAGGGCATAAAATGAGTTACCTGTCTCTACAGCTTTAAGCCTGAGCTCCACACGAGGTGGCTGAAACTCTGAAAGAAATATCCCAATTTTTCTGACCTGAGGAACAAGAGGATAGAGTCTGGGTCAACTACTGCCACTAGAAAGTAAGGAGAGAGACGAGAAAGCCACAGTGAAAGAACTCTAATTTCTATACGTAGTTTCTGCACAAGTGTCTGGCTGACATATTAATTGGGCAGATTTCCAAGCAGTTCAACTAAAGACAAAAGAACTGAACAGAGATTCGAGCTGCTGCTCAAAAGTGAGAGTTAACCATTTGAATTCAACCAAGTTAATTGCCTGATAAAACAAAAACATCAATAGTCTTCAGAGGAGTATAACGGAATCCAGAGTTTCCACAGTATAACATCACAGTATTGGGGATACAATCCAAAATTACTCAATATTCAAAGAATCAGAAACCATGACTTAGTTGCAAGAGTAGAGAAAATAGAGACTAATCCAGAAATGACCCCATGCTGGCATTTGAAACAGCTGTTCTAACTAATGTTTAATGAAGTGCATTTTAAAATTTCTCCTGATGAATGAGAAGAGACGTAGAAACTATGAAAAAAGACCCCAATGGAAATTCTCCAACTGAAAATTAAAATATCTGAAATTTAAATCAGTGGTCGGGCCTAACAGAAGAAGAGAGATGACAGGGAAAAGAGTTAGTAAAAGTGAAGCTATGTCAAAAGAAATTACCAAATCTAAAGCAAACAGAGAAAAAGGATTGAGAAAAATATACAGAGCCTCAGAAAAACTGGGGATAATATCATATGGACTAGCTTTTATACCTGTAAAGTCCTAAAGAAAAACATAATGTCAAAAAGGAATTCTATGCCCAACTGAAATGTCCTTCAGAAGGAAGGCAAAATAAAAAAACATCTTCAGATGAAAGAAAACTAAAAGAATTTGTTGCAATCAGACCTGAACTCTAAGAAATGATAAAAGATTTTTCAGGCTGAAGGGAATAATTTTTCAAAATCAAAATGAATTTTTTATTCCTAAAGTTGTCATTGATTTGAATACTGTCTAAAAATTACATTAAAGGAGGTGTGAGGTATTAATGTTTATCAAAAGCGGACTTTAAATGGTTGAATAACACCACTCTAAATAAAGTCATCACGCTAGGGTCAAAGCGTCAAGGAAGGTATGGTCTAGATATACAACCACATATTATTCAGAGAGTAAAACGGTTCTTATAAATAGTTTATAGTAACTTAGAAAAATGCCTCTTACAAGGTAGCTAAAAGTGTATCTATAAAGCCCTCAAATATTCATAGCCCTTGACTGAATTATTCCTCTCCCAAGAACTTATCTTGAGGGAATATAAAATCATACCAAGAATAATGTATGAAGATGTTCATCAGTGTAATATTTTTTCCTGCAAAAAACAAAAATTCAATGTAGTCTGTTTCATCAAACGACTTGTTAAATATATTATACTGCATTTTTACAATTCGCTGTGACACAAACAATAAAAACTACTTTTTAATAACTGTTAGTGTCAAAAATCATTTTCATTGCAAGAAGGACAGCAATTTTATTTTTAATGTGTATGTAGTTCTACTTCCATTAAAAAAAAAGTACTGTATAGCCTACAGGACGTCAGTAATTATCTCTGCATGATTTGTCATTGGCAAATTCAGTATTTTCTTTATTTTTCGTTTTCTAAGTTACTTTTAATAAAAAAGTTAATTACAAATAAATTTATATATAGGGTATGATATAAATTCTATTTTGATGTGCATCTGAAAAGATGGCTAAAACAAAGTTCCCTAATATGGAAATCATCCATTGGGATAGACTCTATTGAGTGTAATCTGGTAGTTGTATAACCAGTTGATACTTCCTTGCTTCCTGAAGAGAGGAAGAGGCTACATAACTTGATGGTTAAGGAACAGGTCCTAGAGTCAGACTGCCTGGGTGGGAATCTCCGCTCTGGCACTCACTTTAGTTAATCTCTCTCTGCCTCATCTAATATGAAGTTTATAATAAATACTGACTCCTAGGGTTGGTAGGAGAATCAAGCGAATTAATTTTGGTAAAATGTTTATAACAGTGTCAGGCATTTCGTGTTATTTAAACAAAAACGAAGTAGAAAATGATCCTAAGGAAATAATTAGATAAAAATGTTCACTGCAACATTGTTTTAAAAGGAAAAAAAGAAGAAGAAATAGCCAAGAAGAGATGAATTAGAATGGCAGAGCAGTTAAGAGCAGAGTTCAAATCCCGGCCCTGCCACTCACTAGCCGGATGATTTTGGACAAGCGATTTAATTTCTTTGCGCCTCAGTTTTCCCATAAATGAAACGGGGAAAATAACAGTACCCACTACATCACTGTTAAAGGGTTAAACAGGGTGATATCTGTAAAACCCTCAGAACACCACTGGAATGCAGCAGGCAGCAAACTCAGTGTTCTCTCTTACAGAGGGGCTGTTGACGTGGAGACTGGTGGTACATCTCTAGGTGATAGTATGTGTCTTCCACATACTGCTGAGTGAAAGAATCTAGGTCTGCTCCTTATGTGTGTGCACTCTGAGCTCTCCCTGTACTCGATGGGGCAAGCAGGAGCTGTATCCATCGGGAAGGGAGTACCTCCTACAGTTTGCACAAAAGCACTTTGTAGATGAAAGCTGGCTTTCTACAATACCATGTAAAATTGAATTAATGGATGTACATGTGTTTTTAAATGTCCATCTGTGTTAGCATAGCTTATATCAGCATGGTGGGTTTGGGGTATTATTACTCTCTTTTGCATATCTTTCTGTAGATCCCTTCTCCTCCTATCCCGTAGAACATATCTTTTTCTATAAAAACAATAAAGTTTTGTGTCCTACACAGGTCTGACTATTGCCTTGGAAAGATACCCATGACAGAATGGGTACCCATGGGTGGGTAACATCCCATCTACAAATGTCTGTGGGTGCAAAAGTGTTTGGGGGGGAAAAGTGGAACATTAACATACAAAAATGAAGAACTGGGGAATTCCCTGGTGGTCCAGTGGTTAGGACTCCACGCTTTCACTGCCACGGGCCCAGGTTTGATTCCTGGTAGGGGAACTAAGAAGGCCACTCAGTACAGCCAAAGAAACAAAACAAAACGAAAATGAAAAACTGCTATTTCTGGGCCCAAGTATTACAGGCTATTTCCCCAGCTTTGTGTATTAATGGGACTATTTCTTTAAAAAAAGAAACTTTTTAGATTTCAATACATATGAATAGGAAATATACGACAGGGCAGTTGTCTTTCGGTGGTGATATGGAAATTCTCATTTTCTTTTTTATCTTTTTCTCTAATGAATGCATATAATTTTTATACACAGAATATATAATTAAATTATACGTGGGTCATCTACATACTTGGTTACAGTCAAGAATAAGCTGGATGATTAAAAGTGAAATTTGTAAAAACACTTTACAGGTGGAAAGGGAAGTTGTGTACAGTCTCTCCACTCCCGACCCGCAAAAATCATGCAAGCAAGTGAAGCAGCCGTTTCCATCACACAGCTCTATTTTATCAGTTAGCAAGGAACGTGCCCCCGGCACATTCACCGTAATAAGCCTCTGTTGCGGTATGAAGTTTAGGAAACCTCATTTCCAAGTTCCTGGTATGTCACGTTCCCAGCTTCCCCTAGGAGTGCTGCAGGAGATGACTGTCTTATGGACAGATTCTTTTCATTCCTTATATTCCCGGCTGTGCCGTGCTCAAACATTTTCAGAGCTAGAGCAGAGCAATGAATCCACACGTACACGAAAACACACACACACACACACACACACACACAGGGGTCAGAGCGAAGAAATACAAACCAGATATTAAACATGGATCATACTCTCCAGACTGTCAGGCTGAGGAAACACTAAGACACATGCATCAGCCCACAATCTCCAACGTGTTAAAATAATTTAATTGGGTATTTCATGGCACGTTCTGCATTATTATGGCTCCCTTTGGATGCAACAAATGATTTGCTTCAGTAAGAGTCCCAAGTAGTGGCATTATGTGATTAAGTAAGTGAGAACATCAACCATTAAATTCACTTCAGTCACGCTTACATCCATCTTATTTTTTTTTTATAATTTAAATGTTCCTGCCAGTATATATTCACCTGAGATCATTTTTAAGTAAGCTGTTTATGAGTTTCTCTTCTTACTTTTCATCCAATTACTGCTGCATTTAGAGTTTCAGAACTGCAATTTGATTCTCCTTTGTTAAGTGGATTGACCATTACGTTACAATGCACAAGAATACTGTCCTCGATTTCCATATTTATAACAGCTCTCCAAAATATTTCAAATGGCTTGTTTTGTGGACCTCAAAGCAATTGCAGTCTACTAGACTTTAACACTTGATTAGAACTTACCTAGTCATTAAGCAGTGGTCTTAACCTCTCTAACTATTAAGCTCAACAGTGTATAGGAGGTTAAAAGAACACAGTGAAAAGTTTAGAAGCAGCTTGACAATTCTAGAGCAATGGTTCTGAACTTTGCTGGAACCATTGGCCTTCGAGGATATATAAGCGATGCAGATCTTCCACCCAAAACAATGCACGCACACACGTAACAAATTTTGTGTGTTATTTACAGGCTTCACACATACACACACACATACTACCCAGTAGTTCATAGAACTCAAGTTCAGAATCCCTTCTCCATACCAGTGGTTCCCAACCAGGGGCAATTTTGCCCTCTTGAGGACACTGGGCCATGTCTGGAGACACCACTGTTTGTCACAAATGGAGGAAGTTCGGTGCTCCTGCGATCCACCAGGCAGAGACCAGGGATGCTGTCAAACATCCTACAGTGCCCAGAACAGTTTCCCCACAATGAAGAATTATCTGGCCCAAAATGTTGATTGTGTCGAGGCTGAGAAATCCTGCTCTACAAAGTATGCCGAAAAGTCTTATTGGGTCTCAAGACCCAGCTCCCTAAGAGAAAATACCCAAAGAGAGTAAATACAAATCATGGGGAAATCCATACATTTTCACCTTGACTCATTCACTCAACCAATTATCTATTCAACAGACTTTTACTAAACATCTACTCTGTGCCAACTATCATTACCAAGTCACGAAGAATACAGAAGTGAACAACAAGACAGGGTTCCTGCCTTCTGTGGAAGTTACTCCTTAGAAATAAAGCCAGTTAAGTAAATAGCCCTTTAGAAGATTGTACTATCAGTTAGGAATGTGTTCAACTGCACGTAATACTTTAATCAAACATGGATTTGACTTAACCAGATACATTTCCATGTGAAAAGAAATCCAAAGGCAGGTAGTCCCAGACATCTAAGGCAGTCCCTGCAGTGAGAAAGGCCACAGATACAGTTCATTCTCCTGCTCTGCCATCCGTAACATTTTGCTTCATTTCTGTTCTCACAAGAAGCCTGCTGCTCCTCAAGGCTCAAAGGTGAATTCCAAATGGACAGAGGAGACAAAGCGAAGGCCAAGGGCAAAACAGTGTACAGACTAGTTGACGTCTCTTTTAAATGGATATGATAGCTTGGAAATTTTACTCCGTAGACTTGCCCTTCCATCTCATTGGCTGCTACTGGGTCACATGACCACACACATCTGCAAGGGAGTCTGGGAAGGTAAGAATTTTTAACTGGGCACACAGTTACTCTGAGAAAAATCAGGGTTCTGGTAATAAGAAAGAATGGATATTGGGGTGGTAATCAGCACTGCCTGCCATAAGTGTGGTAAGTGCAAGAAAGCAAGATTTAGGAAATACTAAGGGAACAGTTAGGAGAGGCACATCGGCCACCCTTGAGCAATAAGGGGGAAGGGAGCCTGCCAGACATGTCAACAGAGACTTGAAAACAAAATTGAGGGAAAGTTACCACGTGTGTATGTTTAAGAGCAGTGGGGTGGGTGTCTGATAGCACACTACAACAGAAGGAGATGATGCAGAACACATGACAGAACTCACTCAGAATAACATGACAGGACACTAACCGGCCAAAAGATTTCACTGTATGAAACACCTTGTGACACTCAGCAGGGAGGGTCATACACTGCTGCCTGCCAAACCCTACTGAATGAGAGCACATAGTGGAGCACACAGATTATCCTATAATATACTATGAAGGAGGGCTACATAGGAATCTGCTTTTGAAAATGTGTCCCAAAATTAGCATTATAAAAAAAATCTGTGCTAATTGACGTTTAACGAGTCCTGTCCTTGAAGTCCCGTCCTGTTCTTATTCATCAAGAGATTGTTTGCCAATGACACCCCACACAGGTGAATAGCTGGGAAACCAGCAGCTTCAGAGTATACTTCTGGGTATGTGTAAAGCACAGGTACAAGGTAAAATTAAGTAATGTGCTACAAATCTTCATTTGAAAGAGTTTTTCTCAGACGTGACCAAAGAGTAGACCATTTGTTCAGAAATCCACACACTGGAAGAATTCATCTGGATGGCTTAGTCAAAATTTCCAAAGATAATATGTAACGATTTAGTGTTTTTTAAAAAACAGCTTTATTGAGGTATAACTGGCATACCATAAAACTCAGCCATTACCCCCAAAAGTTCTCTCATGTCCATTTTGATTTAATCCCTACTTCCTTACCCAGCCCAAGGCAACCACTGCTCTGCTTTCTACCTCTATTAGATTTTCCTCTTCTGGGTACTCCATATAAATGGAATCATACGACATGTGGTCATTTACCTCCGGCTTCTTCCATTCGTCATCATGTTTTTGAGGATCATCCATGTTGCAGCAGGTATGGGTACCACACTTTATTTACCCAGTCGCCACTGATGGACCTTCACATTGTTTCCAGTTTGAGGCTGTTATAAATAATGCTGTTATGTGTACATGTCTTTATATGGACTCATGGTTTCATTTCTTTTGGAAAGAGTCCTAGAAGCAGAATTGTTGGGTCATATGGTGAGTTATTTTTAACTTTTTAAGAATCTGTTCAACTGTTTTCCTAAGAGGCTATACCATTTTATATTCCCATCCGTACTTTATAATAAAATTTCTCTACATATTGTCAGCATTTAGTACTGTCCACCTTTTTGATTATAGCCATTCTAATGGATGTGCAGGGGTAGCTCATGTCAGTTTTCATTTGAATTTCTGTAATGATTTATGATGTTGAGCATCGTTTTATACATCTATTAGCCATCTACTCACTGTATCTTCTTTGGTGAAATGTCTCTTCAAATCTTTTGACCATTTTTAAAAACTGGGTTGTCTTCCTATTATTGAATTGTAAGAGTTTTTAAAATATATTTTGGCTACAGTCCTTCACTAGATATATGAATTTTGAATATTTTCTCCCTGTGCGTGTCCTGTCTTTTCATTTTCTTAATGGTGTTCTCTAAAGCACAAAATTTCTTCACGTTGATTATACAAATGCATTTTTTTTTCTTTGCTAGATGGTGCTCTTTGTGTTGTCTCTCAGGGACTGTCTTGCTTCTTAGTAAATCTAATTTGACACTCTCTGCTCCTTGACTAGAATATTTAGATCATTCTCAGTTATTGAAATTATTGATATGGTTTGATTTATATTTTCCACTTTGTTTTCTGTATCTTTTTCTTCCTTTTTGTTCCTTTTTTCCTCCTTGATTGCCTTCTCCTGTATTAAATAAATTTTAGTGATTCATTTTAATTCCTCCGTTATTCTGTTGTTGTCTTCTTCGTGGTCACTCTAGGACTGACAACGCGTCAACTTATTGCAACCTACTTCAGATTGATACTAACATGCTCCTAATAAAGTACAGAAACTTTGCCCCAGCACGGCTCCATTCCCCTCCCTTTTGTTGTTATGTATGTGTGTATATAATATATATACATATACACATATATGTTTTATCTCACTGGCCCTGTTTCTCAGGAGAACCGTGATTAACACACTTTCCTTTAGTTGTTTAAACATGGTTTCCTTTAGTTCTTTGAACATATTTTTAATAGCTGCTTTGAATGCTTTTTCTGCAAAATCCAACATCTGGGCACATTCAGAAACCGTTCTATTAACTGCAGTTTCTTCCAGTTACAGGTCACACCTGTTTTTCTGTATGTCTCATCTGCTTCGTTGAATGCTGAACATTTTGGAGAGCGGATTGCAGCACCTCTGGATTCTGATTCATTCCCTGTGATGGTAATTGTTGCTGTTTCATTGGTTCTATTTATTTAGAAACTTTCCTTGGCTAAACTTTGAAACCTATCACCTCCATAGTGTGTACCTGCTATTGTTTCTGTTCAGGCTTTTTTAAGTTCTTGACTTTACTTTTAAACCTGGCATCATATGGGTTGTATCAGCATAGCTCAGTAGTCAGCTACTAGAAAGAGGTTGTACTCAAACACTGGAACCAGTAAGTCTATTATCTCCTGCTGATGGTAGAGTATAGAAGTGGACGTTAAAAGGTCAGGCTATTCTTAAGTCTGTTCCAGCTTTTGCTTCCTGCTAGGCCCTTTCATGTATTCTGTGGATATGTGCAAAGGTTTAGGGTTGGCCAGGAGTATAGGAATAGCGTAGGCTCTCTCTGGTCTCAGCTGTACATGTACACAACCTCAGAACATGCCCCAAACATGACTGAAAGCTGAGGCTAGTAGAGCTACTGACCCTCTCCACTTGCTGGTCACCAAGATCATAAAAGCGCTATGCTGGTTACCAATAACCAGTATGTCACCCACTGCTCGAAATCGCAAAAGCGCCATTCTACTGCAACAGCACCAGCTGAGCCGGGAAGGGGAGAAGCTTCAGACCAGCACACCACAGACTTCCCCAGTGTTCTAGAATTTCAGCAGATTTTCAAGCATAAATTCTTCTTAAATTGCTGTATGCCGTTGGTTAATTTCCAGAACACTGAAATTGTTGCTGTGTCAATTTCATCCAGCTTTACAGATGTTTTGGGGGGAAAGGGTTTACTGACTTCCTTATTCAGCCATACCTGGAAGTCCTGCCAATAATTCAATTTTAAAGTCACACCACTGTAAATAATGCACAAAGTGTAGTGATAGCAAGGCTATGAATGTCTCATGGGGGATGTCATGATAGACTGATCCATCAATTGGGGGAGAATGGGACGGGTAAAAAGGGCTGATCACATTCACGTTACTATCAGTCCCAAGCATAATTTACAAGTTGAAAGGGTTGTCCTATGTCATTTATATATCTTGGCAAGTGACAACTGTTTTAAAGCAATGAACTGCAATCCTACCTGTGGATGTACACATGCATGTGTATATACATACGCATATTATATATCTCAGAATATATACATGTTCATATACAGATGCACACACACAAACGTGTACTAAATCAGCTGTATTCTCCCTTTCAGGCCCATCATTATGATCATTATAATTAAACTATGTGAACTCCAGATTTATTATTAATCCAATTCTGGTCAAATTCCAGAAATTCTAGGTATACTCTCATCTACAGAGGTAGAAAAGATATTCCAGGTACACTGTCTTCTACTTCCAGGCAGAAGAGCACAATGGACAGAAGAATCAAATGCTAACGTGAGCCCAGTTCCATGAAAACTAAGCATAAAACCATATTATTAAGTCTGAAGGTGATTTCCAAAAAGATGTCAACAGTATTTCAAAAACCAAAACAGTCTGATTGGCTGTGAATACTGCTTTGTGGGGTGAAAGAGGCTAGCCTCGCCTTTCAAAACTTCCTAAAAGTGGTCAGTATCTTAAATCCACAGAAGCAAATAAAAAGCACCAATTTTTCACACTAGATCATGAGTAATGCCAGTTGGCTGAAACTCTCTGATGAGCACCTCTAGGGAAATTTGCAAAGCACGCGTTAATCTTCAACCTCTACCCAAGAGTTTGCCTTCACAGTCATTTGCCCCTTGTCACAATCATCCCTGTTACAGGGTGAGTTTAGTCACTGGGGTCACCAGCTGCAAGAGCCTAAGAGTTGGTGGTGACGGGAAGGTTGATCTGAGAGATGCTTGAAATCTCTTTTGACAAGGACTTCTCAAGATGGCAGAGGGGAGGGTTCATTTGCTTTCCCTCTCAAAAGTTTGGAACATGCTTTCATTTTCCAGGGTGCTCCAGACTGAGGCAAGCACTGACGTGTATTCATAAGCTAATATGAATGAGCATTACCGTAACGGCTACTATTTACTGAGTACTTGTCCAGTGCCTGACACCGTATCCTAGCTGTTTAAAATTAACGTGAAAAAAAAATTAAATTAAATTGCCGTGAGCTTTGAAATTACATTACAACACGTGTTGGTGAGAAAGGCCATTGCTCTAAGGAATATTTTACAGTCACCTTTCAGTTATACTTCATTCAAATAGATGGCATTTACTCGTCACACCAATTCTATGAAGTGGGTACTATGAATATCCCTATTTTACAGACGAGGAACCAAAAACTCAAGAGATAAGTCAGTTGGCCAGTGCCAAGTCAGGCTTGGATTAATTTCATTCTACCCTCAACAATCCTGCTTCAGCCACTGAGTTCATTGCTCGGAGTCTATTAGAAAAGCACTCCTGTAGTACTACTTTGAATTAGGCAAGTTGTAACATAAAACAGGAAGAAAGATACTACCCTATAAGGACTGCCTTGAACAATGGAGATGATGAAACCCAAGGCAGTATTTTATCTTTAACACATTTTAAAGAGGGATATGCCTTGGGTGAAAATAAAGGAACAGATCAAGAGACTGGGATTGCAAATGCAAATCCAAGCCCATATGAAAACACTCACATTATTCCCTCATTAGTTTATTCATTCATTCATTTAAATATATACTGAACACCAGGTATAGGGATTTTGCTAGACTCAGGAGATACAGATGCAAACATGGTGGCTTGCCCCAGCCTCAGCAGACAGTGGAGGTCAAGCTAACAAGTAATCAGACTAATATAATCAGTTGTGATAAGTGCCCTGGTAGAATTATAGAGCCTCTTCTGAGCATGTGTGGAGAAAGGGGCTCCAACCTCGTCTTGCCCTTTTCAGAGAGAGCGTCCCAGGGGTTATGTCTCAGCTGAAACCGGAAGGAGCCATCCAGGTGAATGGGCAGGTGGGTGGTGTTCCAGGCAGAGCAGCATTTCAGGAAACGGGCACTTCATGAGCAGATCCAAGAGGTGAGTGGGGACGAGTATTATTCAAGAAACTAAGACGTTTGGTATGGCTCACGCTTAGCATACCCACAAGTAGCAAGAGATGAGATTAGACAAAACTGGAGCTATTTTTACAGCAATGAAAGTAGAAATGCAAACTTACATAACCAGAAAGAGTCCCTGGCTTGGAATAATAAGCAAGAAGCAGGAAGCTAGTGCAACCACCCATTTCTGGTCAAGTTGCCTTTATGGGAACAGGGATTTTTTTTTTAAGCCAATGAATAGGAAAAGTTTAATATGCTCCATCCTAATTCAGGCATGGTTTCTGACATGCCCCTCTCTTTACAGGACATGTCACGGTGAACAGTGATACAGACGCTCTTTTCAAAACGAGCCAAAAATATAAAGGGAGATGCCATCTAATACAGGATTGAATCTGGTCTTTTGTCCTCATCAAATGTGACTCTCAGGAAAACTTAACATCAGCCATCACAGAATGAGACTCTCATTTTAAGGACGACGGAGTGCCTGGAGGAGATGAGTGTACCAGGCCAGCAGAGATGGAGAAATCGAGGCCTCGGAACCATGGCTTGTTCCTAGAGACCCAGGCATGCATAAAACTCCCCTGGCTGCCAGGCAATTTGGAAAAGGAACAGCTTTGGCTGTAATATAAAGCAGGAAGAAAGATCACCACTATAAACGGACGGCCTGGAGAATGGGGGATGGATGAAACCCTTTTATGGATGTCATAAACTGAGCTTGCTATGAGCTTATCTGTTCTGTGCACGATGGTCAGCGTGAAGTTCTCAGGGAGAAGTGAGAGCAGGCCCATCGTCTACATGTTATCCCTCATCCCCCTCTCTGTCCGGCTGACACCTACACATGTGCGGCGGGTAGGGTCTCAGTTTCAGCATTTTCTTGTCATCGTTGTTGTCTTGGTACACCTTTTTCATTCCCCAGTAAATGTGAAGCCTGCTTGTCAAATATTCCCATAGCACCAACCTCTCTCTTCTTCGTCAAGATGATCGCAACTCACATGCCAGGATTCACTGTGAAATGTGTCTTGTCTGTCCCGTGGCACTGAAGTTCCTGGAGCATGGGGCCCAGTCCTTCATCTCCATCACGGACAACCCAGGGTCTGGAGCCCAGCAGCTTTCCATAATGATGCCTTTTCAGTTTTTGAATAATTAATTCTTAATTCAATAAAATGTTGCCATTCCCACTTAAAAACAAACATTTGTTCTACATCAACTACTTGCCAGACACCATGCCAAGAATTTCCTCAAGGTTTTTCTCATTTAATCTTTACAGCAGCCCGGTATCCATCATCATTTGGAAGGAGAAGAAATCAAGGCTGAGAGAGAAGAGTGACTTACCCAAGGCCACGGAGACAAGATGGGGCAAAACCCGGATTCACACCAGGTCTTCTGACGTTAACCCGATATCCTTTTCCATCCTCATTATACAACATGAGCCTGCCCACTGCATTCTCTGCTGAAACACACGGTACTAAGGACTTCCAAGCTTTAGACAGTCTAGTTAGCTCCATGATTTTGCTATATCCGGGCACTACCCACCCTAATGTATTTATCCATCATGTTATATGTAACATTAACAATAAACTTATTTTGAAAAGAAACTTTTAGTCGATTTCTGTAAGTAAAAGATAATCTTTGAAATAAGATAGTAAAATGAAACAAAACCAAACAGAGTTCTATAACTCTAGCTAGATGTCAGAGCTTCTGAGCCCAGAGCTGGTCATTATGGACTCAGAGGGGGAAATGACCAAATCATAACAGCACCAAGCTGAGATTTTCTCTTGGACCCAATCGACAGTATCAATTTGGAATGAGTGCTCAGAACAGTGCCTGGAACATAAAAGTACTATAAAAATGTTTGCTAACACATAAATGGGCAACTGACAAGTGGCAGGTTTTACCCTCCAGTGAATATGAAAGAAAGAAGGGAGAGAAGAGAGGGAGGGGAGGAGTAATAATGAAATAAGAAAAAAAATCATAGATTATATATATATATATACACACACACACACACACGTGTGTGTGTAAACTGTAACTTTGTGGAATGGATACTAACTAAATTTATTGTGGTAATCATTTCACAATATAGGCATATATCAAATCATGATGTTATACACCTAAAACTAATGCAATGTTATATGTCAATTATATCTCAATAAAAATAAAAGGAGGGGGAGAAAATGTCTGTATCACTATGAAATATGTTGTTGGTTAATACAGAAACCGTCTAAAACAACTTTCACACCCTCATTTTGGACATCTCATTTTAAAACAAAATATTAAGACAGTGTTTCAGAAAGCAAATAATTGCAATTTAAAATAAAACCATATCCCTGGGGTCTTACCATAGGAGGGTATTAGCATATTTCTTATGCAGGGAGGTGGCCCTTTCTTTAAGGAAGTATTTTGATAGTCTCTTTGGGTGGGAAAGGGCAGGATCCTCAACCTGGGACAGATCTGGAATGAGGCCATCAAAACAAAAAGAGGTGAAAGAGAGAGGGAAGGAAGGAAGGGAGGAAGACAGAAAGAAAGAAAGACGAGGAGAGAGAGATTTGGAGTCCCACAGGTTCAAAGGTGACCTGTAAAAGTGGGGAGGTGTACAGAGCTAGGAAACAGGGAAGATATAATACTAATCTTTTTTTTTTTTTTTTTGTAGGTACATGGGCCTCTCACTGTTGTGGCCTCTCCCGTTGCGGAGCACAGGCTCCGGACGCGCAGGCTCAGCGGCCATGGCTCACGGGCCCAGCCGCTCCGCGGCACGTGGGATCTTCCCGGACCGGGGCACGAACCCGTGTCCCCTGCATCGTCAGGCAGACTCTCAACCACTGCGCCACCAGGGAAGCCCTATAATACTAATCTTGCTCACAGAACCCAGTTTTCCTTCTTTTAGTCCTCATCACAGTTTATCGCAGCTAGAATGCATTTGTGTGTTGTGCAGTTAACCTCTCCTCCCCTCTGTAACCCTCCATTGTAAACTAAAAGCCCCCTCACGTCAAGGCTGGAGTCTGTTTTGCATTTACTGGTCTGTGTCTAAGCGTCTGGTCTAGCGCCTGATGAACAGTAGATCCTCAAAATTTGTCGACTGGGGGCTTCCCTGGTGGCGCAGTGGTTGAGGGTCCGCCTGCCGATGCAGGGGCCACGGGTTCGTGCCCCGGTCCGGGAAGATCCCACGTGCCGCGGAGCGGCTGGACCCGTGAGCCAGAGCCGCTGAGCCTGCGCGTCCGGAGCCTGTGCTCCGCAACGGGAGAGGCCGCGACAGTGAGAGGCCCGCGTACCGCAAAAAAAAAAAAAATTGTCGACTGAATAAGCAAAGAGGAGAGCAGGGGAAGTAGCATGGCAGGAGTCCAGAACCTAAGTCGTCAAGACCACCCGTAAGGGTGTCCCTAGAGAGGGAAACCAAGGCACTGGTTTAAAAAAAAAAAAAAAAGTGATATCTAATTCTCAGATTTAACATGTTCCCTGTGCTCTTCTCCTCCATTACCCTCAAATTCTGTAAACCGTTGTTATACACCACATCCATGTAGCATTGGGACTGCGGGGGAAGAGGTGGCATGAATCAATTCCTGTAGAAACGGCAAGAAGGTAGCAGTCACCAGAATCCTGCCCGCTTTGGAGAAGCTAGGTGAAGTGTGGAACGGCCAACTCTGACTTCTTGGAAATCCAGGGAGGAGGCTGAGGTGTGGGTTCAAAGCCATTTGGAAGGCCGGCAGGGTTACAGACAACACCCTCAGCCCCCAGTCAGGTGCTCTTGGGGCAAATTAAAAGTAGAGCAAATCGGGTGGAAGAGGAACTGTAGTGCTGGCTCCCAGCAAATGACAGAAACAGCATCACCTGGGTAACCATCATAACCAGCGCAGGTTCAACAAAGGCGACAGAGTGTCAGCCCTTAGCATCTTTTTTAGAATAAATCACAAGCTATCGACACATCTCTCCCCGTGGAGCCATCTGGGAAGCAGATGGGTCCACATTCCAGTATCAGCAAACGCTATTGATTGGTACTTATTAAGTGCCCACATGCTCCTGGTGCTGGACAAACGATCCAGTTCCATTTGTCAAAGCTCTCGGTTAAAAAGAGTATCAACGTTAATATAAATACCAAGTGACAGTCCCCAAATGACCCTTAGAGGCTACATGGGAGAAGCACTCTGATAACTCAACAAATAAGCCATTTGCAGCCACAATCCCTTCCCAAAGTGACAGTCAAGGGGCTCAATACCCTGATTTACAAACGACACTGAAAGCAAAAATGCTAAGATATCTATTGAATAAAACACTTTAACTCCTTAAAATACAGTAACAAGCAGTAGTTTAGCTTCTGTGCTACCAGGCAAGGGTTACATCTCCCCAAGAGTCACAAGGAGGTTTGTACTTTTTAAATTCCCCTATAAAGGAGTTTCAAAAGGAAGAAGATTTCCTCCAAAAAGAAGGTATAAGTTAACTTTTCTTAAGCTATAAATGTTTAGCGACAGAAGTGAGGAAATGGTGGGTACAGGAAAGGGGTCAATGGAAAAACTTTGCCATTTGTACTCAGCTGCTCATGACATCTAGAGGAGAAACAAAACCCAAAACAATACCTCAAAATTCAAAGATTGGTTCCTAAACTGTAAGTCATTTCTAGGAATAACTTTCCATTAACCCCAGGAAACATTTATATCTATGAAGCTTGAACGGCTCTTCCATCAATTTATTGGGGATTTATAATAAGGGAGCTGTCATCTTCCAACAAGGAGATGATATGCCCGTTGATTCCATTTCTCTTTCTGGCACACGAGGAAATGGTGAGTAATGCTTCTCGGCCTATGCGGAATGAATCACTAGTGACATAAACACTCCTCAGGCCTCACGATGGAGAACGCCGGTGTTCTTCCTGCCATTCCCTTCTCTGGCAGCTGATCAAGGACAACATGTAAATGTGCCTCCAGGACAACGCGCCCTGTCTGCCAGCCCTACAGGAGCCCCTCCCTCCAGGATCCCTTTGTGCATCGGTGACAGAGCAGCTTGAGGTACGGTCTCCGTGACGTGCTCCACCTCATTAGAGGACAATCCTTTGCTCAATTCTTAATGGACTTTACAAATTGGTTGTCCTCCCTCTGGTGCGAGATTATTAGAATTTTATTATTCATTCCAGGAATTAGTTGCCAAGAATGACAGCATGATCAGTACCACTGACAGATATGAGGAACATCTCCCGTGACAGCTTAGGAAGGGGACCATCTGAAATCATGTTTGATCTTTAATTAGGAAGCAACGATTGGCCACTTTTCAGCAGGAGAAGCGAAATGCCGCGGCATCGGTGCCCTCTGCTCTGAGAAGCCTGTGGGCCCCTCAATGCTAAAGGCAGAAATTAAGCAAGATGGGGCACTCTAAACAAAGCCCTCACTGTGCCAGCTGGAATATGCAGGTCAGATGTTAGTCATCGTCAACCTCACTGACGCTGTGAGCCAGAAGATCTAGACTCAAATTTTGGACCTGACACCAAGCTGTGCGGGCAGGTCATCTATTCTATTCTGGTGCCAGTTTCCTCATAAGCCAGACTAGAGGGGCAAAGCAATGCCATGAAGTTTCTTCAGTTCCCAAACTCCATCTATGGCTGACATTTCGGGTTGTCAACACTCAACCCCAACCGTTTACTTCTCCCTTCTACTCTGTAGGCAGATTCCACCTCCCACAATAGAGACTAAAAATGCCAGATACTCAATTTCCCAGCCTTCCTGGCACCAGGGGTTGTCGTGTGATACGATCCTACCAGTGAACATAAGTGGATGTCTGCAGGACCAGAGAGATATCTCAGATTAAAAAAGAAAGTGCGTGAGAAAGAGAAAAAGAGACAGATGGAAGAGCAAGCGGAGCCTGCCCATCTTCTCCCTCCTTCAACAATGGATGATGACAACTCAGGATGTGAACTTGAAGTGGCAGCAGGAGGCGAAGAGTAAGAAAACTGCAGAGACAATGACCAAGATCTACGGCATTTTGGGTTGGCTGGAATTCTCTACCTCCTGACTTCTTGTTATAAGAAGAAAAATAAGTCCAAACAAATTAAGCCACTTTTAGGTGCCATTTTCTTTCTTGCAGCCAAAAGCATCTCGGATGATATATCATCCCGGGTCATCTTTGCCTTTTTTTTTTTTTTTTTCATATTTTGTGCCACTGCTGACAGCTACGTGTCCTACTCTGATGGATGTTAGACTGGCCACAGCAAAAGGCCCACACGATCACCAGGAAAGGCTTGAGGGAAATGACCAGTCCTTGAGGGGCCCTCAACCTAAACTAAGACCAGGAAGTTACTTTTCCATCCGCTCCCCCAGAAATTAGTTCCACCTCAGCGGTCTTCCACAGTCTGCTCAATACCTTAGAATCTTCAACTGCTGAATTTAACCTGAAGACTTTGCCTCCAGATTATAGTTAAATCTTTCAATGAAAAAACAAAACAAAAAAATCCTTAAGGAAATATCTTTAGAGAAGAAATTTTGAAAAATTATTTTTTGAGCCATCTCACCACTGCTAAGGGTCGACTCCAGACCCAAGATATGCAGAGATTATTAGAAGGATTTCAATGTCCTACTTTACTGCTGGATCACAGAAATCATGACTTTTGCTGTGGCTAAATGTTCTTTGAAACGCTGAGCTTGCAAACTCTGCCCTAAAAGTGAATAACACCATTCTGAGTAACTCAGACAAAGGGTCCGTTGTAGCCTAATTTCAACGTAATTTTCACTTGTTCTGTGACAGCAGGAGAGGCTCCACGACAGCCCTTGTTTCTGATTAGTTTCAGCGAACTAAGGAGACAGTTAGAGCTGAAGTTACGGTCACTGGATGCTGTCTGAGCTTTCTTCTCCGTACCAAAGCTACGGAGGCTGGAAGCAAATGTCACTATGACAACCATTTATGCGGCTAAAATGGAAAAGCAAGATTTGATGGAAGGGGGGAAAATAATGCATGCACCTATAGCTCTAAAATATACGGCGAGTTTTATGTTTATTTATTTATTTTTTTTTTTAAGGCTAACCACAGCACCTGCCCCCTCCCCTCCCCTGCTCCTAGATGTGTCTGTGAATAAAAGGGGCCATAATGAAACCATGAATAATAAGTAAAGGGTTTCAGAAATAACTCCAGGGGGTCTCCAAGTGTTCTCATTTACATCCTCAAGCAACGTACACATGTGTCTTAACTAGCATTCCTTCAGAGGACATTCATTTGCTCTTTCCCACTGTTTGTTCTGCCCGCCCCCTGCATTTGAAATATGTTTTGCCAAAATCCCCACAGCAAAATATTCAAAGTGTCTCAAAGCTCCTTTCTTAAAACAACAGGTAAAACAAGTAATGAGCTATTTCCATATGTGCTTGGCCAGGTCTGCTAATGACAAACCCCAAAGTGCCTTTGAGGAATTGACGGTCTCAGGAGCCCCTTGCCAGTCAGCTTCATTCTCCTGGAAACTCTGAAAAGATGCCAGTGAAAAAGACATGCAAGTGAAAACCAGGGGATTTATGTCCACGGCTTTCTCTGCCATTCTCTTGGTCTGGGTTTCAAACACTTAAGTCTTCAGGATAAGGACAGCCTGCCATAGGCTAATGGTACCAAATAACAATACTATGTTTAAAAATAAAGAAAAAAGTTGTTTAGGCAGGTTTTAATGTAACCTGAGCAATCCCAAGCCTCGCCAGCATGAGAGCATAAATGAAATTACACTTATATCTGAATTACACTGGCTCTTCAGACGCCACTTCAAAATCTCTCACTATTTAGGGAAGTCCTTTGGATGTGTCTTTCTCTCTGGCATCCCGGTTGGCATCTGCTGGGTGAAGGAGCCCCACCCTGCCCACCCCTTCTCCCCTTCAAGAAGGCTGTTTCTCGGCCTGGCTTGCAGTCTCCTTAAGACTCCCAAAGACGAAACGCACACGGTTTTCAAGGGGCACACGGCAGCAAGCAACCCGCGGTCTCTGCCGTTCTAAAGCCATGCTGAGTTCCGAGAAGAAAAGGAAAGGTTGTCCCTTTCCCTCACTCAGAGTCCTGCTCTGTTACCAAGGTACAGCGCAGCCAAGCTTTGGCCCTGAATCTCAAAGTCCTTCTTGAAAACAACTTCTTCAGATATCTGCCGGAGGCCATTTCGGTTTAAAGGTCAGACTCTGTTTTTGAGATTGAGCTGGAAAACAATTCTCCCCACCCTCAAGGTGACCAGGCGCTAGATTTCCTCCCCCTGGGCCATGGTCTGCACCCCCATACCTGTTCTAAAGGCAGCAACTGGTGGTGACGGTGATGTAAACTGGTGCAGCCATGATGGAGAACAGAGTGGAGGCCCCTCAAAAAATTAAGACTACAACTACCATACAATTCAACAATTCTACTTCTGGGTATATATCCCAGGGAAGTGAGAAGAGGTTATCAAATATAAGCACTCCCGTGTTTACTGAAGCATCGTTTACAATGGCCAAGATAGGAAAACCACCTAAGTGCCCGTCAACAGATGAATGGGTAAAGAAGATATATATATACACATACATATACAATGGAGTATTACTCAGCCATGAGAAGGAAGGAAATCCCACCATCTGCAACAACATAGATGGACCTTAAGTACATTATGCTAAGTGAGATAAGTCAAAGAGAGAAAGACAAATACTGTGTGACACCTCCTATATGTGTAATCTTGAACAAAAGAAAGTAGAATGGGTTACCGGGGGCTGGGGGCGGGAGAACTGGGTAGATGTTGTTTAAGGGCTTATACTTGCAACTGGTGGATAAGTAAGTCCTGGAGACCTAATACATAGTACACTGATTAGAGACAACAAAACATTAAACTTCCTAAGAGACTAGATCTGAATAGTTCCCATCACTAGAACAAATGATAATGACGTGACATGACAGAGCTGTTAGCTACTGCTACGATGGCAATCGTACTGCAATATAAATGTATCAAGTACGTTGTACCCCTTAAATTTACACAGTGTTATATGTAAATTGTATCTCAATTTTTTAAAAAGACAACTATTGGTGTATTGCCTCCACCCTCTGCTGTGCGAAATAACTGCCCATAGCTGGCAGCCCTGTTCCCACTGTGGGGCATTTCCTGCCTGGCCAGAGCTTCATTGTACAGGGGGAGACTTCTTAACCAAGCTGGGTTTATTCATATTCTCTCTCTTTCTCTCAAACCAGGGAAACATGATAACAAAGAGAGTCACCATCATCTCCAGCTATGATGTAAGTAAGCAAGTTTGTTTTCAGATTGCCAGGGAAGCTCTCTGGTTCTGTATCCATGACGTGAGCCGAGAGCTTAAATATCTGAGCGTGTCGTCTTAGTAGTCATCACGACTGCCATTACAGTCAAGGACAGAAGTCACGTGGACCCCTGATCCTTGCTTCAGAAGGTACCACAAATTATGATGTGACTGCTTGCATGGAGTCCCAGCAGCGCACTTGCCACTGACAAAACCCAGCCGTGCCCAAGCCTTAGGGCCCCATGAAACAAATCCCCAAACCCATCTTGGAGCATCAGTTTCTTAGGACTGCCCCTGGTACCAACGTCCATATCATTCAGGGCCCCATCAGGAGACAGAAACTATACCAGGGTTTTTTCTTTGGTCGCTTGGTTTTGTAACACAGAATTTAATAAAAATAAGCATTACCTAAGGATCAGATTGTTAACTTTATAAAGAGCAAAAAGGGAACATTAAGCTACCGCTTAGGGAGAAAGCTACCACTCCCAGGACTGCAGGAACCAAGGGAAGAGGTTGGAATTATTAGAACTTCAAAGCTTAGAGAAGGTTCTCTGCAGAGCTGAAAATGCAGATCTTTGGGGATGAGGTACTGCCAGGCTGGTGCTGTGAACTCTGAGCTTAAAGGAGGGGTTCCCACGCGGCTGCGACTCTGATATCCAAGGAGAGGGCACGGGAAGCTAGGACCAGCGTCCGAGAAGGTACAACACGGCTGATTCAGACAGTGCTGGGAACACTGCAGATGAATTCCAGTGCTGCTACGAGAAGGAAATGCCACTGCTGGCACGAAGAAGAATGACTGGGGTGATGCTCAAAGGAATAAAAGAGCTTCCAGTATCCTCTAATTCCCCACACTTGCAGAGCCTCCTAGGAAGCAGTTGGCCGAAGCAGAAATGTGGTATGCAGTGTCCCAAGCCTCACAGAGCAGAATAGAGAAAGGTGGGTTTGGAGCTGAGAGACAATAGCTTAATTACTAATGATGTAATTAACTAATGATGTAATGCACACAAAAGAAGCATTTTAAGAGGCAGAGGTGAGAAAAGAAGAGACAGTCTGGCTGAGAGCACAGCATAAGCCAAAACAGAGACCCAAGGACCGCTGTTGGCTGAACATGGCTGACCTATGGGATCTGTGGGCGTGGAGGGCACAGGAAAGAGAAAGTAAGAAGGAAAATGGAAAAGTCGATCGCAGTCCTACTGTGGAGGGTCCTCGGTGGCACGTGGAGTAGTTAGAGCATTTTCCTACAGTCATTTGGAACCCAGACACTTTTAATCAGGAAGATAAAATGATCAAAGATAGGGTCTACACTAACGGTGGTAGGGAGAAAGGAATTATCACTTTTTCCACCTTTTAAAATTGCCACCGAAGCAGCCATAAGGTAGTTTCATTTGAGCTGTATCAACCATTCTGCGTGGGTTTTCCAGGACGAGCCACAGTGTTCAAATGAATGCTTTTTAAAGGAAGGTTGGGAGGAGGGGGACAATTTCTCCTGTCCAAAATTTCAGTACCCTCACTGGCATGCTACCAGGTTTAAAATCACAGATGTGCTTATCAACTACAAGAGGAAATAGTAACTTTACACGGGAGAAACTTGGCAAGCACCAACGTACCAAGCTGCGATCAAGGAAAACCTCACCTGTAATGAGACATATCAACATCAGGAACCCCTTCATATAATTCACTGAGAAGGATACAATATTTTTGTTAAATTCATGCCCAAAATGCATAACCTCGCTTCAATCATGAGAAAGCATCGAACAAACCCAAATTGAGGTTCATTTATAAAATAAGTGACCAGTACTCTTCAAAAGTATCAAGGTCACGAAGACAAGGAAAGATCAAGGAATTGTCCCAGACCGGAGGAAACTAAGGAGAAATAACAACAAAAGGCAACATGTGAGACTAGATGGGATCTTGAAACAGAATGAGAGCGTTAGAGGAAAAACTGGTGAACTTCAAATAAGGTCTGTAGTTCAGTTAATAATATCATGCCAATATCAAATTCTTATTCTTGGTAATAACACTGTGGTTATATAAGATGTTATGCTGAGGGCAAGTAAGGTGAGCGGTATCAGAGAGTTCTCTACAGTATTTTTGCAACTTTTCAGTAAATCTAAAATGAGTTGAATATAAAAGATTTTTTATGAAACCACAGATTTATTTACAATGGGCTGGAGTCCCATGGGATTTCCAGCCATAATCATCACAACAAAGATTGGGTAAATAGATGACCCTGAAGCGCCTTTTCTGGAAAACAAAGCCTGGGAGCCTGCTGTTACACACAGCACACCAGACAGGTAGGATGTTATTTCAGACGAAGCACTGGGGGAAGAAATATCTCACAATGGGCCACACTGAAAGAGAGGTGAGAGGTTATCAAAAACCAACACTGTCTGCTTCCTAAAAGAGTCAGGGACCAGCCCAGTTTACAAGATGGAATAATAAGCCTCCTTCAACCAACCCACACCCCAAAACCTGCTCCCAGGACCAGGCATCATTGCCGCCCACCCCGCACATCCACGTAAATCAATCATCAAGGTCCTTCGACTCTGTCTCCACATTCTCCAACCCACCCCCGCCTCTCCCATTCAGGTCTTCCTTCAACAACGGTCTATCGCTCTCTTGCTGTAAGATGACCAAGCCAACTGGCCATTAATGGTTGCCGAGCTCTCTTAGTGACTGTGGGTAACGTCCAATGTTTAGAGGTGGCTGAGAACCATAGGTCTCCTCAAACCCCTGTTCCTAGCCAGGTGGTAGGTCACAATTAAAGCAAGTCTCACGCTGAATTCCACCACCCCTACAAACGTTTATAAGCAAGCAGGTGCCCAGAGAATCAAACCACCTGGGCCTACGCAGAGGGAGATTAAGTCCCTGTTGTCACGCTTTTTAGGCGCCTTATAAAGCACTTTGCATAGATTAGTCTGAGGCAAGTACCACAGTGATCCAAAGGCAGGTTCAACTCTGTGGAATTAATGCAGGCAACAGAACTCTCCCTTGAACAGAGGACTAGAACCTTTCGGATTTCTAGACCTTTGTGAACCTTATTTTTAAACCCCGACAAAGACACTTTATTGACCACACTTCAGTCAGGCTCCCGAATCTTTTCCTAGATCCCTTGTAAAATCCAGTTTTAGCAAGAACCCTGCTGAATTAGTTTAATCAAAATTCCCCACACCTTCGATGACTGATCACCCTCAATATCTGACCACTTTCCTCATCCGCCACCATTCCCCAGGTGATGTCTGATTACCCTGGCCTGTCCTCGGCAAGAATCCTGTTAGTTGGTTTAGCCAGAATCCTCTGGACCCCGTACGTTTCCCTCTTAGTAATTTCCCATCCACTGACCCCCATCCTGCTCCTTTGGTATAAATCCCCGCTTTCTCACGCTGTATTCGGAGTTGGGCCCAATCTCTCCCCCACACTGTAGAATCCCATTGCAGTGGACACTACCCACCTGACACGATGGTCCTGAAGAAAGCCTGCCTCACCATCTGTAACAAGTGTCATAAGTAATAAAACTTATTTCTAATGTCCCTTATGTAAATTAACAGACCCAATGGTGCATATTCAGAGAGCGATACCTGTTGGCTGCCCTGGAGTGTGGGTCCATGATTACACTAATCCAAACATTAACTATTCATTCCTAAAGTAGAATATAAAGTTGACTTAAACCCACATGGAAAGATATATGAAATTGTCAATACTGATGTACTGATATTTCCAGTAAACTACCAAAGATATAACTTCTGCATTCTAGTAGGTTCTGGGGATAATGGATGAGCTCAAATACACATAGACCCTGTCCACATATAACCTAGAGTTCAACAGCACAGGCAGACCCCACCAACACATTTGCCAAGAAATATACAATTAGCCAGATGTGTGCTCTGGTTGTGTGTGCTCACAAGAGATGTGTGCTCACAAGGACTGAACACCAGTCTAGGAGAACCACTAACAAAGAATATGGCCTTGAATGCGGAATCAAGGGAGGCTTTTTTGAGAATGCGATAAAGGAGCAGAAATCTGAAATATTAAAAATACTCGGTGGGGCTTCCCTGGTGGCGCAGTGGTTGAGAGTCCGCCTGCCGATGCAGGGGACACGGGTTCGTGCCCCGGTCTGGGAAGATCCCACATGCCGCGGAGCGGCTGGGCCCGTGAGCCATGGCCACTGAGCCTGCACGTCCGGAGCCTGTGCTCCTCAGCGGGAGAGGCCACAACAGTGAGAGGCCCGCGTACCACAAAAAAAAAAACTCAGTGAAGGGGAGTGGAAAGGCGGGCAGAGGGAACAATCTGGCAAAAGCCTTGCAAACAGCTGGTGGCAGGACAGAGGGAAGCCCAGTTTGGCTTGAACAGAGAGAACCATATTCAAACTTAATCCCAACTGGCTGCCCATCTCTGCTGTCCTTCTCCATCTATCCCACTGCAAACGCCAGAGTATTAGTCACGCGCATGCCACGCTTCAGTCATGATTATATCCCATTCCACTGTGCGTTTGGGATTTTTTCTTAAAAGAGACTGACTTTTTCTCTTTGCACAAAAATGTGAACAGAAATTTTGTATCCTCTCTCTCAGCATAAAACTAGTATCGCTTGCCATGAAGAAAGGTAACTCCAAAATGCAATGTGATACAAATTACATTAATTTCAGGCTAGAGATAGTCCCAACAGAAAGCTCTGAGCCTCAGGTCTGTTCTTTAGCTAATAAGGTGGATGCGCAAGTGTTAGAAAAAGTGTTAGAGAACAGCACTCTACATTGAGACTTTATCCTTGATTTCACAGAAGGATCCAAAGAGAAGCCAAAGAAGACTCACATCTCACTCTGTAAGACAGGATTATTTAACACCTTGTCTGCCAAACACCGAAAATTGTCTCAGACTTACTGCCAATTTGGGTGTATGTGTCACATATTGAGAAGCAGTCCTTCTAAGTAATATTACAAGAGACCAAAAATGAGAGGCATGAGGAAGCAGGCATTGTTCTCCCAGACTGCAGACAAGGGAGCTGAAGTGCCTTGCACAAGGTCACACGAGTAGAAGGTGATAGAACCAGACTTGGGAGTCAAGGAGCCCAACTCTAGAACTTCTGATCTTCCTAACAATGGACTGTCATATTGTACTACTTGGCTGAGAAGGAGAAGGAGGAAGGGAATGGAGGGGTGAGGAGGGCAGGGGAGGGAGGAAACTAAGAAGGGACAGAGGAAGGAAGTCAGCCTTAATTAACATCCACCTGCTACACTTCCTCACTGTGCTGCTTGACTTCAATCAGGCCAGAGAAGTCACAGTATAACGGTTTCCACAACCCGGTTCCAACGCCGCTCTATAGACACAGAACCACACCTCCTACCTGGGCTCCCAGCAGAAAACACTACTGGCTACAGCATTCTTACCACCAAGCCCAAATGCAACCTCAGAATCCTTCTCAACACGGCACTCCACGAAGCCTCTAAAAAGGATCAGAGCAGGCACTTGAGATGCAGCCTACTGCTCATTCCTCTTCTGGTTTATCCCCATCCTAGCTCACCAATAGTCCTTGATGTTAATCTATCAGTACTTGGTTAGATGAAGAAAGGAAGTAAGAAGCAGATGATTAAGAGCTGTTTTTATCTCATAGTTTTCAACACATAGTCTGATATTGGTTTCTAACTATCACTCTGCAATGTTTTTAAATCCCCGCCCCCCACCATCTAATCTTCTTCAATGGCAGCAGGTTCCTTCCATGGTGATCTGCCCCACTAGGTCTGTAACACAGAGGAACTGTTTCAGTTGTAGTACCTTCCCAATTAAGGAGAAAACAGTTGATTTGTTGAGTCTTCCAGCCTGGATTTTCAAAGGGAAGATACCGGGGGTTGGGGAGGGGAATAGGGCAAAACAAGTCCCAAGTTTGTTCTGAGATCATTCAAAATGCAGCCTAGGGTTTCCCTGGTGGCGCAATGGTTGAGAGTCCGCCTGCCGATGCAGGGGACACGGTTTCGTGCCCCATGCCGGGAAGATCCCACATGCCGTGCAGCGGCTGGGCCCGGGAGCCATGGCCGCTGAGCCTGCGCGTCCGGAGCCTGTGCTCCACAACGGGAGAGGCCACAACAGTGAGAGGCCCGCGTACTGCAAAAAAAAAAAAAAAAAAAAATGTAGCCTACAGGCTTTTATACTTTCTACATCTGTGGTCCAATGTGGTAAAAGATTCACAAAGAGTTTCCCGGACATCCCAGATCACACCCTTAGTTACACTGGGAGAGCGGGCTTGCTCACTTTGCAAGTGGATAAATTTTTCAACATCTTGAATCCCTTGTTGGAAATCTCTCAAACATCAGCATCTCTATGACAGCATCTCTCCTCCCAGCATTTCTAGCCCGACATGGCTTTATTTTTATAGCACTTTGCACAACCTGAAATTGCATTATGGTTTTGTTCACTTACGTATTTATTGTCTGTTTGCCCCAGGAGACTATCAACTCCTTGAAGACAGGCGTCGTTTCTGTTGTAAATACATCTCATCCCCAGTGTCTAGAACAGAGCACAGCACATACAGTGTCTATATATATATACCCAAGGGAATGAGGGAGAGACTGCACGAAGGACAGCAAGAGAGTGTGAAGACAAGCACAGTAATTAAGACCGTGGACACTCCAGGTTGGCCACCAAGGTTTCATGTGCAGCTCCAGTGCTGCCCAGCCTCCTCGGGCTTCAGTTTTGTCTTCTGAAAATAGGAATAATACGACCCACCCCAGAAGGCTTTGGGGAGGACAGCCCCAGCCCTGCCTGTCCCAGTGAGTCTGTTACATGAGGATTTCGCAGGAGAATTTCACTGAATTCTAGATACAGGAGGATGTGTAGTGGAGAAATGTGGGCATCAAAGATCTCCCTCAAAGGGAAGGGTTAGTTAGGAAGTTTGGGATTGTCACATACACACTGCTATATTTAAAAAGGATAACCCACAAGGACCTACTGTAGAGCACAGGGAACTCTGCTCAATGTTACGTGGCAGCCTAGATGGGACGGGAGTCTGGGGGAGAATGGATACATGTTTATGTATGGCTGAGGCCCTTTGCTGTGCACCTGAAACTATCACAACATTGTTAATTGGCTATACTCCAATCTACAATAAAGAGTTAAAAACAAAAAATCTCCCTCAAAGAAGATTCAGGAGGAAAATGGGGAGATTTTCAAGCTCAAGAAACCTGTATCCTCTCACGTTATTTAAGCTTTACTGAGATGTAACTGATATATTTTTAAACTACACATATTTCACGCATACAATTTGATGAATTTGGACATATACCTACACCCATGAAACCATCACTGTAATCAAGGTAATAAACCTATCCATCACCTCCAAAAAAAAAAAAAAAAAGACTTTGGGGAGGAATAAGATGAACTGATATAAGTAAGACCCTCGATGCCTGGTACAAACTAAGCACTCAGTAAAATGTAAGTTATTTTTAAACAAGGCTTTAACCAGCCCTTCCAAAAACTCCAATTCAGGGAGAATCATGAGAATATCTCAGCACACAATGCTTTTGTTCTTCCTCCTACAGACAACATCTAGAATAACAATGTCTAATGAAGCTGATGCCACTGACGTTGGTTTACAAGCTTGGAAACCTTCCTGTGATTCGAATACCTCCTTAAAAGAGTTTCTTAGAATATAAGGCAGTGTGGTAGGTGAAATCCACTTGGATGCCTGGGAATTTTTTTTCTCTGAGCCTCTATTACAGATATTTGTTTTGGGCTTCCCTGGTGGCGCAGTTGTTGGGAATCTGCCTGCCAATGCAGGGGACATGGGTTCGGGCCCTGGTCCGGGAAGATCCCACAGGCCGCGGAGCAACTAAGCCCGTGCGCCACAACTACTGAAGGCTACCCCTACTACTACTACCCCTACTCAGTAGCCTACTACTGAGCCTGCGCTCTAGAGCCCACGAGCCACAACTACTGAGCCTACGCACCACAACTACCAAAGCCCACGCACCTAGAGCCCATGCTCTGCAACAAGAGAAGCCACTGCAACGAGAAGCCCGCCCACTGCAATGTAGAATAGCCCCGCTCGCCACAACTGGAGAAGGCCCACGCACAGCAGCGAAGACCAAACGCAGCCAAAACAATTCATTAATTAATTACAAAAAAAAAAAAGATACTTGTTTTCCCAGCTCGAGAGATTTACTCTTCATCATCTTCAACTTGCACCAAGTTCCACTAAATCTTCTCATCACCTGGATGTCGGGAAATCACACCTCAATTTGCTTATTAGGAATCCGTTTGATTTCATCACCTTTCCTATAATTATATACTCCCTATCCTACAGGTAGATCTCATTCAACATGAAATAACAAGGTCAAGGGCATGCATTATATTTTAAACTCTCTTTAACAAAACTTCAATGGCAATGAACGTCTCAGAAGTCCGTTTCTAATTTTTAACATTATAGCAACTGGCATAAATTATGAGCGTCAGAAGCAATAATAATCACCCAAGATGAAAAATGAAACATTTGTATACAGCCTAAAATACTTAGATTTACAAAAAGGAAAGCAAAAAAGTACTTTGATGTACAAAATATTTGATAATAACGTATTTAAAAGAAAAGATCTGGTATAAAATTTGATTCCGATAGCCTTCTTGGCAAAGAGATTTCCTGTTACTATTTAAATGTAAATGAGTCGTGAAGGTTGTGTCAGAAATATTTAACTCAAAACCAGACCCAATACGGCAAGAAATACAGAGAACAAAGCCCAACCAAGCAAGCTGAAATAAAAATGTTTGAGTGTCCAGATTTTGATAACTTTATGCAGTTAGAAGCAGAGGGAAGAGATAAATGGGTACAATTAAGATACTCTACATGCCATATATTAAATATTGTGTGACATGCAACTGTATGGATTTCTAGCTTAACCAATCACAAATTTAATCAGAACATTTAACAGTTTTGTCTCGATGGTGCTTTGGAGAATTCAACTATCGATTTAGACATATTTATGCGTCCTTTCACAACAATCCATTTTAAGAGACTTTGATTTTTTTCAAAGAAGAAGAGGAAAAAGTACATTTAATTGTGGCCTCTGTGTCCTAACGAGAAACATAAGCTTGAAGTCATATCTCTGTTCCAATCCACTGAAGCAGACATGCAATTTAAAAGAATTTAAAAGAATTAATCACAGATGCGAGAATGCAGTCTACAGAGACTTCTACTTAACCAAGTATTAATGCGATTTATTCAGCTAATTCTGCTTGTTTGAAAGGAAAATGTCCATGAAGACTAGCAATTGAAGATGAACACTAGAATTTGTTCAAGAATAAGAACAAAAACCACAACAATGACCATTTATGGAACAGCTACTAGGTGCCAGGCACTGTGCAAAGAGTTTTACCTGCAAAATCTTATCTCTCGAAGACAACCCTGTGATGTGTAGGTAATGTGGTCAATTGGATTATTTCACTGCCTTTTCCATGTGGCTCTCAATGCCTCCCCCTACAGGAGACAGAGTGTATCTATTTCAGCCTATCGGAAGTAGGTTTGGCCAGGTGATTTGCTCTAGCCAACGCAATGCTACCAGGCATGATTATGGTGCCATGAAAGACTTTCAGTGGGTCTGCATCATTTGCGTTGGGCATTTCTCTTACCTTCTTCCGTGAGAGAACATGCCCTAGGTAGCTGCCAGTGCCAGAGTGAGAAATGCACAAGGATCAGAACCCAACTGGTCTAGAGTCTGGGTGAACTTCAACCAACCCACAGGCCCACAAGCAAGAAAAATGCATGTTTTGTGCTGTAAGTCACTGAGATTTTTGGATTGCTCAACACAAAGCATTCCTGTATATTAAACTGATTCAGCATATTAGTCTGCTAAAGCTGTTGAAACAAAGTACCACATTAGGTGGCTTAAACAACAAAAATTTAACACCTCAAGGTTCTGGCGGCTAGAAGTGCAAAATCAAGGGGTTGACAGTTTTGGTTCCTTCCGAGGGCTCTGGGGCCCATCTCCGAGCCTCTCTCCTTAGCTTGTAGATGGCCATCTTCTCTCTCTATATCTCTTTAATCATGTTCCCTCTATCTGTGTTTCTATGTCCAAATTTCTCCTTCTATAAGGACACCAATCGGACTAGGGTCCAACCTAACGTCCTTGTTTTAATTTGATGACCTCTGTAAAGACCCTTCCTCCAAATAAGGTCACTTTCTGAGGTAGCTGGAGGTTAGGACTTCAACATGTGAATTTTGGAGGGACATAATTCACCCTGCAACATATAGGTACTAGTTTTAATATTCAGTGTACAGATAAAGATATTGAGTTTCAGAAAAAGTATCTTTTCCAAGATCACAGAGCACACAAGTGATGAGCTAAGCTTGAACCTCAACTTCTGCAAAGACTTTGCTCTTAAACCTTGCACTTCACTGCCCACCCACTACTTTGTAAAAAAATGCCAAGAGTGACTTTCTGAAAGCTGATGCGTTGATCAATCACTCTTATGCTGACACATATACATGTGCTTAAGTACATGGTTTCCTATTTCACTATTTTACAAGAAATATCAGAAAGTCTTAAATCATAAGAATGGCTAGAACATAAGCCCCTTCATTCATTAAATATTTCTGGAACCCCAACTATGAGCCAGATCCCCCAGAGAACAACAATGAAATATCTCATTTCCTGCCCATATGGAGCTCACAGTCAAATGAGGGTGACAGATGGATCAAACCATCACATGTCTTACTCTGAAATCACAGATGTCATCAGTGTCACAAAGGAAAGTTACAGGGTTCCATCAGAGTTTAAGTCAACAATCATGACCCAGCTAGAGATGTCGAGGACAGCTAAGAAAACAAGAAGGGAGCTGAGATCCCAAGCAGGAGGGGGAATCATGTAGGCAAAGGAATGGGAGAAGAACTTTCCGGAGAGTGGAAGAGCACATGCAGAGACTCAGTGGCAGAAGGGAAGACCCAGAAGACTCAAGGGAAAAGAAGTCCAGAGTATCTAGAGCATCGAATGTGAAAGGAATGTGGTGGGAGATGTATCTGGCAAGATAGACCCTTGAACGATGCAGGGATTAGAGGCACCGACCCTCTGTGCAGTAGAAAATCCGAGTATAACTTTACACTCAGCTCATGCATCCGTGGTTTAAACCAACTGGGGATTCAACCAATCACAGATCATGTAGTGCTGTAGTATGTATTTATTGAAAACAATCTGAACATAAGTGGACCCATACAGTTCAAACTCATATTGTCCAAGGATCGACTCTATTATTTAACATGATCTGCTTAGCAATCCTAGAAAGTAGGTACTATTACCAGCCTTATTTTCAGATGCGAAAACTGGGGCCCTGAGCTTGCCCCAAGGCCAACCAGCTGGTAGACGGTAGAGCAGAGGATCAAACCCAAATATGTCTGGCTGTGGAGGCACCACACTGCACCGTTTCTCAGAGCAAAAGAAAATAGGACCCTTATTTAATGGAATAGCTTCTATAATTACCACCAACACCTAGATTATAAAAATGCCTCTTTTTTTGCCCTACGTACATCTCACGACGACTGATCAAATACTGATGTATTTGCACTAAGTTACTTTATGATTTCCTTGTAAAATATATGTTTAACCTTATAAAATTTCCATTTTTATAGGCTGGAAAATGCTCAACTACTAGCAATTTTGTGTCTTAATTCACACCCTAACGTAAGTAAAACACGCGAATGGATAAGTAATCATAAATCGCGTGGGTATGGCACCACCATCCAGATGAAGAAAGAGGATGCTCACAGCGCCCCCAGAAGACCTCCGAGCATCCCTTCCCAATGATGTGTGTGCAGGGATGTGCCAAGGCTGGGGGAGATGGGAGTGGTCCACCCTAGGTGCACACAAGAAGGAAAGGGCGCATTTCCTCTAAAAACATGGCCCACGGCATGTGTCTGCTCTGGTATAGTGAGTTTCAATTCAAGGAGAGGAAGAAAGCCAGATGAAATACTTCTTGAACAACTCCAACAGCGATTAGTTTCCTGATCATTTAGAGCAATGCATCAGCGCTTTCCCACAAGACACTTCTGGGTCTTAACGAACTATATGTTGAAACTGCTGCCCAGGAGCACGTTTTTCAAAGAGAAAACCCCAACTTCCAGCCCCCCCCCCCAGCAGAATCAATCACCTCCACTGTGCATTGTTCCAGAGCCCGTGACAGCTAAATGGTGAGGCTGAGGACCGGCCTTTTCCACGATCACGAGCCTCTGTGCTGCTAAACTCTGTGTCAGACAACTCTTGGCTGTGGATCCAGCCAGACAGCCAGGGCACCTGCACGTTGAGCTTGGCTCTCAGCTGAGGTGCACAGGAGGCTGGCTTCCAACACAGCTTAAACACAATTAACTTTTCATCGGATGCAGCCTGCCTCTCTCTGTTCCTAATGTTCCCTTAGGACCTGGGATCCAATCAAGTCCAGCCTGTGACTAAGAAAGAGAGGCAGAGAAACTGACCAAATATTGTCCAATGCTATATTACAAACCTATGCGAAAGGAGTTTAATTAAAGACCACAACAATTCTTTGGGGAAATGTTTCTTTTATTAACCATTCCTGCCAAACAAAGCAGCTGTAAACAAACCCTGACTGCTTGGAGACTGTGTAGGCCTGAGATTTCTTTTTTTCTTCTTAATCGGTTCTGCTTTTTTTGGTTATTTGGTCATTAGGAAAATCAGAAGTGTCCTGGACCCAAGAAATCCAATTTAAGTAAGCTCATTCCATGTTCATAAATAGAGCAGATGACATTTAAAACAGACAAACCAACAGGGACAGTTCTAAGTGTGAAATTGTTCAGCGTAAAGTATTAGCATAAACACAGAGAGGAGCTATTTGTGGAACAACTAACGAGTTCAGGTTATTTCAGCGAAATCTATGCACAGCCCGAATGTGGGTACGACATTTATAAAAGCGGAGGAAAGGCAATTCTCTTCCACTCTTGTGTAATAAAACCACTAGTCAGTGTCACTGATGTGATAGCACCAATTGCAAAAGAGTGAAAAGGCAGAAAGCGAAATAGAAGAACCACATCTAATGGGACAATGAAATTGGATTTTAAAGTATGATTGGAAAAGAGGAAATACCACTAAGGACCAAAGACGCGAGGTTATGAATTTTTTTAACTAGAAAAAAAAAGTCAGAGGATGTGTAACTTGAAAAGTGACCCATGAGTACAGGTGAACGTTCCAAGGCCATCCAGGAAATGGGAGGCACATGTTATGTGCAGCCTTACTCTTCACAAAGGTACACAGGACAAAGAATAAATGTGAAAGTGCGTGTGATGGGAGTTTGCGTTTCGCAAAAATGCCAAGAAAATATGCAAAGTAACAGAGTAAACATTCTGTAAACATAGAGATTATTAAGCATGTGCTGTAACAGTCTACCCCCCAACATTTTCATTACCAATATATGCACTTGTTCCTAAAGGATACATACAACGGGACCCCTTCCCTAGGCATGCATCCTCCAGGAGACCTCTTCTTGGCCTAATCCCGGGCAAGTTACACATGGCAGACTGTGTTGTCCAAGGATGGCTTCAACAACATCCTCCAACCCACAGGCTCTTTTGGCAATGAGACCTCCCAACACCCTATCCAGTGGTGGAGTATATTCCTTTATCCCCTTAAACCTGGGCAGCCTTCACCAGTGCAATGCCCCAGAAGCAACACTGCACCAGTTATACACGTAGCCCTTCACTGGCCTGGTGGTTTCCTGTTTCTGCTTCTCCAAAGTCAGCCACTGTGAAAAAGTACAGTTACGCTGAAACCACCACGCTCGGAAAGGTCCAGCCACACAGAGAGGCCTTGCAGGATGTGGACAGAGAGAGGCCACAAGAAGCACTGTTGGCACCAGGCATGTGACTGTAAAGGCCATCGTGGAAGTGGATCTTCCGGCTCTGTGGGCCCAGCTGATAGCCTGTGAGTCAGACTCCAACTGCCCTGCCAAGTCCTTCGCCAATTCCTGACCCCCCCCAAAATTCGAAAACAAACTAAAATGGTTATTTTAACCTACAAATTCGATAGTTGTCTATGCAGCAGTAGATAACCAGAACATCAATCTTCCACATTTGAACTTCACCTTGCAAATGTGTATTTTGCCCATGTTGCATTCTAAGGATTTCATCCTTCTCCGAAATATTGTCATGCAACTTTTCATTTGAGAAATGGAATATTTCCTGCCATATAGTAAACAAAGGATGTCACAGTGAGCAACAATTGCAGCCCTCTGCTGTGTGTCGGTGAGCCCTGAGGAAACTCAGGAAGGAAAGAATCCCTGCCATATAGCAGCCATCAGACTGCAGCCACTCCCTCCGGGGAGCCCTCCTGACTCAAGGGAGGAAACTTTGAGATACTAGCCCCAGATAGCTGAGGTGCATATCAAAGGAACGATTTCAGTGAGCCCAGACTCCTGCATCTTCCCATACATAAAAAAGCGCTAAATTCCTTAACTTGGGATATCTGGTTTTCTTTCATTAACAATGATCTTTTGACATTCAGACTACCCACTCTTTGTTGCAAAACTCCTATACAGCCTAGCCCCCCTCTCACCTCCTCGGAGCAGTTCTCTAAAGCTGACTTGAGATGCTGCCTCCCGGGCTCGAAGTCCTAAAAATTCCCACCAAATAACACATAACTCTCAACTTGTAAGTTGTGAATAATTTTTTTAGTCAACACAATACTTCAGAAATCTCAACGTTGCCAATCCCTCGGATGTCTGGTTTTCTTTTTGTTCAGGAATTGGGAGAAAATATCAGTGTTTCTCAAACCGTGTTCTGAGGACCACCTTCATCTGAACATCTGGGGTTGTTAAATACGTAGATTCCTGGGTCCCATCTCAAACCCACTGAATATTCTGGTGCAATCACACAGGTCACAAGATGAGTCTCTCTACTCACCCTCTGCAGTTAAACAAGCCATTTATCTGCAAAATAAACTTGCTAGGTTAATACCAACAGCTCATAAGTCCACCAGCCATTCTGTTTGGAGAAGGCAACTCAGGAGGAAAATTCAGCTCAAAACAAGCTTCAGCCACCAAATATAATATGGGAAATATCCGGCTACATGGTGTTGGTGATACTAGAAAGAATAGAGGAGCCCTGACCCCTGGTAACTCAATCTGGTCAGGAAAGAAGTCGTTAAGTAAACAAGAGTTCCATTATGTTGATGGTAACAAAGACCTACAAAAGAAGCATCCTGCTCTACTTGGCACCTAAGACCTACAGGCCTTGAGCAAGGGAAGGGGCTGTATTGGCAAAGCAGATGTGAGAAGAACCTTTTATTTTCAATAAGGAGAACTTCATCCTCCAGGATAGAGCTGCCTTAGAGCACAGTCAACCCCTTTCACAAGAGACCAGGGAGGAACAATGGTTCATTGAGACGCCCAGGGCCACACATCACCAAAGCCTAGAGGTTGGTAACAAACTATCAAGGACACAAGTTAATTGTTCAGTGACTTCTGTCAACAGGATGACATCCCAAACTACTTCTGTGTAGGAGGAGTCAAATCCCAATGAGGCAAGAGATAGTTGCAGGTCGTAAAAACAATAATAAGCAAATAAATGTCTCTAATGCCCACACTGTGACGTCAGGACTCTGGAGATTTTCAAGACTAGAAGACGTGAAGAAAACCATCCCTTGAAGTCTGAAGCAAGCAGAGGAAGATCATAGCAATTCTGATCGCTTACACCCCACCCTTGGGGGGCTTATGACGCACTGAAGACTTCCAGAATTTTCCTCTAATCCTCACCATCTCTTGAGGTTGATCTAGGAAGTGTTTTAGATTTTAAAAATTGGAGATCAAGAGAGGGCTGGTGACTTGTCCAAAATCACACAACTATGGCAGCTGGAAAGCTGGAATTCCAAGGTGTTCTGACGGTCCACCTATCTGTCCAGAGGACAGAAGTCATAGCCGTGCCAAGAGTAAACACTCAGAAGTGCATTACCCATTTGACGAGCAGAGTTGGTTCCAAATGATGGAGACATACTCAGACATACTGGGCTTTGACTGGCAGAACCTCGGCCTAGAGCAGCCTCTAATAACGTCACTGTGTCCAAATCCCTTCATCTCCCCAGGCTTTGATTTCCTCATCTGTAGAAGAGCACGCCATGCAAGAACTGGTGATAGAGAAGGCTATGTTTCTGAGAAGCTGCGTTATATGTTTTTCTCTCTGTTTTCCCCTCCTGGAAGGTAGACAGTCCCTTCTAAACTGTTTCAGGGATTTTTGTTTGTTTGTTTAATAGGAAAGAGAACAGAAGCAGACTGACGTTGCCACCTTCCCGGTGTTTTATGAAAGCCCAGCTCCAAGAAAGCCATAATGCTAGATGAGCCAAGAAACAAGAGGCTTGGAAAGGAAGGAGAACGACGAGGAAGAGGAATCCCCCCAGACTGGGAAGAAGACAGGGGTCTCTGGGTCCTGAGAACAGTCACAATCTACATTGCCAGGAGAAGTCCCTGCTCCCTGACTGCGCCCTGGGAAGTGGTCAGATCTCAGGAGGGATGGCTGTGTAGAGCACAGGAGGACAAGGGCCCACAGGCCACAGGTCTCCTACTTGGCCAAAGAGGCCACCCCCTTCAATGTCAGGAAAGCAAGGATGCCACCGGAATCAAAGTTCCTGGCAGTGGACACTGGGAAACAGGAAGCAATCAATGTGGACCAAGACAATGCCCCATCACCCCAGATGTTTTGTGGTCAGTGCAGGTGAGTTAAGAAGGGGACACAACCTAAGAACGACCATGTTGCAACTAAAGTACCTTATTCACTAATTCCTCCGAAACCCGTTTTTCCTTCAGCATGGAACAGATCCCTCTCCTCTGCTGGGCCCTAGAAGCAGCAGCTCACTGGCCTCAAGGTACCGTCTTTGATGATAGAAGAAAGCAACACATTAGACTCATGGAGGGAAGAGCAGATCCTGTCTCCCTCACCTCTCGCTGGCTCTAAAGCATCTGCTCTTTGGCTACAATAACGAAACGAGCCCCTCAGTGGCAAAGACCACCATTCAAACAATTCACCGCCGAGTCATCACCAACTCCAAAAGACAACTGAGTTGGGTGTCACTGTCTCCTTGCCTTAGACTACAGTGTTAGCCACCGAATATTCTAGTGCTTCTTTTCTGCTCACCTAACAAGGAAGGAGATGGGGTATACAAAGCTGTTTCATTAGGACCAACAAGGAATTTTTATGAGCAGCTCCATCACATTTAACTAGCTCCTTTAGTAACAGAAAGGAAATCTGTGTCAGAGGTTGTCAGCCTTTGATGGATGTTCTCATTCTGAGTGTTTCTTCCGCTCTCCTTATGTGGCCAGGCCATGATGGAGAGTTTGAGCTTATTAGACGCCGTACTCCACCTGCCGCCATGTCCTGCAGCCATGATATTGCTGTCGGAGCCCAACCCCAGCCTCAGCAATTGCACAGTTCCACAGAACAGAAAGGACTGGCAAGCGTTTGGGGGCGGGGGTTCTCTAATTTGACTTAGAAAATCCTCAGCTTTTCACTTGCTGCTGATCTGAAATATCAAGAAGTACTGAGAAGAAATCAATTTGTTTGTGATTTGGCCAGCCAGGTTACCAAGGGCTTGTTCTGTGCTGAGCAGGCTTGATTCAGTCATAATCAGTGATCAGAGGGGCTAGGAGATTAGGGCCAAGAAAAACACTATATATTAGCCAAGTCTTTGGTTCTAAGATCCTATACAAAGTCCTTTTTATCAAAGTTGCTTTACTGTAATTTTTTCTGGTTATTAACACAATATGTTCTCCTTGAAAAAATCAAAAAGGTACGTATTTTTTAAAAGCTATAATGTCACTCATAGCCTCTGTGGCAGTTTTTATTTTCTAAAGATGGCTATAAACACACACATACACACACACACCACCCCTCAAGTTCTTCTTACACTGTGATATGGATACTTCACATTGAGAATCCATGTTTCCTCCCCTTGAAGCTACGTGGGTCTTTGAAACTGCATTGATCACTTAAAATTCAGGGCAAGTGATGCTGTATAATTTCCAAGGATTGGTCATGAAAGGTGATGTGGCTGTAGCTGCGTTCTCCACTCTTCCCCCTTTCTCTCCCCCTCCCTTTCCCCCTCCCCCTCCCTCTCCCTCTCTCTCTCAATATGGGCTTTGGGAGCCCTGGATGGACATGAAAGAAGTCTCCATGCTGAAGAGATCACAAGGAGAAACTAAATAGAAGATAAACACTAAGCTCCGGCTGTCCAGCCCCAGCTGTTTGAGTCTCCACCAGACACACCAGTGACCCGCCAGGTGATTCCACCCTCCTGTTCCTGCGCCTGCCCCCCACAAACTGATGCCAAGTAGAGCAGAGATGAGCTACCCTTGCCAGACCCTGCCCAGATGGCAGACTCCCGAGTCAAATGAATGGCTGTTGTTTTAAGCCACTAAGTTTTTGGAATGTTTTGTTATAGAGCATTAGCTAACTAAGGAACAAGCCCAACAACTTCAGATAAACCACTGTTACCACATTGGCATATACTACTCTCAAATGATATATAGATTTCTTGCTTATTCCCAAGCAACGGAAGAAACATGCTCAACCAAGTATTTTTTTGTTCCAGAAGACTGTTTTTTATAAATTATTGGTTTGCAATGTAGAACCAATTTTCTCCAGCAAAGCAAGTTATCTATTCTGTGGGCCAGGCCACAGAAGCCTCTCAGTCCCAATCTACCTGTAGAATGGATGGACTTAGAGTAAAAGGTCTACAGAATAGTCCTCCAATGTGGGAAACAATGTTTCTTCCTTTCTTTTAGTTTTTTAAGGATGTATTTCTCCTCAAGGATTTTTTTTCACATCCATATGTCTTACCACCATAAACAGTTGGATTAATAAAAGCAAAAATAAACAAATGGGACCTAATGAAACTTAAAATCTTTTGCACAGCAAAGGAAACGATAAACAAGATGAAAAGACAACCCTCAGAATGGGAGAAAATATTTGCAGATGAAGCAACAGACAAACGATTAATCTCCAAAATATATAAACAGCTCATGCAGCTCAATATTAAAGAAACAAACAACCTAATCAAAAAATGGGCAGAAGACCTAAATAGACATTTCTCCAAAGAAGACATGCAGATGGCCAATAAGCACATGAAAAGCTGCTCAACATCACTTATTATTAGAGAAATGCAAATCAAAACTACAATGAGGTATCACCTCACACCAGTTAGAATGGACATCATGAGCAAATCTACAAACAACAGATGCTGGAGAGGGTGTGGAGAAAAGGGAACCCTCTTGCACTGTTGGTGGGAATGTAAATTGATACAGCCACTAGGGAGAACAGTACAGAGATTCCTTAAAAAAACTAAAAATAGAATTACCATATGACCCAGCAATCCCACTACTGGGCATATACCCAGAGAAAACCATAATTCAATAAGAGACATGTATCCCTATCAAACCACCACTGGCATTTTTCACAGAACTAGAACAAAAAATTTCACAATTTGTATGGAAACACAAAAGACCCCGAATAGCCAAAGCAATCTTGAGAACGAAAAACGGAGCTGGAGGAATCAGGCTTCCTGACTTCAGACTATACTACAAAGCTACAGTAATCAAGACAGTATGGTACTGGCACAAAAACAGAAATATAGATCAAGTGAACAGAATAGAAAGCCCAGAGATAAACCCACGCACATATGGTCACCTTATCTATAAATAAATATCAAAAAAAAAAAGAGACACATGCACCCCAGTGTTCACTGCAGCACTATTTACAATAGCCAGGTCATGGAAGCAACCTGAATGCCCACTGACAGACGAATGGATAAAGAAGATGTGGCACATATATACAATGGAATATTACTCAGCCATAAAAAGGAACGAAATTGGGTCATTTGTAGAGACGTGGATGGACTTAGAGACTGTCCTACAGAGTGAAGTAAGTCAGAAAAAGAAAAACAAATATCGTATACTAACACATGTATGTGAAATCTAGAAACATGGTACAGATGAACCTGTTTGTAAGGCAGAAATAGAGACACAGATGTAGAGAACAAACCTATGGAAACCAAGGAGGGAGAGCGGCAGCGGGGATGGGGT
Organism: Neophocaena asiaeorientalis asiaeorientalis; assembly: GCF_003031525.2. Lineage (NCBI taxonomy): Eukaryota > Metazoa > Chordata > Mammalia > Artiodactyla > Phocoenidae > Neophocaena > Neophocaena asiaeorientalis. The sequence goes on from NW_020173397.1 coordinate 8,191,738, forward strand.
GTGATGAATTGGGAGATTGGGATTGACATCTATACACTAATATGTATAAAATAGATAACTAATAAGAACCTGCTGTATAAAATTTTTTTAAAAATGTTTTCTTAAAGTTGGATTAATTTCGTACAGTAACCATTGAAGAGATCACTGAGGAACAGATCACTGTGGATTGCAGTTGTTGAGGGAAGTTTCATGGGAAGTTTGGGACTCACGTTCTCTCAGCAGAAGAGGTGGGCAATAGGAAGTGTGATGAGCACCTGTGGGTTATTTCCCCCGCCCACCATCATTACCTCTATGGTAACCACACTAAAATGTTCCTTAAAACCTTGTTACGCAAAGGATGGTCCACAGACCAGTACCGTCAGCATCCCCTGGGAGCTTGTCAGAAATGCAGAATCTCAGGCCCCACCCGAGGAGCCTACTGAATCAGAACCTGCATTTTAAAAAGATACCCAGGTAACTTGTTTGTACATTACAGTTTGGAAAGCACTGTCTTAAGACCCCCACCCTTTCTCTGCTCACTGTGTCTGTGACCCCAGTGGGGCTGACCCACAGACGTGGCTGATCTGCAAGACTGGTTCAAGGATACACATGGGACTCAGGCCTATCCAAGGAGGGGCAGATGGACGCTTCTGCTAACAGGATACAGAGAAAGGAACCTTTTCTTTCCAGGTTGCTAAACTGGTGAAATGAAACCGTGAATTGTGGTCATACATGGGGTTTGGAAGCTGGTGGTTAAACAGCACTCTTTCTCCACTCCTGTATACAAATCTAATTAAGACAGACTGACATAGGAGTCAATGATACAGATAAACAATACCAGCTTTATTACTGGAGGAGGACAGGCCCCACCCTAGTAAGCTTGTCACATGAACAGCCAATAATACGATCATCTTGAAGACAGATCATCCCAAAAAAGAAAAGGCCACTGAGTTGCACATGCCCAGTTCCTTCTTGCAAATAGCGTCAGACGTCACTCCTTCTCCCTTGTGGAGAGAGAGGGTAATAGAAGTTCTTGCTTCTCTGGAGGCAGGAGGAATGAGGAGATACACATTTCCTCCTCATCCAAAGCTAGCATTGCTCCCAGGTGGGAAGGACCAGCTTGAGAATGAAGGTCACCTTGAGGCAAAAGATGGAGAGGTCGTGGATAACATCATCATCTACTGCTCGGAAAGAAAGCAGTAAATATCCTACCAGCTGACAAGTTGCTTCAATCAATACCTTGTCCTGACTCTAACATAAAGGAGAAATAAAAAAGAAAATAATTTAATTGAACTATGTATTGTGGTATATAGGTGCTTGAACCTTATTATGGTGGACCAGGGGTCAGCAAATCTTTCCGGTAAAAGATCATTTAGTAAACACTGCAGGCTTTGCGGGCCACGGAGTGTCTCTGTTGCATACTTCTTGCTTTTTTTTTTTTTTTTTTTTTTTTATATACACAACCCTTTAGAGATGTAAGAATCAATCTTAGTTCATGGACTGTACAGAAACAGGCCATGGGATGGATTTGGCCCAGAAGCTCTAGTTTGCTGGAACAACAACAGTAACTAGACCTATAACAAGATGTCAGGGGCTTCCCTGGTGACGCAGCGGTTAAGAATCCGCCTGCCAATGCAGGGGACACGGCTTCCAACCCTGCTCCGGAAGATCCCACATGCCGCGGAGCAACTAAGCCCATGCACCACAACTACTGAGCCTGCACGCCACAACTACTGAGCCCGCATGCCACAACTACTGAAGCCCGCACGCCTAGAGCCCGTGCTCTGCGATAAGAGAAGCCACCACAATGAGAAGCCCATGCACCGCAACAAAGAGTAGCGCCCGCTCACCACAACTACAGAAAAGCCTGCGCTCGGCAATGAAGACCCAACACAGCCAAAACTAACTAACTAACTAAATAAATAAATAAATTTATTTATTAAAAAAAAAAACAAGATGTCAGATGCTTGCATCTCCTTATCATCACTAGGTCTGGACTGGACATGTCTAAATAAAGCCTATGTAAGTATACCTGTGTATATATGTGCATCAGAGCACCGTGAACGCCTCAGCCAGTGTGGACTCAGACAAGAGTGCCATATCAGGGGTTAAGAACCTCAAAAATAGAGGAGAATTCTCAGTAAAGTTCCACATGAAGCACACTATATAATATGCCCTCTATTTTTACTTTACTGCAGTTGCATTCCTGGAAGATTCAGTGTATATTAAAACCAGGCAAAAATGTATTGTACTAACGTGGAAAATGGCACTAAGATCCTGCCTCCTGTAAACAGAAACCAGGGTTCACTTACAAGAATGTCTGGTTAAGTCATTCAAACATCACATGGGAAGGAAGGAAATTCTCTAACATGTGTGACTGCGTGTGCATGTCAGGCAGCCTAGCAATCCTTAACCCTGCCCACCGAGGGCCAGCATGGCCCCCCTCCGATTACTATGACAACCAGAAACACTCCCATAAATCTCCGAACAGTGCTCCCTGACAGCAGAGATGGATGCAGAGATGGAGCGGAAGGTCATACAATTTTGCGTAAATATACTTTCAAAATCTCTAAAGGCCCCTCCCAAAGCCTTGGAGGGGGCCACGCAAGAGAGGGACCCAGAGGCTTCAGTGGCACCAGCTTTCCGGTCAATCTGCCGCCGCCTTTCTGTGAGGATGGAAACGGACGCGGGACTAAGAATCACATCTGCCCAGAGCAGGGTCCGGTAACACCTGTTAGGTGGACAAATCCATCTGTGCAAACCAAATGTGGACTCACGGTCAGGACTGGCTACAGAACTGGGGGACCCAGTGCAAGATAAAAGTGTGGGGCTGTGGGGCCTTGTATTCAAAAAGTATGAAGAATTTCAAGATGGCAACAGGAGAGCATTCAACCAAGCTCAGGGCCCTTCTGAGGATGATCCCGGTGTGACTGAATCGCTCACCTCCCATGACACTGGTCCTGCCACAAATCAATCCAAATAACAATCATTAAGAAATTTATGTTATTAATAAGTGTCTCCACATCTGTTACTTTGCTTGCTTTCATACCCCTGGCCTTATCCTGACTCCTGAGATGAGAAAGTGAACCTTAGCAGGGTGTCAGGTCACATCTAGGAAGGAGAGCTGGGAGGAATTAAGACCAGGTCTCCTGACTCGTTCCCTACCCCGCCTGCCACTCCGCAACCCCAAAGTCTTTTGTTCTTCGTCCTGTTTGCCAGCCCTGGAAGTCACAGGTGGGAACTTCCATGGACACAGTCTGGGGCCTCAGCCACACTAGAGAGATTATGAGCTGAAAATGAACATGAACATTCACCCACTTAGATACTGTGTCTGTTTGTTTACTTGCTTGTTGGTTAGTTGTTCTCTTGTAAGCCCCTTTGCATTAGAAGACTTGGGATTAAGTTCAGGAACCCTCCAGTCATAAAATGGTATCAATGATTTGCAATTAAAGCATGGCCAGTTGGAGAGAGAGACTTAGCTAATTCTTGCCCAAAGCATTTTGGATGTTGCTGGGTGTATGTTAGGAACAGGGCTAATAAAACGGCTGACCGGCAGAAAAATTCAGACCTCCCAGGGATTCTACTACTCCTACAAAAGACTCTGCCAAACTCCACTCCTATTGTTGCCTTTAAAGACAGAGCACAGCCATATTCAGAACCTACTGCAGAGCAGCCAAGAGAAAATGAGAAGGAAAAGCTTTTGTGCTCGGCCCCCTCGGAATGGAAAACTGTTGACTATGTCTTCTTAGGATTCATGGAGCTTTCGAGAAACTAGATTTTTAGACCTTGGTCAGTGTGATGGTGGAGTAACTGGATACCTCTCTATTCCTGATGATCTAGGTCAATTCATTTAAGTTTTCCCAAATATGTTACAATCTAGTCTATACTTATCAGTGAATTACAGTATTTGCAAGAAACACAGAAATCTAAAAGTAATGATTGCTGTGATAGCCTGTTGCTACCACTCTCCATAGCAACAAATTTTATTTCAAGTTTCTATACCTTGGGCTATATCCACACATACATGCACACATGCAGCTAAAAAGAAAATAATGAACAAACAAGTTGATTCCAAGATGAAAACAAGAGCATAAAGCAAACAAAGAAAAAACCATAAGTGAGCCAAGGTTGCTGCCGGGCGTGGGGAGGGACCTGGAGAGGAGAGTTACCCAAATGTCAGCAAAAGCGTGGTATGAATTACAGCTTATGGAACAAAGAGAATAAGATGGAAGCACCAGAGATATTTCATCATAATATACATAGACCACTGAGTTTATTTGGTAGTTAAGGAGGTAATGGCTTTCTTTCAAACTCATTTTAAAAGTTCTTTTTTTAATGGTGGCGATAAATGTTTTTTAGTGCGGGGACTATATTCACGAGAGAGGCCACAAGGCCATATTCAATCCTTGCTAAGGATGCTTAATGAGGGATGCTGCTTTCACTAAAATATTCTGTGCTGTTTCAACAACCTCATCCTTGGCAGAACTAACTCTCAAGGTACAAAGACAATATGGGGGAGAAAAGAGGTATTTTACCCTGTACGTGAGGAACTCCGGGGTTTTTCTTAAGTATGTTGCCAACTGTCTCTTCCCCATGAGGTACTGAGTGGCAGGGAAATTTAACTGGGGCCTAAAAACAAATTAACAGAAGTAATGTATGAAATAAGTTTTTGCCAGTATCCAATTATAGCATCAAGTTATGCTAAAAGGTTGATGGATGCATTTTAACATCAGATAGCAGAAAATTTAGGGGCTAGATACATTACGGTCTTGTCTATCCATCAACCCTAAAATTTAAAACCAACCACTAAGATAAAAAGGAATTTGCGTGCCGTCTCTCTAGGTTGAAAAGTATGTGTGCCTCCCCCCTGCACCTCATCCCCGGGTTTGCAAAACCAACTCGAGTTTTCTCTTACTATCAATCAATTATCTTATAAAGAAACACTATTTTAAAAAACTCCTTCTCATCAAATGCCTATACCATCGAGCAGTATTTTAAAAGTCATTATAACTGCGTGAGAAACATCCCATGTGTTTGAGTCCCCACGGCTCCTGTGAGCATTTAGATGTTTGAGTTTTGAAGAAAAATAGAAAAAGATGTACCCAGTGAAGAAAATGCCTCGGAATTCTATTTTAAAATCTATTATTTCCATTGCAGTTGATCCCATGTATATACAGATGTGTTTTAGCTTTTTATTACTGCAGCTGTCTTCACAGTGATGTTATGAAAATGCAATAGATTAAAAACAAAACGATACACTGAGATGGAAAAACAAAGGCAAACCTCAAAAACCAAATGGTATCCAAAATTAAACAAATATACCTAATATCGAAGAAGTGAAAGTACTGCAGATTGATGAATAATTAAACACCTCAAAATCAAACCAATGCGGGGAAGAGGCTACTTAAAAAAAAACAAAACAGAGATTTAAAGGCATAAATCATGATTTATAACCTATCCCAACTTTGACCTCATAGAAAGCAAGAAAGATCAAAGGTGATGCTTCATTATGTATTTACTGCTTAGCCAAAGCATTATTCATCGATCTTCATTTTGAAAGATATATGTGGAGTACAAATTCTCATAGATAGAACCATTGCAGGGAAATTTTTATGTGCAGAATTTATCATGAAATCTGCAGCTAATAGCACAAGATGCCTAATTTGTAATTTGCCTCTTTCCAGATTTATAGTATTACAGCTTTACAGCCAAAAGATGCAAGCTGCAATGTGTCATGGGAAGATGGCTGACAGTTCAAACACAGTCACTGTCATTCTTCAGAGACCTTATTCTTTAATTCTCTAATGAAGATACCAGGAAATGACCACCACGGCTGCCACCAGTAACACCCACACCCATACACATGCATGCTAGAAAACTCCATCTGGAAAAATTACTGTGTTGATTTCTAAAACAAAGTCAGATGTAAAAGATTTGAGGCAGGATTGCTTTTTTAATTAAAAATGCATGAATGAAATTATAGAATCCTCTTTTCTATTCATCTTGGTTGGGGAAAGACAAGATGGCATCAGGAGTGTGCCTCTAATCCCAGAATACAATAATCTAGTAACAAAACACTGAAACCAATGTTGGCCCCAAATGTAATTTTGAAACACCTAGGAGACTTCTGGTTACCTTAAGTGATGTCGTAACAGTCCCAAAAATCTACTTAAATCCATTTCAATCATTTCATGAGGTGACGTAGCAAGGTGGCATGCCTATTTATTTGAGAATGAGAAGAAAAAGTCCAGAATTTCTGGCCTGGCACCAAAACTGCATGGCATTGTCCACACCAGTGTGGCACAGCACACCGAGTTACCAGAATATCTCCCCCCATTCCTTGCAGCAGTCATAGCCCCTGCGCTATCCATCTTCAGCCAGGAGCATCCTCACCTATTCACCTAGAAGGGTGAGCGGCGGTGCAGTGAAATTTTCCAATATGGTGTCTATCAGACGACATACTGTGATGGCGGATTTCATGTGTCGCCTTCACTAGCCATCGCTTGCCCAGATTAGACATTATCTCTTGGTGTGTCTGCAAGTGTCTTTCTGGATGAGATTAGCATTTGACTTGGGGAACTCAAAGTCCAATTTGGATTAGTCTCAATCCATTGAGGGTCTGAATAGAACAAAAGGTGAGGAAGGAGGAAATGGCCCCTTGTCCTTCCTACCTGCTGGAGCTGGGACATCTCAGCTCATCTCCTCCCACCCTGGGACTGGGACTTACACCAGTGGCTCCCCTGGTTCTCAGGCCTCAGACTCAGCCTGGAATTACACCACCAACTTCCCTGCCTCTCCAGCTTAGAATATGTATCCTGTTGGTTCTGTTTCTCTGGAGAATCCTACCTAACACGGATGTTAATAAGTATAATGGGTTCCAAGGTCAAACTAGGCTAGTAAATTATAAGTTCAACAAAGCTCTAAAGGGTCTATCATTTTAGGACTTTTCAGAGTCTCTAGTATGGTATACACCATGAGTCCCTGAAGGGAGATAATCCTACAGAGCTCCTTCTAGGTGGATGCAACCACAGACCATGCATAACTAGCTTCTCTAGAAGAAGGCTTCCTGGTTGCCATCCAAAGCCTTGGGGCCAGACACACCTGAACTAAAACCTAGCTGTGCTACTTTTCCAGTTGTGTGAGCTTTGGCATTTATTTCAGCATCTTGGGCCACTGTCTTCTCATCTGTAAACTGACAAATGAAATGATGCTCTTAGCTGAATGCCAAAAAACAAAAAAAAAACCCAGTAGTGACTATGACACCCTCCCCAGAGAAGCTGAAATAGGAAGAGTAACCAACAAGAACTACCCTTCCTCAAGCAGGTGGCGAATATCTGTCCCACTATGGCTGCCCAGCTTCCATACCCACTTCCCAACGGTGGCCCCGTTCCCCCTGGGGTATCGTCTATTCTCCTTTGTGTGTGGTCCTTGTGGGATGGTAACTACAGAGACTCACAGTCATTGTGGAAATCAAAGCATGGGGCTCCTTCCTCCCCACTCCCATGTCCTCTGGTACAGATGGAGGGGGCCTCATGACTTAAGCTCAGCCAACAGCATTCTATCCATCAGGACTCTTGAGTCTCGGAGAACATCAGAATGGAAAGTCAGGTTAGAGGTCAGCCATGGAAGTAGTAGCAGGAGCGTTTCTATGACCAGGGCGGTGCTGGGCTTCCTATCTATTCCCAACTCTGGGGCTGCAGCATTCAGTCTATTTACTGAACCCCCAAAATCCATCCAGTCAATTAACCTTATCAATATGAAAGCAACAATTCTTTTCCAATGGTGCTCTGATCAGCAGAGATACAAGTCTAGAACAGGTCCTTGATGGAATACAAGGAGGAAGAACAAGAAGGACAAGAACGACTGTAAGTGAAGAATAAACTAAACATGTATCTGCCTCATGTATGGTTCATGTATGGTTCTCATGGGGCCGCTTCTAAAAACAAAAGAATTCAGGTTGTATCCTTCAGGATCCTGCCAGAAAAGTGGAAACTTCTCTGCATTTGAAGCAGAGGGAATTTAAAGCAGGGAATTGATTACCCAAAGGAGGAAAGAACTGAGAAGCCAGTAGGGGACAGGGAGGCGGCCCCAGGAAAAAGCAACAGCAGAAAGTCCTTACAGCCCTGAAGCAACAGGTCTGAGGCCACAGAGGAATCACAGCTGCTGCCCGAGACACTGCCCAAGACAGAAGGGTGGGGATGGGAGGAAACAGACCCTGGCTTACCCCTACCTCTGCTTCCAACCTCCCACCCACGCGTCCCATTGGCCCAACCAAGCCAGGCGTTATAGGAGCCTGCAGGGGCCACCCCTCCTCCCCCAGATTGGATTCCAGGCAAATAGTCCCAGGACTGGCAAAGCAACTCTCACACATAAAGTGTGTTATGCCTACAACAGGCTTGGTTCACGTGATTCCCAACTCCTTCGGGACCTCCTGGCCTAATCCTGTTCCGTCTTTTCAAATGAGACAAAGCACTTTCAGCCGCCCACCTCCTACAGCCCAAGTCCCACATGTCTCCCTGCAACAAAAACCTACAAAAGCATTTTCTTGGTCTCTCCTCCAGATGTTCTATGGACTTACTAGTCTCAGAGGCTTCCAACACTCCTCATTTCAATAAGTATTTTATCTCACACGGAAAGTCAAATGGAATACACTTGTATTTATCATTGCTACAGTAAAAATAAAATCTCTACGAAGCAAGTACCAGCAAGATAAGGATGAATCCACAGGCCTTTCTGGTCTCATCACAAGAAGGATATATTTTAGAGATGCTGTACTGGATGGAATTAGGAATCCCTCAACCAAATTTAATATAATTTTTTCTCCAGGGGAATTTCTGATGAGATTGTCCTGCAAAGGGACCATCTCCTAATGGGATTTGCTGATCAAGATTACATTGTGCTGTTAAGTAGCCATTTTAGAAGAAAATGCAACCAGAGGAGGGGGGTAAACGCAGCTGGTGAACACAACTTGCTGGCATAGCCTGGAGAGCTAGGTTGGTACTCTTTCTGCATCTGGCGGAAACGGGGGCACTGGTATATCTGAGCGCCCTCCTAAAGAACCCAAATTAGAAAGAGATTCGATCTTAATGCAGACCATTGACTTTCTCTCTGTACCAGGGTCATGGGGCATTTCAACTGTGGCGAGACACCTGGCCAGTGGTGTCCCTGGGGGCTGGGATGAGAATGTCAATGACCGAGGCAAACTCAGCCCTCCAGGGAGCGTCACCACGCTCCTCTATTCCTGGCAGTGGGGTAGCGGGCTCACGTGCTCAGACCAATGACATCCTCCATCAAACAGTGCTAACCCTGGCCCAGACTGTCGTCCAGGAGCCTTCATCGGAGAAAAATGGTGGGAAAACGAAATCAAGAAATGGATTAGAAATAGCTCAAAACTCACCTGAAGCCAAAGCAATCTTTTAAGCAGGAATGTACCAAGGGCCAGGGGGTGGGGGGGTGGGAGGTGCGATCCTCCCCAAGTACAGGAAATAAGGAGGAGCACTGAGTGTAGAGAATTTTAAAACAAACAATAATACTGCCTAGAAACCAGCCTCCATTTATTGTCACCACGAGCTAGCAATGCAAGAAACCAGGATTGGAACCTGCCACGTCAAAGAAAATTTCTTAACCCTCTGAACCTAACTGCCTCGCCTGTCAAAACATGATGCCATCATTGGCCTCAGAGAAGGCTGCAAGGATTCTGAGTAAATATGTTTTAAGCACTCATGCCAGCACCCGGCACACTGTAAATGGTCAATAACCGATGGATACATGCTACTGATATTACCTGAACAAAGATCGTCACCAAAAGACCGGAAGAAGATAAATGGGCAGCATAGGCTAAAGATGACTCATGTGACAAAGGATGTCAAATAAATGTCATTTAACTACAAGACAGCACGTGGTGGCTATTGGCATGGCAAATATCAAATTACAGCAGTCACAACAGAGGGAAAAATCTACCTCTCTAGTGTGTCATGTGGGTATTGATTAATAAGATCCCCACAGGAAGGTTTGTGTTTTCACCCAGACAAGAGCCAGCTGAGGAAAGAAATGAGGGGGGAGGAGGAAGGAAGAAGAGGCAGAGAGAAATTTCTTTCACTGGTCCCCCAAACTGGATCCCATAACCACCAAGAGGATTAAGAGAGAAAACCAGTAGAAAAGAGCCCATAACAGAATTGGTGCAAAGCCTGTGAAGTATCTCCAGCAATCCCACAGTGACAGAACTGTGGTTGCCAAGGGGGAGGGGGTGGGGGAGGGATGGAGTGGGAGCTTGAGATTAGCAGATGTAAGCTATTATATATAGAATGGATAAACAACAAGGTCCTACTGTATAGCACAGGGAACTATATTCAATATCCTGGGATAGGGACTTCCCTGCTGTTCCAGCAGTTAAGACTCCACACTCCCAATGCAGGGGGCCCAGGTTGAATCCCTGGTCAGGGAACTAGATCCCGCATGCCGCAACTAAGGGCCCACATGCCGCAACTAAGGATCCCGCATGCGGCAATGAAGATCCCACATGCGGCAATGAAGATCCCACATGCCGCAACTAAGACCTGGCACAGCCAAATAAATAAATAAGTAAATAAATATATATTTTTAAATCCTGGGATAAACCATAATGGAAAAGAATATGAAAAAGAATATATATATATATAACTGAATCACTTTGCTGTACAGCAGAAATTAACACAACATTGTAAATCAACTATACTTCAGTAAAATAAAATTAAAAAAAAATAACCCCACAGTGTAGTCTCTCTCCTCTTAGGAGATGCTCCAAAAGACAAGACAAAACGTGGCCACATAGGTCAGAGGTTTTTAATAAATTTCTAAGAGCGAGTACTGTAAAATTTAAACTCCTTTTAACAAAATCTAGGCTTAGAAGACAGAAAGTCAACTCTGCCAAAATATTAACTGAGTTACCTCAGGGTAGTACAATGGGCGATTTTTATTTTCTCCTTTGTACTTTTTAAATCCTTGAAAAATTGAAACTATGTTACTTTTTGAATCAAAACTTAAATCTCAATTTTTGTACTAATAAGTGATATATAAGAATCACCTAGGACTCCAGTGGTCCTCTTAGGTTAGATATGGTAGACCCTTTGTTTTTTTTTTTCAAAAAGGAAAATGTTTTCTTTTTTTTTCCAAAGAGGAAAATGGGTCAGTTTCTTAAGATCCTAAATTGAAGTAGATGAAGAAAATGTTTTGGTTTTGTGACTAGTTCATTTGAAAATAAATGACACATTATGGAGCACTGAGGGTTTAAAAATGGAGGTGGGGATGGAAAGGAGCAAAATATAGGACAAAGGAAATGCTTTCTATTATCAGAAATAAAAGCTAAACCCCAATTAAAGTGATAAATCTTTAATCAAATAATATCGTAGACATAGGTCCAACCAAAATCTTGTTATAAGAAGCTCATAAATTAAGTTTTTGGAGCTGGAGGCACAATCTTTCTTCAGACCTGGGCTCCAGATTCCCTATCTTAATTCAAACCAGAGCTATGAAAAAAAGGTAGAGATACAGTTATGTACTCAAGTTATAAGCTTTTTCAAACAACTGCCATTTTCTAGAACGATCTCTGGGCTGCTACAATCCAAAGACCATAACGCATTGGGCGGCCAAGAAGGTGGGGAAAATACCTTCTGTGTATAAACAGGCTTTAAGATTTTTAACTTGAAATTTGGGCCCATCTGATGAGCGACTGAGTAAAATTCAATGCTTTTATGTAATGGGGGAAAAAAAATAAAAGGAATAACTTCAAGGGGAATGTTTAACCCACCAAAAGAAACCAATGTGCTCAAAATATGGTCCATTCCTGTGATTCTTATCAATAAAGGATTCCTAGACTCCACCCAAACCTGCTGAATCAGTTCTTGGCGAAGAGCTCCCAAATCTTCACTTTACCTCGTTTTCCAAGCAGTTCTTAGACACACTCTAGCTTGAAAACCTCTGATTTGTAAATATTAAGAGTGCAATAATTCAACAGCTCATTCAAGATCTACTAAATAACTCTTCATTCACTTACTTGAAGTACTGACCCTACTACCTCTCTGAGATTATTTTCTGATTGGCCTTTTGCTAACCAGGCAAAAGCCACTCTGCAACAGCAGTGACAGTTTCTCAAACCAAGTGAATTTCTTAAAGCCACGCACACAATAAGAACGCATGATACTCTTCCTGGTACACTGCAACTACTCGCCTGGGGTCATAGACTCCTCTCCGGGTGTCCTCCTAAATTCAAGGACCTTTTATGATGAGGAATTAAATGTCTCTGACATACAGGGAGAAATTAATTAGCACCTATCAAATGAACAACTATTTCATTCCCTGCATGAATTTATACTTTGCTTTTGTCACAGCCCAAAAAACATGGAGAAAATCTCTGTAAAAATTAGTTATACTCTACGGTTTCTGGTGGAGTTGCAGAGATTACCCCTTGGGCTGTTATTTGCAGTATTTACGTTTTCTTTTTTTTCTTTCTTCTACCGAATTATCAAGTGAAAATCCAATTGTTCCTAATGGCACTCACTCTGTGTGTTTCCCATTCCCGTATATGAGAAAGGGTTTATTATCCATTTGTAGTAATTAAGACACTGATGTTATATAGACCCATAAAATTCATTAAGCCAGTAAAGAGCTTTTCATCAAAATCACTGTAGCTAAATATTTATTTAAAAATAAAAACTAAATTAAAAATAAGAACTCCCGTGACCAAAAAAAAAATGCTTTCAGAGAGTTTGGAAAGCAGTGGTGGGCATCCCTTAGTTTTAAAGTACATAACTATATTTTCTTACGAAGTAGAAACAGCCCTAACCAGCAATCAATCATGGCTAGCTATAAAGAAATGAAGTAATTAACCATAAGGAAATAATTCAGCAAGATGCCAACAGTTTAATAACATTTAAGTATTTGCACTTAAGCATTATTGTTTCTAAATGGCTTCATAATTGTTTTAGATTTGCAAAAGGTGCTAACACGTGAACAAAAGAAAGAGCAAAACAAGATGGATCTGGTAGGCCGGATGTGTCATTAAATGCAAGAAGGAGGTCTGCATGTCCTGGGTGGAGTATAGAACACAGGCTCTTTACAGAGCTGGGCTGTACAGTGCAAACTCAACAGCCCTCAGAAGCTTACGCACTTCCCCAGCCAGGGGGAAAAGGAGGAAATCCAACAAATATCTTTGATGAAGAGAAGAATTTCATGTTGCCATCTTCCTGTCACGGGGGAAGTTCATTAAGAAAGCCAGAGCCGAGAAAGCAAAACACGTTGACTGGAATGTGTAAGAACTTCTGCTGTGTGGCTAGGGGATAAAGCTTTAATCAGAAAGTCCTTTCTTTATATTTGAGGCACTACAAAAAAAGCCAAGAAGAAAGCTGTGTTTGTCCATTAGCAAAGGCTTCTGCCCGCAGTGGAGGCTTTCTGTATTTCCATCCTCAACCACGAGAAGGAACAGGGTCTGTTTCCATTTTCCATCGAACACCAGAAGAGTGGTTCTCTCCCAGGACTCCAAGCATAGCTTCTCGGGGTGCCATGAGCTCTCTATAAACCTTCTATTTTAGTCTCCTACCTTCCTTTCGACGAAATCTTAAAAAAATAGCTGAAGGACTGAGAACTGTCATAGGGCTCTCCTTGGCAATCATGTGTATATTGGTACCAATTAGCATAACTTCCATGGAAACGAGTTAATGAGAGAAACGATAGTGGTAGACTTTAGATGAAAATTATATTGATGCCAAGTAAAAGCCAACAAGACCCCGCTGTGTGCCCTAGGAGGAGAGGTGTCCTGGGAGCTTGAGCAGAGAGGCGTCTGGAGAGAAGGGAGTTGGCTGGTTTACGGATGGACATCCACCAAATTCACACACAACCAGCACCCAGCAGTCAGGACCACCTCGTACTGTGTGAGCAGCAGTTTAATTTCAGCAAAACAACAGCACCCTTCACTCACAATTAACATTGTCAATTTAAATGTCGTTGGTTATACAGTTCTATTGCTATGTGATTTGTAAATTTGTGTTGAGTTTATACTTGTATAGCAGACGTGAGAGCTAACACCTAGAGTGTGGTTTCTCAGCCTGGGCACTACTGACATTCGGGGTGGATAAGTCTCTGTTGTGGGCCGTCCTGTGCACTGTAGGATGTTTAGCAGCATCCCTGGCCTCTACTCACTAGATGCCAGTAGCATCCTCCCTTAATTGCAGCCAAAAATCTGTCCAGACATTCCTGAGGGACAAAATGGTCCCTAGTTGAGAAACCAGCTGACCTAGCGTCTGAGTCAGGGTCCAAGCAGGAAAGAGAGGATGCAAGGGGAGTTTAATATGGAAACTGTTAATAAAAGTGTGGGGAGGGAGTAGGGAAAGACATTTACCAACAGACTAAAGGGGCAAAATAAGACAGCAGCACATTGTAGGAGTGAGAGGGGAGGGGCTGAGGTTGAGGGGAAAGAGATGCTCAGCTAGGCCCCAGCTGTTCCACCCATCCCAGCCCAGGTGCCAGCCAGGAGGAGAGAATCCATGTTGACATCCAGCCCAGATAAGGCTCCAGGTGCCTCCAGCCCCAGCTGTCATCGGGCGGCAACAACGCAAAAAGCTCCAAGTGAGAATTGCCCACCTGAGTCAGTCCAACCACAGACCCATGAGAAATATCGATAGTAATATGCTGCTTTCTAACCCAGTAAATTTTAGGGTGGGTTACGCAGCAATAGGTAACCGGACTACAAATAATCGAAATGTTAATCAACAGTTCCTAGGGTATATATTGAAGTTAATAAACACACACACACACACCACACACCGCCATCCACAATGAAATATTTTAAGAAAATTGCAGACGATATAACCACCCTGCCATATTCTCAATGTCTGAGTTTGAACCCATTTGGTTCCTTCTGTCTGCTACACTTTCAGGATCTGGAAAGGTGTGACGCTGATTAGTTAGGACCCCAAACCATCCACAGGGGTCACATGTCTTCTCCCACGGGGCACTGGAGTGTCTGCCAGGTGTACAGGTGTGTTCCAAGTGTTGAAAGTGCCCATGGGGAACTGATGGGAGAATGTCTCTTTATCTCCTTTATATTCAACCCTGTTAAAGGGATACCCAAGGGTTTGTAGAGAAATTGTTCCTTTTTTACTTGTTGCTCTACTCTCCGAGGGTACAGAGAGAATCCAGTGAGGGCTGGATGCAGAGAGAAACGCAGATGACAGACTTCACACCGTTATCTGACAGCGGAGCTTCCTCTAACAGGGTCGGGCTCTCCAGAGCTGGCTCCTTGTTTCATCAGGACGAATTATCCCCCAGGAAGGGCCTCAGTCCTCATGCAGATTGGCTTCCCAGGGTGCCCACTCCATCAGCATAGACATGGCCAGAGTCTGTGAATTCCTTAGACTCATCTAGAAGCCCCGCTCCGGATAAATGAAATGGCGAAGAACGCTGACAATCTAACAGATTAATCGTTGTAACAGAATGACCCAGGAGTCTGCATTTCGTTTTTTAGCCAGAAGCTGACAGCTGCTTCTCTGCAGAGCAAGGTTAGCAGCTCAAATGGCTCCAGGAGGGAGTGATATTCAAAATATTGAATATTTAGCAATTGGCACTGCCTGGGCACCCGTGGATTCAGAACAGTCCCCGTCAGCATCTATCAGCCCTGCCCACACGGCCCAGCAGGCGAAAGGAAGGTGTGGGCACAGGGGGCTGTGGAAGAGGAAAGCTCGTGCTTGCCGTGTAGGGGAAGCTGCTGTCAGCTCCAGATCACGGCAGATGTGGGAATATAAGCCATCTGTTTTCAGATCCACAGATTTTTCCCAGAGAGGCTACAATAGATTTCTTTATGAAATTTAAATATTGACAACTTGTTTGAAATTTTACAAAAATAAAACCTCTTTACAGGCCAAACCAAAAAAAGAAATGAATGTGTATGACATCTCTGTGTCAGTTCTTCACTGCTGCTCCAAGGCAGAGCCAGACAGTACCTTGGAGCACACTGTCATTATTTTCTATGTAGGGTAACGTAAGGAGCCTCTTCGTATGCGGCCAAACTCCTAGGCTTTCACACTTCGAGGGGATGAAACTATTGGTCCCTTTTTTTTTAAAGTAATTAAAAAATAAATTTTATTCCAAGCAGAGTTGTACAACAAAGGAAGTAATACATGATAAGATGCACGACATAATAAATAGAAAAATTGTGAATTACATTTAAATTTCACACTAAGAAAACACAGATACTGATATAACCAAAAGGTATAATTTAACTGAATTGCCAGGCTAGGGAGACTGGAAGTGTGTACATGAGCGTGTGTATGTATGTGGAAGGAGAGAGGAAGGAGAGAGTTAAAAAGTTAAATCCGAGGCAGAGGTCGTGCCGCTCTGCAGTGTTGCCGTTGTTCTCCACTTTTCTGTTTTTCTTTTCGCAGAAGCCGCCCTGCTCTCATCAGCCTCTGGCCTGCCATCTCCTTGAGTCCTAACACCATGCCTTCAATTGAGTTGCAGAGTTCCGATGGAGAGATATTTGAAGTTGATGTTGAAGCTGCGAAACAATCTGTGACTACTAAGACCATGCTGAAATATTTGGGAGTGGGTGATGAAGGAGATGATGATCCAGTCCCCGTGCCAAATGTTAATGCAACGATATTAAAAGAGGTCGTTCAGTGGTGCGCCCACCACAGGGATGATTCTCCCTCTCCTCAGGATGGTGAGGACAAAGAAGAGCGAACAGATGACATCCCTGTTTGGGATCAAGAATTCCTGAAAGTTGACCAAGGAACACTATTTGACCTTATACTGGCAGCAAACTACTTAGACATCAAAGGTTTGCTTGATGTTACCTGCAGGACTGTTGCCAATATGATCAAGGGGAAAACTCCTGAGGAGATTAGAAAGACATTCAATATCAAAAATGATTTTATTGAAGAAGTGGAAGCCCAGGTATGCAAAGAGAACCAGTGGTGTGAGGAGAAGTGAAATTTTGTGTCTGATGCTGTAACACTGTAAGGACTGTTGCAAATACTAGTTGCACTGCTTTGTTTATAATTGTTAATATCAGAAAAACGTTCCACAAATGCAGCAGCAAATCAGTTGTATTAGCAGAATGTCATCCTCGTTGCATGTGTAGTTTCAGCACAGATTGCAAACTCATGGCTCAGTGTCTTCTAGTACGATCAAAAGTTCTTTTTTCTTTGCTCTGAATAAACTTGAACTGTGGGTTCTCTATGGAAAGTGGCATTTGGGGCTTTCCCTCTCTTTGTAAAGCTATTTCTGCCTAGTTTATTGTCCAGTTAACTTTACCTTAGTGACCTTTAAAAGCTGGCACTGTAAATAAAACAACTTGCAAAAAAAAAAAAAGTTAAATCCTCATCTTCTTCTCTCTCTCTCTTTTTTTTTAACTGGTCCTTTAAGTTAGCAAAGCTGTCCCCTCCCCCTTGCTGTGAAGACCTTTAGAATAAGAAAAGTCAAATTAGCATCAAGTTCCAGGACCTTCCTGGGTAAAAATATTAAGGACATCTGCTTCCCCCAAATCAAACGTTTTAGAAAACCACTGGGGGGACTGAGATGAGATGCCAAATAAGTCCTCCAAAGAGAGCTTCAAAAAGGCGGGAGAAGTCTGGGCTGCACTCCACACTCTACCAAGAGCTGCCTACCCTCCCATGGCGTTTGTGCTTTGGGGAATGGGTAACTGATCATGTGATGGGAACTCTAAAACTAGGAACATGGCAGCCTGGGCAGGGCCTGGACCAGCAAGGACATTATACACTAGTGGACAAGCTGTGTCCATTGAACTGTGAGCCTTCACTTTCAACTGTGACACCTTCCACACTGGCCACCAAAAGCAAGAGCCATTGTGGGCTCATCACATTCTCCCCCTTCTCTCCCAGCCTGCTGTTTTGAGGTACAGTCTTTCAGATCGAGTAAACCCATGAGCTGGACCATCTCTGTGGGCCTGTGACACCTGCACTCACAGAGGACCCCATATGCTCAGCTTACCTGGTTCAATGTTCATCTTGAACTGCTTAACTTTTGAACAACAGGTCTTGCATTTTTATTCTGCGTGAGCCTACAAATTTTGTAACTGGTCCTGCCCCTGAGATTCTTGAATAATTGCAGAGGAACACTTTTGAAAAGGTGGCCTCAAGAAAGTGATACAGTCACATTACTCATGGTAGCTATGTTCTATAAAGTTGCCACGAACACTGACTTAATGAGTATTGAACGAGGCTCCTAGGAGACATACAGGGTTAGGTTCCTGTGAGCTTCTGATCACAACATTTTCATCAACCAATCAATGTGTTATGTGTGTTTCTGCTCAAGGACACGTTAGTTAGAATATGCCATTGATTCATTAGCATTGAACTTCTGACAAAAGCACTATAACTCATGCCTGAATGAAGCTTATCTAACACATATTTCCTCATAAGGCGCCCTACAGCCTTCTTGCACTTAGGAAGACTAGACAACACTTTAGCACTAAGCAAGGGTGTTGTTTAAACAGTGAAACCACCCACCACCAACAACAACAAATGCAAAAATGCAAAACTTGTCTCTGAATGACCCACGAGAAGGACACTTGTTTACAGTGTGAGAGCTGCAACGAGGAGACAGAACATCACCTTGTTCCGGGTCATTTTGGTGGACCCCAGACCCTCATTTTTCACCACTCTGCACACACTCAGAAATGACCGAGAGTGCTGTATCCATTTGGGGGTTACCAGTAAATTTTAGCACGTAGGTAAATTTGCAAGCACACGATCTGTGAATAATGTGGAGGGACGGCACTATGCTTTTTGTTCAGTTTGCTGTGTGAGAACCCAGCCAATTCGTGGGAAAGTAAGAGCACGTTAGGGTACCAGACAGACAACATATGTCAAAGCACTCAGACTACTACTAATAGTAACAATACTGCATATACACGTTGAGCAACGTGAGGGCCAGGGTCTCAAGCCCTCCACCAGCTGAAAATCCACATATAATTTAGGGCGGGTCCTCCACGTCTGCGAATTCAACCAACCACAGCTCATACAGTACCGTAGTATATTTACCATTGAAAAAAAATCCACATGTCAGGGGACCCACGCAGTTCAAACCCATGTCGCTCAACAGTCAACTGTACTCATACAGTACGTACAACGTCGCTTGAACTGCGCTAAGCACTTCACATATAGTAACTCATTTAAGCAGCGCAACAGCCCAAAGAGGCGGTACGAGGTCTGTAATTTACTCTGAAATGCTCCCACGTAAGTGTGTTCTAGCTACTCAAAGCTCTAACACGAAAGGCCAATGCATGGCTCTAATAAAAAAATCTGTACTTCAGAATGATTAACTGATGTCATACCAGAAGGACCACACTCCAGAGGCAGCTACTACAAAGTTTCTGTTATCTGTATTTCCATCAGCACTCAAGGTTGGGTTAATTAGCATGATGAACGTCAGAAACAGACTCTTACTGGTGAAATTAATGGCTTGCTATACAGCATAAGAAATGTTCAAGGAAGACTCTTGACAGGCAACATTAAGGTACTCTGGCTAACATATTTTGGGGATATCTCCCCCCTCCAACAAGGTGTAAGAATCTACCAAGATCTGTGACCTGCATCCTTGGGAATGGTGCCCAAATCTCAATCCCTAAATGGTCCTGTATTTGTCCACTGTTATGGGATTTGCCCGATGTTACCTGTCAGAGCACCTCAAATCAACCTTGCGTGAAAGGTGAAAGCCAGAACAGCTAAAAAACGACACAGCACGTCTCACAATCACAAAAAAAGAGAATATGCATGTTTTCTGTTCACTTGTTACTGTTTGACTAACAAATGCCTGTGTATGTGGCGAAATTTTGTCTGAGTTCATTTTGTTATACAGTAAACCCTGATAAAGATATTATGGGAGAGTAGCTAGCCCTCACCCCCTCCAGCTTCTTCAGTGGGTCTCATTATTCGTAGATGAGGATGCTGTGTCCCCAGGTCTACTAAAAGTTAGAGCCAGGACTTGTTCCCAGGCAGAGCTGGGCAGAATCTGTACTCTTAATCATTGCACTGTACAGCCACTCCACCTAAAAGCAATAGGTAACCTAAATCCATTGCTGCTTAGATCAATTTGACATAATCATGTGAGATACAGAGCCCCGAAAGCAGGCACATTTGGAGAAAAGGGAGAAAAAAGAGTCTTAGAGAAGAAAGACAAAGGCACCTACATGCAGAATCACAGAAACACTGCCATTACAAGAACAGATGGGGGGAGGGTATAACATTGACAATCTGAATACAAGTGGCTCCCAGGAGTCAGGGAATTTTCTAAGATGCTCAACTCTTTGTAGCAGCGTTATTGGAAAAGTCAGCATATACTCAAACTGTTTAAAAAATGTTTTATTATATAAAAAGTAGTTGGCGTCTATACAATCAAACAGGTTTGCTTTCATAAAAGTAACCAGCAGGGCATTTAAGAGTTAGACAGGTTTAAAGCAATTCATTACCGTGTAGAACGAATCCATACATGTGAAGTATCCCGCATCCCTGGTTTCCACCTGCTACATTCCTTTAGAGGTCCCCGATCATTATGAGGCCCCCACCAATTGCCAAAATGTTTCCTGGAGACATCAATGCACTGGAATACAAGACAAGCAATATTGCAAGGGCAGGAGGATAAAAAGGGACTTCACTGTGAAGAAATGAATGCAGAACAGTTAACCATCCTGATAAAGCTTGGCTATAAAATGTACAAGAAGACAGTAGGGTACAGTGAAATTTCCTCCCAAAATAAAGCAGATGAGCATATGTAGAAGTGGAGACGTCGGTGAAGGAGAGAAACAGACGAGGTTGAACAGCCTGGGCTCTGGAGGGGTTCCTCTGGGGAGGATGAGACGTGGGCTCTACATGGTGCCATAGATGGAGCACAGATGGTGGGGTGGCTTACGAACGCTGGAGAACCTCTCCCTCCATACTTCCCACAGAGTGTGTACACAATGAAGGGCCAAGGATGGGCTACAGCTATGGCCTTTCCTCACCAACATGGGAGTCATCACCTGGGTTGGTGCGCCAGCCCTGACCCCCCAGGTGTCCCATTCCCACTCTGAGAAGCTGGGAGAAATCACCACTAACCAAGAGGATTCTATGCCATGGCTCAGCAAGGGTCTCCCCATGAGAAGACAGTGCCTGGAAGAGCTTTAGTCAACAAGAAGCTCCATTTCTCCCTAAGGAAACTGGAGGTAAACGACATTCCTTGAGCTGAGGATGTGAACATTTAACGCAATCCACTTTAACAAACCTAGAAGTTCAGGCATTTTGGAAAGGAATATTTTAGCACTGTAGGCCATGCTGAGGCAATGCAGTTGACAGAAACACTACCCAGAATCTTACATCAGCTTAAAGCTGACAAAATGACCTGACTAATGAGACCAACAGGGTTTTGTCCAGAAAACCACAGGTGAGGAAAATGATCCTCTTTGTAGTTACAAATGGTGATGATGAAATCCCACATCTCACTGGCCGTTTGGAAAAACCTCTAATAACAAGGTAAAGATGATTTTCTCAACGTTTGGAAAGGATAAAATTTTCTATTTCCTGTGATGATTTGGGGGGGGTCTAATTTACAGGCCAGATGAGACTTAGCTCTCCTACTGTTTGAAGCTCCTCAGGCACACTCAAAAAACTTGTCTGGTACTGGTAATACATAATTCATTGTCTGAAGCATAAATAAGCTAAAGAAAGGAAGAGATGAAGTTTAAATAAAGGTTAATTGAAGAGAGGGAAAAAACAACTTGGACGTGTTGAAGTAAAAGAGAAAACCGGCTGAGGCACTTTCTACCATACGGAATAAAACAGCTGATCATTCCTTCAGGAAGTATTTACTGAGGACCCATTATGCGCTACTGTGATCGTTTAAAGGCATGGTCACAGAATTTTTTTTTGTTTTTGATACTTGGCTTAGTCCATTCAGGCTGTGGTAACAAAATACCACAGGGTAGCTGAAACTGAAACTGAAACTTATTTCTCACTGTTCTGTTGGCTGGAAAGTCCAACATCAAAGCACCAGCATGGCCACCTTGTGGTGAGAACCTTCTTCCCAGTTCATAGCTGAAGTCTTCTCACTCTTTCCTTACATGGTGAAAGGGGCAAGGGATCCCTGAGGGGGTCTCTTTTACAAGAGCACTAATTCTATTCATGAGGGCTCCTCTCTTACGACCTACTCACTTCCCAAATGCCCCATGCCCTAATCCCATTATCTTCAGGGGTCAGAATTTCAGGTATGAATTTGGGGAGGCACAAATGTTCAGACCACTCCTCCCTCCAAAAGGGAGAACCTAATTCTCTTTCTTTTGAATGTGGGCCCAACTTAGTGAATCACTTCTAACCAGTAGAATGTGGCAGATGTGACCGTGTGTGATTTCTGAGGCTAAGTCATAAAAGACACTATCACTCCCATCTCACTCGCCCTTGGATTACACGAAGTCCCCTACATACGAACCTTCAACTTGCGAACTTTCAAAGTCGCGAACTTGCATTCTGTCAATGTCAGACATGAGTGAAATTGCAACTCGCCCTCCATCTCCTATTGCTGATGACCCTTCAGCTCTACCATCTCCCACCTCCTCTCCCTCCTCCAGTCAGTAACTCTTCTTGCCTGTTCACTCACTGCCAGCCCTGTATGCCAGATGTTGTACTGCACGACTGTACTTTTCAAGGTACTGTACTATAAGATTAAAAATATTTTCTTTATTTTTTGTGTTTGATTTTTATGTATTATTTGTGTGAAAAGAATTATAAACCTATTACACTTCAGTACTATATAGCCGATTTTCAGTTGGGTACCTAAACTAACTTTGTTGGACTTCCAAACAAATTGGACTTAAGAACACCCTCTCGGAACGGAACTCGTTCGTACGTAGGGGACTTACTGTATTGATCTGAGGGAAGCCAGCTGCCATGTTGTGAGGACATTCAAACGGCCTGTGGAGAGGCCCCTGTGGACAAGAACGGAGGCCTCTCAACAACGGCCACCAACTTGCCAGCCATGCGAGAGAGCAACCTTGAACCTGGATCCTTCAGGCCCTGCCCAGCTTTCAGAGGACTGGCGCCCCAACTGACATCCTGACTGCAACCTCACAAGTGACACGGAGCCAGAACCACCCACTGGAACCATGAGGAGAATAATGTTTACGATCGCTCTAAATGACTACTTTTGGGGTCATTTGTTGTGTGTCAATAAATAACTAATACAGCTCGTTACTTTGCAAAATCCTGGCAACATCGGAGTGAAAACAGCACAGTCTCTACCAGAACAGATCTCCAGTGAACACTGTGAAGATTCAACTATGGAAGATCAACAGTAACACCACCATGTGATAAGAGCTGTAACAGGGGTACCCATCAATATGAGCATGGTTATGCTGTAGTAACAAGCAACCTAAACATTTCAGTGGCTTAACATAGCATAGCTTATTGCTTTTTTATTTTTAAATTTAATTAATTTTTTTATACAGCAGGTTCTTATTAGTCATCAATTTTATACAAATCAGTGTATACATGTCAATCCCAATCGCCCAATTCATCACACCACCACCACCACCAACCCCCGCGGCTTTCGCCTCTTGATGTCCATACGTTTGTTCTCTACATCTGTGTCTCAACTTCTGCCCTGCAAACCGGTTCACCTGTACCATTTTTCTAGGTTCCGTATACATGCATTAATATACAATATTTGTTTTTCCCTTTCTGACTTACTTCACTCTGTATGACAGTCTCCAGATCCATCCACATCTCAACAAATGACCCAATTTCATTCCTTTTTATGGCTGAGTAATATTCCATTGTATATATGTACCACATCTTCTTTATCCATTCATCTGTCGATGGGCATTTAGGTGGCTTCCATGACCGGGCTATTGTAAATAGTGCTATAATAAACAATGGGGTGCATGTGTCTTTTTGAATAATGGTTTTCTCTGGGTATATGCCCAGGAGTGGGATTTTTGGATCATATGGTAGCTCTATTTTTTGTTTTCTAAGGAACCTCCATACTGTTCTCCATAGTGGCTGTATCAATGTACATTCCCACCAACAGTGCGAGAGGGTTCCCTTTTCTCCACACCCTCTCCAGCATTTGTTGTTTGTAGATTTTCTGATGCTGCCCATTCTAGCTGGTGTGAGGTGATACCTCACTGTACTTTTGATTTGCGTTTCTCTAATAATTAGTGATGTTGAGCAGCTTTTCATGTGCTTCTTACGGTGTATCACATTGATTGATTTTCGTATAGTGAAGAATCCTTGCATCCCTGGGATAAATCCAACTTGATCATGGTGTATGATCCTTTTAATGTGTTGTTGGATTCTGTTTCCTAGTATATTGTTGAGGATTGTTGCACCTATATTCATCAGTGATACTGGTCTGTAATTTTCTTTTTTGGTGGTATCATTGTCTGGTTTTGGTATCAGGGTGATGGTGTCCTCATAGAATGAGTTTGGGAGTGTTCCTTCCTCTGCAATTTTTTGGAAGAATTTGAGAAGGATGGGTGTTAGCTCTTCTCTAAATGTTTGATAGAATTCACCTGTGAAGCCATGTGGCCCTGGACTTTTGTTTGTTGGAAGATTTTTAATCACAGTTTCAATTTCATTACTTGTGATTGGTCTGTTCATATTTTCTATTTCTTCCTGGTTCAGTCTTGGAAGGTTATACCTTTCTAAGAATTTGTCCATTTCTTCCAGGTTATCCATTTTATTGGCATAGAGTTGCTTGTAGTTGTCTCTCAGGATGCTTTGTATTTCTGGGGTGTCTGTTGTACCTTCTCCTTTTTCATTTCTAATTTTATTGATTTGAGTCCTCTCCCTCTTTTTTGTGATGAGTCTGGCTAATGGTTTATTAACTTTGTTTATCTTCTCAAAGAACCAGCTTTCACTTTTATTGATCTTTGCTATTGTTTTCTGTTTCTGTTTCATGTATTTCTGCTCTGATCTTTATGATTTCTTTCCTTCTACTAACTTTGGGTTTTGATATTTTCTCAAATATTTTCGTCCTTCTTAGAACTGTTTTGCTGCATCCCATAGGTTCTGGATCATCATGTTTTCATTGTCATTTGTCTCTAGGTATTTTTGATTCCTTCTTTGATTTCTTCAGTGATCTCTTGGTTATTTAGTAATGTATTGTTTAGCTTCCAAGTGTTTGTGTTTTTTACATTTTTTTCCCTGTAATTCATTTCTAATCTCATAACATTGTGTTCAGAAAAGATGCTTGAGATTATTTCAATTTTCTTAAATTTACTGGGGCTTGATTTGTGACCCAAGATATGATCTATCGTGGAGAATGTTCTGTGTGCACTTGAGAAGAAAGTGTAATCTGCTGTTTTTAGGTGGAATATCCTATAAATAGCAATTAAATCATCTGGTCTATTGTGTCATTTAAACCTTGTGTTTCCTTATTAATTTTCTGTCTGGATGATCTTTCCATTGGTGTAAGTGAGGTGTTAAAGTCCCCCACTATTATTGTGTTACTGTCAATTTCCTCTTTTATAGCTCTTAGCAGTTGCCTTATGTATTGAGGTGCTCCTATGTTGGGGGCATAACGCATCTTCTCGATCTTTGCCTCTATTCTTTTTCTGAGGTTCTGGATCATCTTCACTATCATTATTCTGAATTCTTTTTCTGGAAGGTTGCCTGTCTCCACTTCATTTAGTTGTTTTTCTGGGGGTTTATCTTGTTCCTTCATCTGGTACATAGCTCTCTGCCTTTTCATCTTGTCTATCTTTCTGTGAATGTGGTTTTTGTTCCACAGGCTGCAGGATTGTAGTTCGTCTTGCTTCTGATATCTGCCCTCTGCTGGATGAGGCTGTCTAAGAAGCTTGTGCAAGTTTCCTGATGGGAGGGACTGGGGGTGGGTAGTGCTGCCATAGTTTATTTCTTATTCTTAACATGTTACATGTCAATTGTGCTTGAGCTCCCTGCCATCCTAATTCTAGGACCGAGGGTCAGAGCAGCTCCCACGTGGCTTACTTCGAGTTACCAGAGCAGAATGGAAGAGAAAATGGCCTACTGTGACTGCCTCTTAAAGCTTACACAGTCATTTGATTTTGCTGAAGTTTAAGGAGCTACAGGGGAATATAATCCTACCATGTTCCCAGACAAGGGGATATAAGATATTTAGACCATCCCCAGTGACTACCAGATATATGCTGGCTCCTATGAGAACACAGAGAAAAGAGAAACTAACCTCCCCTTGGAGTAGAAAGGGTCACAGCTGGTTTTACAGAGGAATAAATGCTAAGTATGAAGAATTTTTTAACTAGTCAAGAACAGAAGAGCATTCCAGGTAGAAAAACACATAAACGGTTCATTTGCCCAATAAATTTGCATGTGTTGGAGAATAATAGGGAGCAGAAGGAGAGGGTACGTGTGTTAGGCTGAAAACACAGTCAGGGGCTAGGTCTGATGAAGGACCACAGGCAGGGTTAAGTTTACGCTGTGATGACAGACACTATCGTTATCGAAAATTTGGTCCTTGTCCCGATGCCAAATGAGAATAACAAGGATGAGGTTTTGAGGATAAAGGAAAGAGAACTTTATTGATCTGCCAGCAAATGAGGAGAGTAGCAGACTAGCGTCTTGAAAACTACCGTCCTGCCTTGTGGGGAGAAAGCAGGCATATTTAAAGGAAAGTCTTGGGCTGGGGTTAAGATCAGAGGAACAAGCAAAAACAGCAAGAATGCCCACCCACGTTAATCAGTAGCAAAGACTGCACAGTAACAAAGGACTTAAGTTTTAGTTCCCAGCAACGGAGAGAGAGGATGGAAAAAGCAGTTTCACTTAGAAATTATCCACCACACAGTTTTAGACTTGTGGCCCTGTTACAGTGTTTCGTGATGAGGACGTTTGGGGGTGGGGCAATTCTTTATGTCTGGAACTCTTTGATCCATTGCAGGATATTTAACATCCAGGGCAGCAGACACTCCATGCCTGTAGCACCCCCAATAATTATGACATTCCCAACTCCCATACCCATTCCAAACAACCCCAGACTGGAAGAAATACCGCCCCCTGTTGAGAACCACTGGGAAGTGAGATTTACTTACATTTTCTTCTAAGATGCAGGAAGAATAATCACATTTTGACAAAACTCAAGAAATGCCAAGAAGAAACAAGTTATTGCTATAAACAATTGCCACAAAATATAAACTGTAGGACAGTAGCAGTTGATTATTATGGTATAAAGACATTAGGCAGTAGATAATATGCAATCTACCTCATACCCCTCTAACTCTGCCCCTCAAGAAAGGCTTGTTTTCTCTGTTTTCAAGAAGAACACAAGTGATTGAGAGTAAAGGATCGGAGAGAACTGAATCTGTTCTAATTTATTTTTTTTTAATAGACATCACTAAATTTGCTGCTTGAATAATATTTTCCAACACAGCCCAAAATGACTGTGACACAGCACTGCTAACTGCTATTATAGAATTTAAGTTGGGGAATGACTTTATCTAACTTATATTTTTAACAGATCATTCTGGTAGCCTGAAAGAGCGGTTTGGACTTTTGCAGAAGTCCAAGTAACCAATACTGAGGAATGAGAAACAGAGTGAACTGGGTGGATTCAAAACACCTTTAGGGAGGAAGGATCAACAAGATTTGTTGCCCATTGACTAGAAAGAGTGAGTAAAGGGGAAGAGCGGAGGCTGAGGAGAAGCCAGAAGCCATTAAGGAAACAGATGATGAGAGAGAAAATAATGTAGGCATATGGTTAAAGAAGGAAAGTTACAGAAACTGACATAGTGAATCAGCTACAGTCTCGAGATCCTGTTCTGCAAAACTCTAGTCCTGCGAAATGTCCTACATAAAAAGCATTCTGTGGTCAATTAAGTTTGGGAAATATTGTATACTCTCCCCACATGGCAAGTTACTATATGTATTAGTAAGAAACCAATTTAAACTTTAACCCAGAGCATACTCTGAGTATTTGGTCTCAGAACCCTTTTTACTCAAAAAGCCCATTAGATTCTGCAGGGGACTTCCCTGGTGGCACAGTGGTTAAGAATCCGCCTGCCAATGCAGGGAACACAGGTTCGAGCCCTGGTCCAGGAAGATCCCACATGCCGCGGAGCAGCTAAGCCTGTGCGCCACAACTACTGAGCCTGCGCGCCTACAGCCTGTGCTCCACAAGAGAAGCCACCACAATGAGAAGCTCGCACACCGCAACCAAGAGTAGCCCCTGCTCACTGCAACTGGAGAAAGCCTGCACACAGCAACAAAGACCCAACACAGCCAAAAAATAAGTAAAATAAGTAAATAAATAAATAAATAAGATTCTGCAGAACCAGTGTTCCAAGGAACACACTTTGGGAAACAGTTCAAAATCCGTGTAGGAGAACTCCTCCAACTTAACAACAAAAAAACTCAATTAAAAAATAGGCAAAGCACTTAAATAGACAGTTCTTCAAAGAAGATATACAGACGGCCAATAAGCACATGAAAAGATGCTCAACTCATTAGTCATTAGGGAAAAAGTAAAAAGCACATCAAAACCACAGGAGATACCACTTCTCACAGTTCTGAAGGCTGGAAATCCAGGATCAAAGTGTCAGCAGGGTTGATTTCTTCTGAGGCCTCTCTCCTTGGCTTGTGAACTTTGCCTTCTCACTGCGTCCTCATACTATCAACCCTCAGTCTATGTTGCCTGTGTCCTAATCTCTTCTTCTTGTAAGGATACCAGTCACATCGGATTAGGGCCTGCCCTAACGACCTAATTTTACCATAATTACATATCTAAAGCCCTATCTCCAAAAACAGTCACATTTTGAGGTCCTCAGGGTTAAACCTTCAACACAGGAGTTTGAGGGGCCCACAATTTACCCCCTAACAGAGGATAAGGTGGAGAAGCAGTTAGACAAATGGACAACGCCAATTTACGAAAGAGCAAAGTTGTACTCTGATATATATACTAAAACTGCCGGTAGAAAATGAAAAGGCTTCAGTAGGATAAGAAACTTTAAAAACCAGAACTAAGATTAAAAGGCCAAAAAATACCTTGAAGAGAAATGCTCGCAAGCTTTGTTACCAACAAAGACTTCACTCTTTGATGTGAATAGAGTCTTTTAAATCAATTAAAAAAAAAAGAATCCAGATGGCCCTGTAGAAACATATTAAAAGATATGAAGAGGAAAACCCAGAGGAATACAAAAGACAATTAAATACAATAATGTGTAATCACCAGCTATCAAAGAAAAACAAATTAACACAAAATATTTCACTAATCACACTGACACGTATTAAAAACACTGATCTGGTAAGAAGTGACTGTGGGCAATGTGCAGAAAACACAAATTATCACGTAAGTTAGTTCCAACAGATAAATTAGCATTGCCCATTCAAAGTGTATAACCTATAAGCCAGCAATTCCACATCCATTGCACATGTAAATTCATTGCAGACTTGCTTATAGTAGCCCACAATTTTGAAACAACTTAAATGTCTATTGTTGTGGACTGAACGGTCTTCCCCCATAAATACATATGTCGAAGCCCTTACCCTAAAGTCACTGTATTTGGAGACAGGTCCTATAAGGAAGTAATGAAGGTTAAGTGAGGTTATAAGGGTAGGACCTCAGTCCTACAGGGCCGGTGTCCTTATAAGAAGAGGAAGAGATACCAGAGATCTCTTCCTCCACACACGCCCAGAGGAAAGGCCACCTGAGGACACAGCAAGAAGGCAGCTGCTCACAAGCCGGGAAGAGAGTCCTCACCGGTAACTGAATCTGCCAGCACCTTGATCTTGGAATTCCAGCCTCCAGAACAGTGAAAAAATAAACGTCTGTTGTTTAAGCCACCCAGTCTGTGGGATTTTGTTATGGCAACTGAAAACTATCAGTCAAAAGTTGGTTACATCAACTACAGCATATTCATACAACTGGAGTGCCATGGAGGCTTTCAGAAGAAATGCAGGTTGAATCACATGTAACGCCATGGAAGGATGTTCCGCCTTTATTACGTGATAAAAAACAAGTTATCACGACCTGTATATCATGGTCCCATTGAAAAACAAAGTGCTATACAGGCTCATGCAGATTTTTCCAATCTGGAGAGATCATGGAAACAAGGAGGGAAAAAGGGGTAAGAAAAAAAAGAAATACTCTCAGAAGTTTCACTTTTTTAAGTCATGCACATCTGTAACTCTTGTATTTTAAGAAAAAGCAAGGTTCTATAGTTAATTTGTAAATATATATATTAAAAAATAACAAATTCATGTTGACAGAATTTTCCAAACTCCAGAGGTAATTAACACCCCCTGAGTTTGCCTGTAGCATTAAGAGCTAATTCATTCCGTAGCCTGGGTTTTATCCGAGTGATAATCTTACATGATAGAAACCTGCCCTTTCCCCCCACCCCACTATTTTATTACAAAAATTTCCCTTCATACGTAAAAGTTGAATTTTACAGTGAATCTCTATATGCCCACTATGTAATTCTACAATTCACATTTTACTATTCTTGTTTTATCACATATCTATCCACTGCTCTATTCCTTCACCCATCCATCTTATTTTTTATATAAGAAATATACATATATTTCAAAGTAGGTTGCAGACACAAGTATACTTCCCCCTAAATACTTCCATATGTGTAGCATGCTAACTGCTTTTAAACACATAATGAAAACCCTTTCACACAACAGAAGAGACCACACACTTAACCTGAGACTATCCAAGGGAGAGGCTTAGAAAGAAATGGGGTCTGGAGGGGACTTCAAAAGGACTAATTAGATTTTGTGTGCCACCTTAGTCTAACCTTCACTGAGAAAGTACAGAGAAGCATCCACACCTCATAGCCAAACATCAATATGTTTGTAATTAATCAAAACTGCAAGTTAAGAAAAAATCAAAGGGAAAATAAGGATCTGGACAAATATACTGCTGTGAACCTTTTTTTTTTTTTTTGCGGTACACGGGCCTCTCACCGTTGTGGCCTCTCCCGTTGCGGAGCACAGGCTCCAGACGTGCAGGCTCAGCGGCCACGGCTCACGGGCCCAGCCCCTCCGCAGCATGTGGGATCTTCCCAGACCGGGGCACGAACCCGTGCCCCCTGCATCAGCAGGCGGACTCTCAACCACTGCGCCACCAGGGAAGCCCTGCTGAGAACCTTTTCCAAGAGGAGTTGGTGGCTCAGACTGGGAGGTTCTGCCCTGGTTGTCTTTAAGCCTTTAGCTTCTGGGAAGATAACACCAGCCAAGCATCCTTTCAAGTCCTTGAAGATATGGTCTGCTTCTGTTTGCCTACAAATATTTGTATGTTGGTATCATTGACCGTTCTCAGTTTTTTTCAAGCACTGTTTTAACTACAGAAACTAACCCCAAACAGCTTAAGACTGTTATGTAACACGCAGCATAACAACTTATCCACCCTAACCTGAGAGATTTATTTATTCATTTTCAAGGTAGACCCAGGCTTAAAATTTTCCAATTAGCAAGTAACCTAATAGAATTAAAAAGTCATGCAAACCACCTTCCCTTTGATAGACGGGCCTGCCCGCCAACCTGGTTTACGAGAAAGCAAAGCAAAGCATTTTTCTTCCTAAACCAGAGATAACACTGGCTCCTGCTTTGACGAAGGTGCCCAGCATGGTCCATGAACATAACTGAGGAACGTAAATGCTCGGATTCTTTGCTATGACCGTGCCTTTCCACAGGTCCTCCCAGAACTAGAACTGTGAATACCTCAGCCCCCTCTTGGGAATGTGACACCTCTGGGAACCTCCCCAGAACTTTTGTTTCCTTGAGAGTAGGTGCCTTCTGTGATCATGGAAACACCTAAAGTTCCGAAGCTTATGAATGCCAAAACTTTCTGCAATGAAGCACTATTTAGTAGAATAAAACACCAATAGAACATCTGCCACAAAGATTAGAAAATCACGAGATTTAATTATTTCACTACCTGGCCAAGATGTTCCCTCCGCCCCCATGCCCCAATGACAAACTACAGATGGTACATGTAAGTACAATCATGTGTGATTCATGGGTGCTTGGACGGCATACTTGCTTAAGAAGGAGGAGAATCCAAGGGGGGAAAGCAACTTACATGTCCATTTAAACGTATCTGTTCTAACTTACGTTCCCATTTCTTTTTCCTACTTAAAATTCAACAATCCATTAAAAGCTAAATCCACTAAGACTTTAAATGGCCTTCATGGAGAGGAATAAATGACATTGCATTTATCTGTTGAGAACATCAATGGAAAACTAACTGGAGAAAGGAAAGACTAATTAATAAGAGCAGAAATGACTACTTAACTTCCTTTGATGTTAGAAATTATGAAAGAGTAAAATAACCACTCTATTTTATCAGGCACAATAAACCAGAGGAGGCAAAGCAAATGAAGTATTGACCTAAAAAGACAGGGGCAAACGTTCTGCCCCACAGCCCAGACTGCTTGGGTTTTTGAACAGAACTCAGGACCCCTTATTACTGACCTTGGGGCCGCCCACTTCTGTCTCTACCTCAACACCAGAGATGGAAGTCACGTGCTCTGAGAATCTAGCTGTCCCCGTGGATCAGCCCAGCTTTGGAGGCAGGACCCATCAAACCCCAGCCTAAGAACTGTGAGCAACTCCCTAGAAGCAGCCACAGTTCCTGATCTCAAATTCCTGACAATCTAGTTGGAAAGACTAAATGAACTCACATATAAACCAAAGCAGTACACTTGGAAAACAGGAATGGAAGACAGAGAGAAGCAACAAGAAAGGAAGGTCCAGGAAGCTTTAGGTCTCCAGGGAAGAGGGAGCAGGTCTCTGGAACCTTGGAATACTGCGAAATTAAACATCCATGGCAAGCTTAATCAGATCTCCAAGGAGCAGGCAACTGACATCTGCGCTGGCCAGCCAATGCCTGTGCTAACATGGAATCAGTTTAATTATATTTACACAAACATGATGGAACAATATAATCACAGCATCAGACTCTCCCAACTTCCATCCTCCCAAAGCATTATTTGAATATCACAAAATTGCTTTGTAAACAGAAAGGCGCACATACAATTTCTAGAAATCCTGTAACGGCGCAATCATAGCTTGACTGTTCGTTTGTTGTTGCCGTTCACAGGACTTAGCAAAATGCCTGGTCCTTGGTAGGTGTCAAACTAAGAAAAGCTAAATAAATCATCAAGATGATAAAAGCAAACTCTCTATAACTGAACTTAAAAACCACACAAAGGAACTAATAATTTTATATGTTTTAACTAGGTATCTTTTAGGGTTATTTGATTTTGTTGATTTCTAAAAGAAAAGAAAAAGAAACAGCACAAGAGATGTTTTCCTGAACTGAAATCACTTTGTACAGGAATCTGACTTAAGGCTTATAAATCTTCACATTTATCAGAACTTCCAAGTCCGTTCCCCTCACACAGGCCTTTGAAATAACTGATATCACCTCCACTCCCCAGGCTGAGGAGACAAAGCAGGAGGAGTTCCATATTCAGACGCCAATGCACAGCCAACGACACACATCCAGCTTCGGATGAACCGGGTCTGGCGTCCCCATTAAGCTTATTGCCGGGGGAACCCAGCGAATTTGCATACAGCCATTGAGAAAGAGAACTGATACCAGAAGTGACAGCTCCACACTGAGTGCCTTGATTCACAGAGTGTTCAATGACATAAATTTAAATGCCAGGGCCCTCAAGCAACGTTTTAGGTTGGGCTCTTTTCCCCTTAATTACAAAATAAACGAAAGCAAGGAAGGTCTCTGCTCTCCAGAGGCTCCGCTTGAAACACTGGAGCGGGCTGCTTCCAATTCAATCCTATGCCCACCACCCCAGATCAATAGACCCTCTGCTTCACGATGTCATCGGCTGCCTTTCTCCACCGCAGGTGCAGGTGGGTGGCGACAGAGCCCAGCTTCTCTCCCAGAGGTTCCTTCATCTACAAAAGGAATAAAACCAGAGAAATTGAGAGGCGGTACCAGGACACTCATGTGCCCAGGCAGCGGCATGTGACAGGCCTTAGAGCTGTTAAATTAACACACCCTCAGCCGGGAGGGAGGGCACCCCAATCGGAGGTGGGAGACATCTGCCCGCTAACAGAGCGACCCCACGTGTGATCCACAGACGAGCAGTGTCAGCATCACGTGGACACTTCTTAGAAATGCAGAGTCCCAGGCCCCGCCCCAGACCCACGGAGTCAGAATCTGTAATTTTACAAAATCCCCAAGGGATTCACAAGCGTATTAAAGTTTATGGGATACTGTGCTAGAAGATCGACAAAAGAAAAAAGTTTCAGTAGCAACACTCCCATAATTAGAAATGCCTGTTTATCTGGTTTGGAAAGAGCCCTTGATTTAAACGATCAGAAAGCTAAGCTTTAACGTAGCCTTCATTCACAGGGCTGTCACAGTAAAATAGGACCGAACCTGTGTGTAGGCTATCAGTGAAATGCTGGCCCTGGTGCTGTGATTATCACCCCTGGAACATGTGAACATTCTGAATCCTCGGCCCTGCCACCAGACACACATTCAAAGGGCTTTGCTAAGACCTAGAAACCTGCCTGTTGAGACAGGCTTCCCAGAGGATTCTGACACAGATGGTCCCCAAACACACTATAATAAACACCTCAGGGTTTAACCACTATGCCGTGAACTCAAAAGAAAATGATGTTAGTGTTAGAAGCTCTTGTCCCCATCAGCCAGAGGAGGAGACATCAGGACTATGGGATGAAGCTGGACAAGTGACCCTTGTCTACTCCTAAATACATCTCTCTCCCACACACACACACACACACCCCTCCACATCTATGCATGTGCTACGTTGTAGAGCGAGGTGCTGCAGGGAATATGGGATTCCCGGGAATGATGGGGGCCGTGGGGATTGTTTATAAGGCGGCTGGTTGGTAATAAACCTGTTCCTAATGAGGACAGAAGCGGGTGTCTGAACCACAGCTGGTGCAGTTAATTGGTGGGAAAGTTTGAGGCTCTGTGGTTCACAGTTTAGGGAGTTCTGTTTAGTCTAAGACAGATAACAACACGGTATCTGTTGCAGACTCAGCCTGAAGGTGGGCAGTCAAACCTACACTAACTCTTACTGGTCCGGCTAAGACGAGTTCTTATATACAATAGATACTGATGAAATGATTTCCATTGAGAGTTGGCAAGACATTAGAAAGCCTCTGGCCCATGGACCACCTACATCAGAATCACCTGGTGGGTGTGCGGGGAGACGCTAGTTAATCATGCACTAACCTAGACCCACACACGAGGACTACTGCCAGAGGGAGACGCCAGGATTCATGTTGTTTTAGAAGCCCCCATGGGGTTCTCGTGATCATCAGGTTTAAGAACCACAAAAACTTCATCTTCTAGGTGAGAAAAACAAAGTGACATGCCACAGTCCCCAGCCCTGATTCCCCATTGAGCGCTCTACTAGGGGATAGGTGAGCTACCTAGACAACCTCCTCTGCCCCTGGGGCCGTCCTGGGAACCAGGAAAGCAGAAGCACCACTTTGAGGGGACTTTGTGCCAATCGTGGCCAGATCTTTCTCCCTATTTTTATTTGTTACAACCCCCAGTGGAATCCTTAGTGGATACTTAAAATGCAGCATCTTATACAATCCAGAGTCTCTGGCCTTACCCCAGAGCATGGCTCCAAGATGGAAGAATCCGCCCTCCAGAAAAGAGCTGATGTTTATACCCACTCTACATCTGTTTGGGATTATACACAGTGTTTAGTATGAAAAAAAAGGAGCAATAAAATTTACACAGGCATTATCAGAGTCTCTTTCTGAATTTTGCTCCAGATAAGAATACAAACCTAGATTTTAAAACAAAAAGCAATGTTTCATATGCCACCATTTGTGTTAAAACAAAAAGGAAGATAATTGCATATACATGTTACCTGATTTCATTTGCATAAAATTTCCCCTAAGTTACACAGCAAACCAGAGGCCTGTGATAGGAGGATGTGCAACTTCCATACTTTTAAAGTTGTGAACGTTGGAATTGTACTGCCTACCTAAATTATTAAATTCAGTTTCACCTTCTTTTTTAATTGAAGTGCAGTTGATTCGCACTGTTGTGTTACTTGCAGGAGTACAGCAAATTGATTCAGTTATTTTTTTTTTCAGATTTTCCATTATAGATGATTACAAGACATTGAATGTAATTTCCTGTGCTACATAGTAGGTCCCTGTTGCTTATCTATTTTATGTATAGCAGTTTGTATCTATTAATCCCATACTCCTAATTTATTCCTGCCCCCTTTACTAACCATAAGTTTGTTTTCTACATCTGTGAATCTGTTTTGTAAATAGATTCATTTGTATTGTTTTTTTTAGATTCCACACATAAGTGATATCACATATTTGTCTTTGTCTTACTTCACTTAGTATATTCTCTAGGTCCATTCATGTTGCTGTAAATGGCAAAGTTTCCTTCTTCCTTACGGCTAATATTCCATTGTGTGTATGCATATGTATGTATGTATGTGTGTGTGTGTGTGTGTGTGTGTGTGTGTGTGTGTGTGTGTGTGTATATTTCACATCTTCTTAAGCCAATCATCTGCTGATGGGCACTTGGGTTGTTTCCATGTCTTGGCTATTGTAAATAGTTCTGCTACGAACATTGGGGTGCATGTATCTTTCTGAATTAGAATTTTCTTTTTTTCTGGATCCCAATCCCAGGATTGGGATTGCTGGGTCATATGGTAGCTCTATTTTTAGTCTTATAAGGAAACTCCATACTGTTCTCCATAGTGACTGTACCAATTTACATTCCCGCCAACAGTGTAGGAGGGTTCCCTTTTCTCCACACCCTCTCCAGCATTTATTGTTTGTAGACTTTTTGATAATGGTCATTCCGACTGGTGTGAGGTGATACCTCATAGTGGTTTTGATTTGCATTTCTCTAATCACTAGCAATGTTGAGCATCTTTTCATGTGCCTGTTGGCCATCTGTATGTCTTCTTTGGAAAAATGTCTATTTAGGTCT
The DNA here is from genome assembly GCF_003031525.2 of Neophocaena asiaeorientalis asiaeorientalis. NCBI lineage: Eukaryota > Metazoa > Chordata > Mammalia > Artiodactyla > Phocoenidae > Neophocaena > Neophocaena asiaeorientalis. The sequence continues at coordinate 8,228,644 of NW_020173397.1, forward strand.
TCTTCGCATTTTTTGGTTGAGTTGTTTTTTGGATGCTGAGTTGTATGAGCTATTTGTATATTTTGAATATTAATCCCTTGTCAGTTGCATCATTCATAAATATCTTCTCCCATTCCATAGCTTGTCTTTTCATTTTGCTGATGGTTTCCTTTGCTGTGTAAAAGTTAAGTCTGATTAGGTCCCATTTATTTATTTTTGCTTTTATTTCTTTTGCCTTGGGAGACTGATCTAAGAAAATATTGCTTTGATTAAAGTCTGAGAATGTTTTGCCTATGTTCTCTTCTAGGAGTTTTATTATGTCATGTCTTATATTTAGGTCTTTAAACCATTTTGAGTTTATTTTTGTATATTGTGTGAGGGAGTGTTCTAATTTCACTGATTTACATGTAGCTGTCCAGCTTTCCCAGCACCACTTTTTGAAGAGACTGTCCTTTCTGCATTGTATATTCTTGCCTCTTTTGTTGCAGATGAATTGACTGTAGGTGTGTGAGTTTATTTATGGGCTCTCTATTCTGTTCCATTGATCCATATGTCTGTTTATGTGCTAATACCACACTGTTTTGATTACTGTAGCTTTGTAGTAAAGTCTGAAGTCTGAATGGGTTATGCCCCCAGATTTATTCTTTTTCCTCAGGACTGCTTTGGCAATTCTAGGTCTTTTGTGACTCCATATAAATTGTAGGATTATTTGTTCTGTGAAAAATGTCATGGGTATTTCGATAGGAACCACATTAATCTTTAGATTGCTTTGGGTAGTATGGCCATTTTTTTAAGTTGGGGTATAGTTCTTTTACAATGTTGTGTTAGTTTCTGCTATACAACAGAGTGAATCAGCTATATGCATACATACATCCCCTCCCCCTTGGACCTCCCTCCCCCCCATCCCACCCATCTAGGTCACCAAAGAGTACCAAGCTGAGCTCCCTGCACTCTAAAGGAGGTTTCCACTAGCTATCTGCTTTACACATGGTACTGTATATATGTCAATCCCAATGTCCCAGTTCGTCCCACCCCACCTTCCCCCCAACCCCGGGGTCCACACATCCATTCTGTACATCTGTGTCTCTATTCCTGCCCTGCAAATAGGTTCATCTGTATCATTTTTCTAAATTCCACATAAGAGGGAACCCTCGTGCAATGTTGGCGGGAACGTGGATTGGTGCAGCCACTATGGAGAACAGTATGGAGGTTCCTTAAAAAACTAGAAATAGAACTACCATATGACCCAGCAATCCCACTACTAGGTAAATACCCTGAGAAAACCATAATTCAAAAACAGGGGCTTCCCTGGTGGTGCAGTGGTTGAGAGTCCGCCTGCTGATGCAGGGGACGCGGGTTCGTGCCCCGGTCCGGGAAGACCCCACGTGCCGCAGAGCGGCTGGGCTCGTGAGCCATGGCAGCTGGGCCTGGTGTCCGGAGCCTGTGCTCCGCAATGGGAGAGGCCACAACAGTGAGAGGCCCGCATACCGCAAAAAAAACAACAGACATGCACCCCACTGTTCATTGCAGCACTGTTTGCAATGGCCAGGATGTGGAAGCAAGCTGGATGTCCATCGACAGATGAATGGATAAAGAAGATGTGGTGCATGTATGCAATGGAATATTACTCAGCCATAAAAAGGAACAAAATTGGGTCGTTTGTAGAGACGTGGACAGACCTAGAGTCTGTCATGCAGAGTGAAGTAAGTCAGAAAGAGTATGGCCATTTTAACGGTATTAATTCTTCCAATCCAAGAGCATGGGATATCTTTCCATTTCTTTGAATCATCTTCAATTTCTTTTATCAATGTTTCATAATTTTCAGCATATGTCTTTCACCTCCTTGGTTAAGTTTATTCCTAGACATTTTTTATGCAATTTAAAACAGACTGGGGTTATTTTTACTTTCTCTTTCTGATATTTCATTATTAGTGTAAAGAAGAGCAACAGACTTATGTATACTAAGCTTGTATCCTGCTACCTTGCTGAAGTCATTTATTAGTTCTAACAGTTTTTGTATGGAGACTTTGAGGCTCTCTATATAGAGTATCATGGCATCTGCAAATAGTGACAGTTTTACCTCTTCACTTCCAATTTGGATACCTTTTTCTTTTTCTTGTCTGATCACTGTGGCTAGAAATTCCAATACTACGTTGAATAGAAGTGGTAAGAGTAGGCATTCTTGCCTTACTCCTAAATTTAGCAGGAAGGCTTTCAGCTTTTGTTTTTAAGAAAAGATGACGATGAATGCGGCAAAGCTGATAATCTACAGCACAAGCTATTCTTAGTCCAGCAGGACCCTGTGACTCACCAGGGCCAGCCCAACCTTCCTGTTTGTCCCCCTTGCTGGCAGCAAGAAAGAGCTGGGATGATGTTTCCCCATTGGGCATGGGATAAACCCCTCCATCCCAAGCATGCCCCAACCCCTACTCACCATTCACCAACTTAATCTGCACAGGATTTCGTTTTCCTAAATAACTTCAGAATTATGGCCACAGAACTAACCTGCACAGTAAGGAGAGGGACTGATCAGAACACCACAGGCTGCATACCTGGCACCACTTACCTGGCATCTCTGGCATCCAGACACCAGCCAGAAGCCACCAAATTACAAAAATCCTCAGCTCACCGACAAGTAAATCTTTGAGGACCATGAGGAGTCCTCGAATAAAAACCAACTGAATCCTGGGCATTTCCCTGCTTAATGCTCCCAGGTGAAACTACTTACCCATTCCCATAAAAAAAATTGTAGCAGGAGTTCTTAATATAAGATCATAAAATTGAGACATTTTCAGGAAAGAAAAAATATGTATATTGTTCTAAGAAGATTCTCAAGGATTCCTGACCCCAAAAGGTTTAAGCATCACTGTTCTGGAACACGCATCTCCATGTGTGGTCCCAAGACTTCCCACATCAGGGCCACCCAGAAGAGAACACTTTTTAAAATGCATATTCCTACAAACTGGTTACCTCTTGCAACAGAATATCTGCAGGCAGTGCCTAAGGATCTACCTATAAAACAAAAAGGAGTCTCCAGCTCGCTCACATTTGAAAGTCACTAATAAGAGAAGTATTCAGGTTGTTTCCCTATCTTGGCTATTGTGGCTAATGCTGCAATGAACAATGGCAGGGAAACAACCTAAGTGTTTGTCGCCAGATGAATGGATAAACAAATCGTGGTTAATACAGACAATGGAACAGTATTCGATTCCACCTTCCTTGAGGACACGATGCTAAGTGAAATAAGCCAGACACAGAAAGATAAATACTGTAAGATCTTTGTTTATATGTGGAATCTGGGGAGGGAAAGACTCCAACTCATAGAAGCAGAGAGTAGAATGGTGGCTACCAGGACCTGGGGAGGGGGGGAGCTGTTGGTCAAGGGGCACAAAGGTTCTCTCATGCAAGATGAATAAGTTCTGGAGATTTAATATGCAGCACGGTGACTACAGTTAATAATACTGTATTGCATGCTTAAAATCTGCTAAGACAGTAGATCTGAAATGTTATCACCGCACCAATAAATAGTAACTCTGTAAGGTGATGGATGTGTTAATTAGCTTGATCCTGGTAATCATTTCACAATGTAAATGGATATCAAATCATCACTTTTTACACCTTAAATATATACATTTTTTATTTACCAAGTATATCTCAATAATGCTGGAAAAAAATAAAATTTAGAGGAACAAAACGAATGGTGCAGAAGACACAGCATTTCCTGTAGGTGAAGAATCTATTTTCTCCTTAGAAAACTCTTCAGGGTGGGATGGGGGTGGAGAATGAAACAGAAACTCCACATTTTTTTTTCTTGGCCGCACCAGGCATGTGGGATCTTAGCTCCCCAAGCAGGGATCGAACCCATTCCCCCTGCATTGGGAGAACAGAGTCTTAACCACTGGACCACCAAGGAAGTCCCTGTAACAGCTTTTTAAACGCCATACTCAAAGGGCCAAATCTCCATCCTTATAACCCTTCTTTAAAAAACATGCCTGGCTTATATTTCAAGATTAAAAGAAAGTCTGACTTGTTTACTGATCATTAACTTAATTACCAAACATAACAGTTTGCATTCTCAACGTTATGATTTATTAAGAATGCAAACCTGATATTAACTCATGCCCAACTTGGTACAATGAGTGACAGCCTAATACTTGGAACTCCAAACATGTTGCACTGTTTTTACACCCTTCCAAGGTTTAATCCCATCGTATCTGTCAACTGAAAAACCTCCTCATCTGATCCAGAGGGTTTTTTTCTCCCAAGTTTTCTTCTTATGAGTCAAGATTTGTCCATGTAAAATTCCTTTTATGTTGGTATTTTAATTGAACACTAAAAAATAATAGTTCATGGAATACAAGATTTAGTGTAGCACATAAAAAAATAAAATGACAATAATAAAAAAAAATCCATCTCGCTCACATAAATTAAGGCAAAGCCCTAAAAATTCAACCTATGACTATCATATATTCTGCAGTTGGTTTTCCATTTTCACCCCCAAAATGCCATAAATTACAAAGTATTAGCATGCAGCAGGGCAAGTTGGTACGGATCAGACACATAATTCTTCTCTAAAACATCTCAGCCATTTCTTATCCTATCTGCCTTTCCAAATCTTTATTAACTCCACCAAAAGAGCTTATTGAAAGCCCACCTGCATTTTGACCTCAGGGGCTTTCAGCCAGTAAAAAACAAAACAAATTAGAACTCTGATATTCACATACATACAGGGGAAAATCAATAGTTTTAATTTTCACATGGAGGCCCACAATTTTCAACTGACGGCCTCAGCAGGTTTTAATGGACACAAACAATTTACTTTTACTGTTTTAATTGTTTTTAGTCAATCACTTTTTATTGCCCCTCTCCATCTGACTAAACAAATTAATCGAGCTATATTCATAAATGATGACTGGGTAAAACGGCCAGTTATGTATATTTTACTATTTGAGTCTCAATTACAGGCAGCATTAGGAAGTAGCTGGCCCAAAAGGTAGCCCCGGTCATTAAAGCAGAAAAGGGAACAAGTCAGAAGGAGAATGACAGAACAGGGGCCCTCTGTTGGCTTAGGGCATCCGAGGGCAGCTGCTTGGCAGTTCCCATTCTCCCATCTGAGTGCAAAGCGGCCATCCGTTGTCCCCCAGGGAGGAGAAGGGGCAGAGTTTCAGGTTACTGCGGTGGCAAAGGCCTTGCGAGCCTGCAGGCAGGTGAGGGCTGTTTTGTGTCGAGTTAATTAGGAGACTCCGCTACAGCTCAGGCAAGCCTGAGGTCACATATGCAGACTATGGCGCACGCCACCCACTTTCTTTGGAAGCAAATCCTCTCCTCTCTCCAAAAACCTGCGAAATCCTGGAGCTGCAAGCTCTTGCCTCTGAACAGTTCATCTGGGGTAGTTTTATGCCTCGCAGGCAAGCATGAGAAACCCCCCTGTTCACTGAAAAAAGCTTCAACACAAACCACATTTTCCTGCTTAAAAATAACATCCCTAAAAGTTGATCTGTAAGAGCATTATCAAAGACAAAAGTCTTTGCCACCAAGACACTGTTACATTTTAACTCCTACATCTGCTTTGATCACATGGTCCAGCCCTGGGCTTGACTGGAATCACTAGTGAAAGTTAATCAATCCCAGCTGTCATCATGGCTTATAGGATGGAATTTTCCAGAACTGTCACGAAAGTGCTTTCTAACTTTGAAGAGTCATGGCTTCTTGGTATCTCACTAGGGGACGGCTGTTTCCTAGCGGGTTTGGCATTTGCAAATTCAATTACATGCACTGGCCAAAAAGAAAAAAAGAGGGAGAGGTGGAAAGGGAAATAATTGAAATCGTGCAAGTGACTTTGCCCTCCATCCACCTGAAGAGCGAATGTCCCAGAGAGAACATGAGATTGGAAATAAGACTCAGCTGGCCCCACAGTCGCTCTAAGCCTGAGGCAACTCTTAATCACATCTGGTCTCACCTGAAGAAACCACAGAGAGTTCCAACTCGCAGGGGAGAAGATCCCTGTGTTGGATTTACTGTGAGAATAAACCACGGGTCTGGGGCTACCCTGCACGTGCTCCTGACGCACTGCCTTTAGAACCTTCCCCGGTGCAGGAATTAACTTCCCTGAGCACCCGTGGGCGTCGCCGTTGGAAAGTTCTGCCGTGCCTAAAAAATCCAGAAGACTCTTCTACTGTAGTGTGATTTATTTACATGGCACAGCAGTCAAACCCTCAGAATCTCTGATTGACCAAAGGACAAATAATTACTCCTTTTAATTGTGATAAATCACCCTGGAGCAGGCAAATATTTGATTCTCAATTAATTTCCTCGGCACTCCCGACAGTGACAGCACAGCTGCTCTGTCACTCCTTTCCCTTCCCTATTAGGACTGGGGTGCAGATCTGAGTGAAGGGACAGGTGGCTGACAGTGACTTATAGGGGACAGGCTACGCTCGGAGAGCATGTGATAAAAGCCCTGTGATAAAAGCCAAAATTACGAGGAAATTAATATGCAGCTCAGAATTGGCATTTAGATATACCAGATAACTCAGAGGCCATCCTCTGATATTGCAAAACTGCTAGAGAAGAAGAGATGCTGAGTGTGGGAGCAGCATGTACCTCCAGTGTCAAAAGAAGCAATCGTTTCTTTGAGAATTCAGTTGCCTGCTTTCCTCCTCTCCAAAGACTGGGGTTATATGGAGGAGCAGGGGACTAGGAGAGCGTGTTTCAGGCTTCACTCCTCACTAGCTATTCAAATTACATAAATTCCCTGTTCCTCAGTTTTCTCACCTGCAAAATGGGAAGAGTCACAGTGCATACTTCTTAGGGGGGTTATTAGGACCGAGTAAGTTTATATAAATACGTGTGGCATAAATGAATCAATCAATTTTAGTTACTCTTATTACTACTCACAGCAACGTCATCTTCATTACTGTGGAAGTTTTAAATGCCGAGAATAAAGCAATAACAAAAGGAGCTAATACACACAGCGCTCCTATGTACCTGACTTAGCACCATGGCAAAACGTCCTCCAACTATATACCCTTTCCACAGGTACAACCCCTTTCAGGAGGGTCAACGTATCCTAGTGGGTCTAGCATTTGCAAATTCAATGTGTGTGAGGAGATTGTGACACAGTTCTCTCTTCTGTCTTCTTTCTATACAGCTGCATGGAGAGCTGTGAAATCCAAGTCTAGGGTACTGGGGAGATCAAATAAAGTCTCATAATCTTCTTTGGTCTGCATCCAAATGACTTAAGAGGAATAGGGAACTCTACATGTGCCAGCCCGGATTATCAGACTTCCCAGCACCGAGATTTGGGGTCTGTGGTAGCCATTTTCACAGAAAGTACAAGGGCAGCACACTCAATCATATCATATAGTAAAGATGCACACATAAAGCTGGATCAATATTACTGCCTGGACTCTGACATATGGCTGCATGGGGTATGTGGGCTTGGAGACCTACAGGGAAGAAGAACAAAGCGGCATCGCGTTGACTGTGCATCCTGACAGAGGTGGAAGATGCCACACCCCAGTGCTGTTGAATTCAACATATTTTGCTGAATTGCCTCCTCTAGACACTTAGGATATAGCAACTAACTGAAGTATATTGTCCCAACCCCTGTGAGGTTTCACAGCCCACAGAGGCATCAACTTTTAACCTAAGGATGGGATAGAAAATTGCATCATCTATGTTCTTTGTTTATAAGCAAGACTGACTCCAAACAAAAGAAAAGAGGAGTTAACTAGAAGGATAACTGTGGTCGCTTGCAAAGATGGCCCTAAATTCTCACCCTTCCCAATCTCCATGCACTCGGCATGCAACGTTTCAGGGCCCACCCACCATAGCTGGGCTGAGCTGCTCCTCACTTTGACAGTAAGCTCAACTGTGACTTGCTTTGGCCAAAGGGATGTTAGCATATGTGATATAAGCAGAGGCTAAAAATGGACTTCTTTGGGTAACAAGATGGTGTCATTCTCTTTTCTCGCACCTGCCCTCTGAGTACAACCAAGTACCACAGCAGTAATTGAACAGATGACCATAAAAGGAGGAGAGAGGAAGGTGGGCTGGCTAGGGACCTCAGGACTTCAGGAACAAAACACAATAAGTTCCCTGGGTTTTCTTCTCCCACATGCCCCAGACAGGGTACCAGATAGTGTATAACCCAGAAACATCAACAGGCATTAAAAAACAGAATAAAAGAAAAACCACAAGAACGTCTGCTATATCCTGGGCAAAGTCCTCATCAGCGAATTAGAAAGGAGACCCATATCCAGTGACAGTGAGAGCCTGATCTACCTGCAACAACAGCACCTGCAGAGCTCCAGGGAACAAGCCATTTTAATCTTCCCACAGCATCAGTAAGAGAGAAATGTGGGCAGGTGCAATCAACCCACATCTCACACCAGGTTACACGAGCAGAACTAGCATCTCTGGCACTCCACACAAAAGGCAACCCAGATCTGGCATTTCCAGCCCTTCACTCAGCAGCAGAAGGTGAACCAGGCCAGGACCCTCCTGATTCCCCACCCAGTGGCAGAGAACCACCAGAGCTTGTGACTCTTAGCCATCCACCCAGCTACAGGCATTTTCCTTCCTGAGGCACTGGCACAGACAGAGTGAGAAGCCCACCTACACCAGGTGGCCAAAGAACAGACTAGGAGAAACCCTCTCTGTCCTGCAGGTCCAGAAACCTTCAAGTCCCACCTAACAACACCAGGTGGCACAGGAAAGTGCCCACCCTCCACCTCCCAGCCCTGGGCAGCACCAGGAGGGTCCAGCAGCTGGGATCAGGAGGGAGCCAGAGAACAAAGCAGAGCAGAGGAACACTAAACTGTCACTGAAACTACAGCCCGCAAAAGTAGCCAGAACTACACACTAAATCAGACGAAGTGACTTTCTGCTAAAATTAAAAAGACTTAAATAGGGTTAAAAACGAGGAAAATCTCAACTTGAATGAGAAAAAACAATCAACTGACACCAGGACTGAGATGAATAAGACGTTTGAACTATCTGATGAAGATTTTAAAGTAGCTGTCCTAAAACTGCTTCAACGAGTAATTATTAATTCTCTTAAACAAAGTAAAATGTTATTAAATTAAAACTTCAGCAAATAAATAAAACATTTTAAAATGGAAATTATAGAACTGGAAAAAACAAAAACTGAAATTAAGAATTCAATGAAGGGCTTCCCTGGTGGCGCAGTGGTTGAGAGTCTGCCTGCCGATGCAGGGAACACGGGTTCGTGCCCCGGTCCGGGAAGATCCCACGTGCCGCGGAGCGGCTGGGCCCATGAGCCATGGCTGCTGAGCCTGCGCGTCCGTAGCCTGTGCTCTGCAGCGGGAGAAGCCACAACAGTGAGAGGCCCACGTACCGCCAAAAAAAAAAAAAAAAAAAAAATTAAATCACAGGGTCCAAAAA
>NW_020173397.1:8238142-8266171 GCF_003031525.2 Neophocaena asiaeorientalis asiaeorientalis
AAAAAAAAAAAAAAAAAAGAATTCAATGCATGGGCTCAAGAATAGTGTGGAGATGACAAAATATAGAGTCAGTGTGAGGACAGATAAATAGAATTTGTTCAATCTGAGCAGAAGAGAGAAAATGAAAGAAAAAAATGAACAGCATCTCAGGGACCTATGGGACACTAAGAGAAAGACATTTTTATCTTTGGAATCCTTAAAGGAAAGAAGAAAGCATGGAGCAAAAAAAAATAAGGAAAGAAAAAGAAAGTTCAAAGAAACAATGGCTGAAAACTTCCCAAATTTGACAAAAAATATAAACCTATGGATTCACGAAGTTGTGTCAACACCAGATATGATAAACCCAAAGTAATCAACACAAAGACACGTTATAAACTCTTGAAAACTAAAAACAAAGAAAAATCCTAAAAGCAACCAGAGAGGTACTGGTTACTTAACATTACTTACAAAGGAATGCCAATTTAAACAATTCATTTCTCATCTGAAACCATAGAGACCAGAAAGGAGAGGCACATTTTTCAATGGATAAAAGAAAATAACTGTCAACCATGAGTTGTGGATCTGGTGAAACTGTTGTTCAAGAAAAAAGGGGAAATGAAGACATCGCCAAATGAGAAAAAAAATGAGACTCTGTCACTAGCAGACCTACCCTTAAAGAATAGCTAAAGGAAACTCTCAGACCAGAATGAGAATAACAGAAGAAGGATAAGAAATGCATTTTAAAAAAAGGAAGAACAATGGAATTGGTTTACAGGGGGTTAAAATAAGAGTATCCTCATACTCGTGAATTGTTTATATAATATTTTATGGGTAAAGCAAACACTGCAACATCATTTGCTGTGGTGCTTAAGGCATGTAGAGGAAATACTTGAAACAATCGTATTTAAAAAGTAGGGGTGGGACTTCCCTGGCGGCGCAGTGGATAAGAATCTGCCTGCCAATGCAGGGGACACAGGTTCGAGCCCTGGTCCCGGAAGATCCCACATGCTTCGGAGCAACTAAGCCCATGTGCCATAGCTACAGAGCCTGCGCTCTAGAGCCTGCGAGCCACAACTACTGAGCCCGCAAGCCACAACTACTGAAGCTCACGTGCCTAGAGCCCGTGCTCCGCAACAAGAGAAGCCACCGCAATGAGAAGGCTGTGCACCGCAACGAAGGGTAGCCTCTGCTCACAGCAACTAGAAACAGCCCGCATGCAGCAACGAAGCCCCAAAGCAGCCAAAAATAAATAAAATTAAATCTTTTTAAAAAATTAATTAAAAGTAGTGGTGGTACAGAGACCTAAATAGAACTAAGGTTTCAATACTTCATTCAATGTGACAGACATCAATACCAGCAAGAGTGACGGGCTGTGATAAACTCCATAAATATATTGTACAACCTAGGGAAACCATTAAAATACATATATAAATTACAATATAAAAGATAATACAAACAATAAAATAGATACTAAGGACAACAATATAAAAGAATTCTTTAAAATATTCATGTAATCATAGGAAGGTAAGAAAAGAGGAGCAGAGAAATAAGAAGCAGAGGAAACAAAGAGAAAATAATAAAATGGCAGAGCTAAGCTCTAACATATCAACAGATATTATAAATGTAGGCAGTCTAAATATACCAATTAAAAAGGATTCACAGAATCGATAGATACGTGACCTACCAATAGACTGTCTACAAGAAACTCACCTCAAACACTATGACAGTGTTTGAAAGTAAAAGAATGGAAAAGGATATATCATGCTAATGCAAGTAATAATTTTAAAAAGCAGAAGTGGCTACATTAATTTCAAGTAATGTAGGCTTCAGAGCAAAGAAAATTACAGGGGACAAAGAAGGACATTACATAATGACAGAACAATCCATTCATCAGGAAGTCATAGTGATCCTAAATGTGGATGCACTAAAAAACAGAGCTTCAGGGCTTCCCTGGTGGCGCAGTGGTTGAGAGTCCGCCTGCCGATGCAGGGGACACGGGTTCGTGCTCCGGTCTGGGAAGATCCCACATCCCGCAGAGCGGCTGGGCCCTATCAAAACACATGAAGCAAAAACTAAGAAGAGAAATAGGTAAATTTACAATTATCCCTGAGGTGTCAACACCCTACTCTCAGTAACTGACACATCTATTAGATAGAAAATAGGCAAAAATATAGAATAATTGAACACTACCATCAACCAACAGCAACTAACTGGCATTTATACAACACCCAACAACAGCAGAATACATTTTTCAAGTGCCCATGGAACATTTACCAAGATAAACCATATCCAGGAACATAAAATAAACCCCAATAAATTTAAAAGAATTAAACTCATACATTTTGTTTTTCAACTAAAATGGAATCAAACTGTAAATTAATAACAGAAAGACAAAAGGAAAATCTTCAAACACTTGGAGATTAAATAATATGCTTCCAAACAATCCATGAGTCAAAGGGAAACCCTCAAAGGAAATATTTTAAAGTACACAAAAACCAAATGAAAATGAAAATATAACATTTAAAAATATGTGGGGTGTAGTTAAAGCAATGCTGAGAAAAAAATTTATAACACCAACTGCTTAGATTAGAAAAGAGAAAAGGTCTCAAAGTAATAATCTAAGTTACTACATCAAAAAAATTAGGAAAAGGAAAGAAAAATAAACCCGAGGCAAACAGAAAAAAGGAAATAAAAATAGTAAGTGCAGAAATCAAAGAAATTGAAAATGAAGAAAATAGAGAAAACCAATGAAACCAAAACTGGTTATTGGGAGGGAAAAAAAACCTATAAAATTTAAAAACTTCTAATAAGACTGACAAAAAGAAAAAAAGACACAAATCACTAATATCAGGAATGAAACAGGCAGATCAGTACAGATCCTGAAGCCATAAAAAGGAAGATAATAAGCACACACTAAAAACAACTTTACACATAAATGCAACAATTTAGAAGAAAAACATCAATTTCTTGCAAACCACCAACTATTAAAATTAACCAAGATGATAGGTAACTTGAATACTCCTATAATCATTAAAAAAAAATTGAATATACAATGTTAAAGCTACCTATAAAAGAAATGCTCTGGACTAGACAGCTTCCCTGGAGAATGTAAAGAAGAATCAACACCAACTTCGCACAACCTCTTCAACCAGAAAAAAAGAGGAGAAAGAAATGCTTCTCAACTCATTTCATGAGGCCAGTATTACCTTGATACCGAAAACTGAAAAAGACAGTAATAAAAAAGGAAAATTACAGAATATCTCTCAGGCTACCTAGATGCAAAAATCTTTAATGACATACTGCAAATAGACTCCAACAATGTACAAAAAGAATTATACATTATAATCAAGTGGGATTTATTCCAGGTATGCAAGGCTGGTTCAACATTTGAAAATCTATCAGTGTAATCCACCATATCAACAGGCTAAAGGACAAAAATTATATGATCATATCAATTGATGCAGTAAAAGCATTTGACAAAATCCAACATTTATTTATGATAAAAACTCACAGCAAGCTAGGAATAGAGTGGAACTACCTCATCTTGATAAAAAGCATCTATTACAAAAATCTACAGCTAATGTCATACTTCATGATGAAAGGCTGACTGCATCCCCCCTAATACTGTAAACAAAGTAAGATGTCCTCTGTCATAATTCTTATTTAACACAGCACTGAAATTTCCAGCCAGTACAATAAAGCAAGAAAAAGAAATAAAAGTCATACAGATTGTAAAGCAAGGAGTAAAACTGTCCCTATTTGCAGATGTTATAACTGTCTATATAGAAAACCTCAAGGAGAAAGAAAGAGAGAGAGAGAGAGAGAGAGAGAGAGAGACAGAGAAAGAAACAAAGAGAGAAAGAGAGAGAGAGAGAAGAAAGAGAGAGAGAAAGAAAGAAAGAAAAGAAAAGAAAAGAAAGAAAGAAGAAAAAAATCCTCCTAGAACTAACAGGTGAGTTCAGCAAGGTATTAGAGTACAGAATCAACCAACACACAAAAATCAATCACATTTCTACATGTTACAAATGAACATGTGGTAACTGAAATTAAAAACACAACAGTGTTTACCATTGCACCAAAGAAAATGAAATGTTCAAATACACATATAACAAAATAGATATCGAATCTGTATGCTGAAAATCACAAAATTCTGATTAAAGAAATCAAAGAAGACCTAAATAAATGGAGAGCTATAACAAATTCAAGGATTGTGTTTCAACACATTAAGGATATCTATTCTTTTCAAATTGATCTATAGGTTTCATGTCCTTTTGGTCAAAATCACAACAAGGCTTTTCATAGACATAGACAAGCTTACTGTAACATTTATATAGAAAGGCCTAAGACTTAAAGGAGCAAAAATAATCTTGAAAAAGAAGTACCAAGTGGGAGGATTCCCTGTACCTCATATTAAGGCTTATTATATGGCTACAGTCATCAAGACAATGTGGTATTGGTTTAGGGAGAGACACATTGATTGATACAACAGAACAGAGAACCCAGACATATACACACAAATATATACAACTTATTTTTCACAAAACGGCAAAAGCATTTTAATGACCTTTTCAACAATTGGTGCTGGAGCAAATGAGCATCCATAGGCTAAAAATGAACCATGACTTAAACCTTACACATTGTACAACAATCAACTCAAAATGAATCATGAACAAAAATGTAAAACTATAAAACATTTAAAACAGACGTAGGAGAAAATGTGTGGGACCTAGGGCTAGGCAAAGAGCACTTAGACTTAACACCAAAAGCACAATCCACACGAGGAAAAATTGATAAATCGGACAGCATCAAAGCTGAAACCTCTGCTCTTCAGAAGACCCTGTTAAGAATATGGAAAGACAAACTACAGACTTGGAGACAATAAATCCATCAAAAGGTATATAGCATATATAAAGAACTCTCAAAACTCAACAGTAAAAAAGCAAGCAATCTAATTTAAAAATGGGCAAAAGATATGAACAGACATTGCACTGAAGATAATATACAGGTCGCAAATAAGGACATCAAAAGATTTTCAACTTTATTAGCCATGAGGAAAATGGATATTAACACCCCAATGAGATATCACTGCATACCTATCAAGTGTGAGAGAAAACATAGTGACAAGCAAATGCCACTGAGGATGCAGAGAAACTTGATCCTTCATACACTGCTGGGAATGATAAGTAGCAAAGCCACGTTGAGTGTGGCAGTTCCTTATACAGTTGACCCGTGAACAACATGGGTTTGAACTGCTCAAGTCCCCTATACGCAGATTGATTTCCAATAATAAACAGTAAAATACTACACCATCTGTGGTTGGTTAAATTGGCAGATACAGGGAACCACGGATACAGACGGCCGACTGTAAGTTATAGGCAGATTTGTAACTTCAGGGAGGGTTAGCACCCCTAACCCTCACCTTGTTCAAGGGTCAACTCTACAAGTAAACATGCGGCTACCATATGCCCCCCACCCCGACAACTGCACTTTTAGACGTTTATCAAGAGAAACAGCAACTTATAATCACACAAAAACCTGTATGCAACAAAAAGCAACTGTTAATAGGAGCTTTGTTCTCAACAATCAAAAACTGGAAACAAACCAGATATTTCTGTCAGTGAATGGTTAAACTAGGTCGATTCTGTGGAATACTACTCAGAAATAAAAAGGAACAAACTCAAGAGAAAACAAACTCAAGAGGAACTCAAGAGAAAAACAAATACCATATGCTAACACATATATATGGAATCTAAAAAAAAAGAAAATGGCCAAAAGAACCTAGGGGCAGGACAGGAATAAAGATGCAGACCTACTAGAGAATGGACTTGAGGATATGGGGAGGGGGAAGGGTAAGCTGGGACAAAGTGAGAGAGTGGCATGGACATATATACACTACCAAACATAAAATAGATAGCTAGTGGGAAGTAGCCACATAGCACAGGGAGATCAGCTCAGTGCTTTGCGACCACCTAGAGGGGTGGGATAGGGAGGGTGGGAGGGAGGGAGATGCAAGACGGAAAAGATATGGGGACATATGTATATGTATACCTGATTCACTTTGTTATAAAGCAGAAACTGACACACCATTGTAAAGCAATTATACTCTAATAAAGATGTTAAAAGATAAAAAAAATTTAAAAAACAACAAAAGAAATAGAAAATTGTATGTAAGTTAAATTAAAAAAATTTTTCTGTTGCAAAAAAAAAAAAAGGAACAAACTTGATATCTCAACAATTTGGATGAATGTCCAAAGAATAATGCTGAGAAAAAGCCAATCCCCAAAGATCATATCCTGTATGATTCCATTTAAATAACACTCTTGAAATGACAAAATTACAGAAATGGAAAAAAGATGTGTGGTTTCCAGGGGTTAAAGACTGGGGGTGGGGGCTTCCCTGGTGGCGCAGTGGTTGGGAGTCCGCCTGCCGATGCAGGGGACACAGGTTCGTGCCCCGGTCCGGGAGGATCCCACATGCCGTGGAGTGGCTGGGCCCGTGAGCCATGGCCGCTGGGCCTGCGCGTCCGGAGCCTGTGCTCCTCAACGGGAGAGGCCACAGCAGTGAGACGCCTCCGTACCGCAAAAAAAAAAAAAAAAAAAAAAAAAAAGGACTGGGGGTGGGGTGTAGGGGATAGAGAAAGGTGGTTATTGTTCTAAAAAGGGATCTTTGTCGTGTTGAAATTATACTATATCTTGACCATAACGGTAGATACAGAAATCTACACCTGTGATAAAATTGCAAAGAACTAAATATAATATATGCACACATAAGTGAGTGCAAGTAAACTGGGAAAATCTGAACAAGATCAGTGGGTTACATCAATGTCAATCTCCTAGTTGTGATCCTATAGTTTTGCAAGACAACATCACTGAGGGAAATTGGGTAAAGGGTACATGGGATCTTGCTGTCTCTCTTACAACTTCACGTGAATCTTTAATCATCTCAAAATCGTTTTTTAAAGGGAAAAATTAGAATTTTGTTTCTCAGTGGACTCGAGTATTAGGACTTTCTCTCTTGTGCCTCTACCATCACCATGAAAACATGCCAGGACGAGCCTGATGGAGGATGAGAGACATGTGATGCATAGTCAGTCACCTTAGCTGCCCGGCCAAGGCCATCCTAGATCTGCCGACAGCCAGCAGATCTGCCCCAGTCATGTGAGCAACCCAAGCAAATCAGCGAAGCCAAAAGGCAGCTGACCCCAGACACACATGCAACTAAGGTTTACTGTTGAATGCTACTGAAGTTTTTGTGGCTGTTTCTCATGCAGCATTATTATCCCAACAGATAACTAATACAATAACCAGATCTCAGAAAAGACACAATCAAGGTAACTCAGAAAGGTAGGCAGCCCAGCTATATCAAGGCTCCCACACGCAGCGACACAACTGCTCCCACCATTGTTTGTACTTGAGTCCTCTGGCTCAATTACAAAAGATTCAAATTCCCAGGGGAGTGTCGACCTGCCTTCACTTGAATCCTGTGCTCATCTCTTTGCAGGAAACAGCAGAACACCTTGACTGCATGCAAGGAGAGTGTGTGGGACCCCAAAGGAAAAGTGGGGTACAGGAAAAAGAAGGGATTATGGATGCTAGCCAGGCAAAAATGACAGATGTCCCCTGCCAGGATAGATGGGCTGTATTTAGTTACACTAGGGTGATGATCAGCTTTTAAACATAGATTTAGAATTCACAGTTCTAATTTTTATCATTTTAGGGGAAAACAGCTTTGAGAAATTAGGCCACATTAAGACACAGTGTGACAGAATGGTTTAATAAATATTTGGACCCTGGAACCAGATTGTGTGGGTCTGAATTCAGCTCCTCTGCAAAATTACAACATCTTGACTTTGGACAATTAATTTGAAAAATGCCATATCCTCTACCCCGATATTAAAGATTTATCATTCTTATTACTACATTAAAAGTTCTGGAAATCTCATGCAGTCTCAGTTTACCAGCCACTACCCTTGTGACCTTGGCTATGTCACTTAACCTCTCTGTGTCTCAGTGTCTTCATCCATAAAATGGGTATAATAACAGCACCTATCTCCTGGGGTTGTTGTTGAGACTTAGAGAATGCATCTGTAAAGCATTTAGAATGGTGTCTGTTCTGGGACTTCCCTGGTAGCACAGTGGTTAAGAATCCGCCTGCCAGGGCAGGGGACACGTGTTCAGTCCCTGGTCCGGGAAGATCCCACATGCCACGGAGCAGTTAAGCCCGTACACCACAACTACTGAGCCTGTGCTCTAGAGCCCGTGCGCCACAACTACTGAAGCCCGTCTGCCTAGAGCCCATGCTCCGCAACAAGAGAAGCCACCGCAGTAAGAAGCCCACACACCACAACGAAGAGTAGCCCCTGCTCGCCGCAACTAGAGAAAGCCCGTGCGCAGCAACGAGGACCCAATGCAGCCAAAAATAAATAAATAAATAAATAAAATTTTTTAGAAAGGAGAATGATGCCTATCCTAAATAACAGTGTTACCTGGAACATAAACTCTTTCATTCTTTGTTTGAATATGGAAGCCCCTTGCTTTATCACCCCTCCCGGTGAGAGACGACAATTTATAACATTTGATCTGTGAGCTTTAACAACAAGAAAGGCCATATGTCACATCTCATCCCTCTGCAATTGGGGGAAATAACTAAAGGGCCGTAAATCCGTAAATCTTTATTTTAACGGCTGCAGTGGCAGATCCTTTGATACCCAACATCCCATTTCACTATTGTAAATGTCTCATTCCTCTCAAGGTTTCAAAAGGGTGCTTTACAGCCATTCCTTCATTGATCACATGGCTTATTGACATGGCCCAGCTGAGCCAACTGAGGCTTTTCAGCAGCATGGAGCAGCTCTCCCTCCATTTGTGGGCGTTCTGATTAATAGTCGATTACCACAACAGCTGTGTGGCCAGCGCACATCAGGCCCCAGTGGAATCAGATTAAGGGGAGCCTCCTGATGTAGTGGATTAAAGAAGTAATTTTTCCTCTCTGGAGACTTGGGTTCAAACCTCACTGAAGCCACAAGAGAAAACAGGTTTTGTGGCCTCAGTCCATTCCACAATTTGTCAACATCCAGCAGGAGCAAAAATCCATCCTGAAAGCCATTAATCAAAGAAAGTGGAGTCATCAGAGCTTAGGATTGATGGGACGTGGGGAAGCTAAGAGGCTACAAGTGATACTCTCAGCCTAGTTAGAAAAGGGTTTGAGGACACAGGCTCAAAGGTGGATAAAGGTACAGACGATAACACTGTCTGTACTTCCACTTCCCCTTCCTCCACCTCTGGCAACCACCCATCTACCTCGTATCTCTGGAGATTTGCCCATTCTGGACATTTCACATAAATGGAATCATACAATGTACAGCCTTTGTGTCTGGCTTCTTTCACTGAGCATAAAGTTGTTAAGATTTATCCACGTAATGGTACTACATTCCTTTTCATAGTTGAATAATATTCCTGCGTATGTATATACCATGTTTTGTTTTCCTGTTCATAACTGATGGACATTTGGGTTGTTTCCATGTTTGGGCTATGATGAATAATGCCACTACGAAAATTCATGTATGAGCTCTTCTGCGCACATACATTTCCAATTCCCTTGGGCATATACCTGGAGCGGAATTTCTGGGTCATATGGTAACTCTTTGTTTAATTTTTGAGGCAATGGCAGGCTGTTTTCCAACGTGTCTGCACAATTTTACATTTCCACCAGCCAAGTAGGAGAGTTCCAATTTCTCCACATTCTCACCAACATTTATCATTATTTATATGTTTTACTGTAGCCATCCTAGGGGATGTGAAGCGGTAATGTATTGTGGTTTTGATTTGTTAAGCATTGATTTGTTAACCATTATTGGCCATTTATACCTCTACATTTCTACATTGTAGAAATGTCTAATCATATCTTTTGCCCATTTATTAACTGAGTCATCTTTATTGTTGAATTGTAAGAGTTCTTATATATTCTAGATACTAGTCTCTTATCACATACAGTGATATGCAAATATTATCTGCCAGTCTATGAATAGCCTTTTCACCTTCCTGATGGTGTCTTCTGAACCACAAATGCGTAGAGTATTGGTGAAGTTCAGTTTATTTCTCTCTGGTTGCCTGTGCTTTTGGTTGGAGACACTATGGCAAAGCCATAGAGAAGACAGGAAAAGTGGAGGATTTTGGATCACTCACAAATGTTATAAAGGCTGCTTATTTGCTTTTTTTTTTTTTAACATCTTTATTGGAGTAAAACTGCTTTACAATAGTGTGTTAGTTTCTGCTGTATAACAAAGTGAATCAGCTATAAATATACATATATCCCCATATCTCATCCCTCTTGCATCTCCCTCCCACCCTCCTTATCCCACCCCTCTGGGTGGACACAAAGCATCGAGCTGATCTCCCTGTGCTCTGTGGCTGCTTCCCACTAGCTATCTATTCTACATTTGGTAGTGTATATATGTCCAGGCCACTCTCTCACTTCGTCCCAGCTTACCCTTCCCCCTCCCCATGTCCTCAAGTCCATTCTCTACATCTGCATCTTTATTCCTGTCCTGCCATTAGGTTCTTAAGAACCATTTCTTTTATTTTTAGATTCCATATATATGTTAGGATATATATATCCTATATGTCCATATATATGTTAGCATATGGTATTTGTTTTTCTCTTTCTGACTCACTTCACTCTGTATGACAGTCCTGAAGTCCATCCACATCACTACAAATAACTCAATTTCATTTCTTTTTATGGCTGAGTAATATTCCATTGTATATATGTGCCACATCTTCTTTATCCATTCATCTGGTGATGGACACTTAGGTTGCTTCCATGTCCTGACTATTGTAAATAGAGCTGCAATGAACATTTTGGTACATGACTCTTTTTGAATTATGGTTTTCGCAGGGGATATGCCAAGTAGTGGGATTGCTGAATCATATGGTAGTTCTACTTTCAGTTTTTTAAGGAACCTCCATGCTGTTCTCCATAGTAGCTGTATCAATTTACATTCCCACCAACAGTGCAAAAGGGTTCCCTTTTCTCCACACCCTCTCCAGCATTTATTGTTTGTAGATGTTTTGATGATGGCCATTCTGACCAGTGTGAGGTGATACCTCATTGTAGTTTTGATTTGCATTTCTCTAATGATTAGTGATGTTGAGCATCCTTTCAAGTGTTTGTTGGCAATCTGTATATCTTCTTTGAAGAGATGTCTATTTAGGTCTTCTGCCTATTTTTGGATTGCGTTCTTTGTTTTTTTGATATTGAGCTGCATGAGTTGCTTGTATGTTTTGGAGATTAACCCTTTGTCAGTTGCTTCATTGGCAAATATTTTCTCCAATTCGGACAGTTGTCTTTTCATCTTGTTTATGGTTTTCTTTGCTGTGCAAAAGTTTTCAAGTTTCATTAGGTCCCATTTGTTTATTTTTGTTCTTATTTCCGTTTCTCTAGGAGGTGGGTAAAAAAGGATCTTGCTGTGATTTATGTCATACAGTGTTCTGCCTATGTTTTCCTCCAGACTTTTATAGTGTCTGGCCTTACCTTTAGGTCTCTAATCCATTTTGAGTTCATTTTTGTGTACGGTATTTGGGAGTGTACTAATTTCATTGTTTTACATGTAGCTGTCCAGTTTTCCCTACACCGCTTATTGAAGAGGCTGTCTTGTCTCCATTGTATATTCTTGCCTCTTTTATCAAAGATAAGGTGACCATATGTGTGTGTGTTTATCTCTGGGCTTTCTATCCTGTTCCACTGATCTATATTTCTGTCTTTGTGCCAGTACCATACTGTCCTGATTACTGTAGCTTTGTAGTACAGTCTGAAGTCAGGGAGCCTGATTCCTCCAGCTCCATTTTTCTTTCTCAAGATGGCTTTGGCTATTTGGGGTCTTCTGTGTTTCCATACAAATTGTGAAATTTTTTGTTCTAGTTCTGTGAAAAATGCCAGTGGTAGTTTGATAGGGATTGCATTGAATCTGTAGATTGCTTTGGTAATATAGTCATTTTCACAATGTTGATTCTTCTAATCCAAAAACATGGTATATCTCTCCATCTGTTTGTATCATCTTTAACTTCTTTCATCAGTGCCTTATAGTTTTCTGCATACAGACCTTTTGTCTCCTTAGGTAGGTTTATTCCTAGATATTTTATTCTTTTTGTTGCAATAGTAAATGGGAGTGATTCCTGCCTTAATTTCTCTTTCAGATTTTTCATCATTAGTGTATAGGAATGCAAGAGACTTCTGTGCATTAATTTTGTATCTTGCAACTTTATCAACTTCATAGATTAGCTCCGTAATTTTCTGGTAGCATCTTTAGGATTCTCTATGTATAGTATCATGTCATCTGCAAACAGTGACAGCTTTACTTCTTCTTTTCCAATTTGGATTCCTTTTCTTCTTTTTCTTCTCTGATTGCTGGGGCTAAAACTTCCAAAACTATGTTGAATCGTAGTGGTGAGAGTGGGCAATCTTGTCTTCTTCCTAATCTTAGTGGAAATGGTTTCAGTTTTTCACCTTTGAGGATGATGTTGGCTGTGGGTTTGTCATATATGGTCTTTATTATGTTGAGGTAAGTTCCCTCTATGCCTATTTTCTGGAGGGTTTTTATCATAAATGGGTGTTGAATTTTGTCAAAAGCTTTCTCTGCATCTATTAAGATGATCATATGACTTTTCTCCTTCAGTTTGTTAATATGACGTATCACATTGACTTGCGTATATTGAAGAATGCTTGCCGTCTGGGATAATCCCCACTTGATCGTGATGTATGACCCTTTTAATGTGCTGCTGGATTCTGTTTGCTAGCACTTTGTTGAGGGTTTTTGAATCTATGTTCATCAGTGATATTGGCCTGTAGTTTTCTTTTTTTGTGGCATCTTTGCCTGGTTTTGGTATCAGGGTGATGGTGGCATCGTAGAATGGGTTTGGGAGTGTTCCTCCCTCTGCTATATTTTGGAAGAGTTTAAGATTGATAGGTATTAGCTCTTCTCTAAATGTTTGATAGAATTCGCCTGTGAAGCCATTTGGTCCTAGGCTTTTCTTTGTTGAAAGACTTTTAATCACAGTTTCAATTTCAGTGCTTGTGATTGGTCTGTTTATATTTTCTATTTCTTCCTGGTTCAGTCAGAAGGCTTTGTTTTTCTAAGAATTTGTCCATTTCTTCCAGGTTGTCCATTTTATGGGCATAGAGTTGCTTGTAGTAATCTCTCATGATCCTTTGTATTTCTGCAGTGTCAGTTGTTACTTCTCCTTTTTCATTTCTAATTCTATTGATTTGAGTCAGTCTTGTTTTTGTATCCACTCAGCCAGTCTGTGCCTTTTGGTTAGAGCATTTAATCCATTTACATTTAAAATACTTGTCGACATGTGTGTTCCTATTACCATTTTCTTAATTGTTTTGGGTTTGTTATTGTAGGTCTTTTCCTTCTCTTGTGTTTCCTGCCTACAGAAGTTCCCTTAGGATTTGTTGTAAAGCTGGTTTTGTGGTGTTGAATTCTCTTAGCTTCTGCTTGTCTGTAAAGCTTTTAATTTCTCCGTCAAATCTGAATGAGATCCTTGCTGGGTAGAGGAATCTTGGTTTCAGGTTTTTACCTTTCATCACTTTAAATATGTCCTGTTACTCCCTTCTGGCTTGCAGAGTTTCTGCTGAAAGATCAGCTGTTAACCTTATGGGGATTCCCTTGTATGTTATATTTTGCTTTTCCCTTGCTGCTTTAATATTTTTCTTTGTATTTTATTTTTGATAGTTTGAGTAATATGTGTCTTGGCATGTTTCTCCTTGGATTTATCCTGTATGGGACTCTCTGTGCTTCCTGGACTTGATTGACTATTTCCTTTCCCATATTAGGGAAGTTTTCAACTATAATCTCTTCAAATATTTTCTCAGTCCCTTTCTTTTTTTCTTCTTCTGGGACCCCTATAGTTCAAATGTTGGTGCGTTTAATGTTGCCCCAGAGGTCTCTGAGACTATTCTCAATTCTTTTCAATCTTTTTTCTGTATTCTGCTCTGTGGTAGTTATTTCCAACATCTTATCCTCCAGGTCACTTATCCATTCTTCTGCTTCAGTTATTCTGCTATTGATTCCTTCTAGGGAATTTTAAATTTAATTTATTGTGTTTTTCATCATTTTTTTTTTGTCTTTAGTTCTTCTAGTTCCTTGCTAAACGTTTCTTGTATTTTCTCCATTCTATTTCCAAAAATGGATTATCTTTACTATCATTATTCTGAATTCTTTTTCAGGTAGACTGCCTATTTCCTCTTCATTTGTTAGGTCTGGTGGGATTTTACCTTGTTCCTTCATCTGCTGTGTATTTCTCTGTCTTCTCATTTTGCATAACTTACTGCATTTGGGGTCTCCTTTTCACAGGCTGCAGGTTCGTAGTTCCCATTGTTTTTGGCATCTGCCCCCAGTGGGTAAGGTTGGTTCAGTGGGTTGTGTAGGCTTCCTGGTGCAGGGGACTGGTGCCTGTGTTCTGGTGGATGAGGCTGGATCTTCTCTTTCTGGTGGGCAGGTCCACATCTGGTGGTGTGTTTTGGGGTGTCTGTGGCCTTATTATGATTTTAGGCAGCCTCTCTGCTGATGGGTGGGGTTGTGTTCCTGCCTTGCTAGTTGTTTGGCATAGGGTGTCCAGCACTGTAGCTTGCTGGTCTTTGAGTGGAGCTGGGTCTTAGCATTGAGGTGGAGATCTCTGACAGACCTTTCACTGTTTGATATTATGTGGGGCTGGGAGGTCTCTGGTGGACCAATGTCCTGAACTCAGTTCTCCCACCTCAGAGGCTCAGGCCTGACACCTGGCAGGAGCACCAAGACCCTGTCAGCCACACGGATGTTTGAGGGGCATGGTTCGTTATGGATGGGTCAAGGAGGTCCCTGCAGTCAGCCATGTCAGACTCTGAGCAGAGCCTAGACTTCCTGATGGACTGTGCTTATTTACTTTTATCAAAAGTCACAAACTCTCCAACCCAAGAGACCAACAGAGTGGGGTGTGCATATCTTTTAGTTGGCTCACAGAGTAGTACTGTTTTCATGGATTCAACATTTAAGAATCTGGATTCCCAGCAACTCTAAAAGTATTTGAAGGGCTGGCCATACAAGGTCATTTTTTCCATGCCCTGCAGGAACGAAGCAGAGGCTGCTGCTTTAACTGGGCATGTGCTGTCCTGTTCATCACGCTCATCTGTCACTGCCCCCATGGGAACCCTCTACATATTTAAGGCTTACTCCTGGCTGTGTTAAAGACATCTCAAGTCACCATGAGCCCCATTTTACAGATGAGACCACCGAGGCTCAGAGAAGAAGTAAGTAGCCCCAAGTTGCATAGCTAGAATTTGGTTGAAACGTGATTTAAGCCCAGGTCTTCTTCATTTCAATCGCACATTCTTGACCACCATGCCCTTCTGCTTGTGTGTCAACCACTCATAGTCTGCTACTCATCCCTTCCACCCTCAACAACAGCAGATAGTCAATACAGTCACAAATATACACTGAGCACAATTCTAGGTCCTGAGGATGCATCAGAAAACAAAACCAGTCCCTCCTCTTGTGGAGATGACCTTCTAGTGGGAGGTAGGGAGGGATATAAAGACAGGTGAAAACCTACAAGATATATAACAATATGATGAAAACAAAACCTTGGCGAAGGGACAGAGAGGAATGGGAGTGATACTTTGGATAAGCGGGTTAGGGAGTAAAATAAAACAGAGGTGTAAAAGACAAACTCAGTGCCATAGAAACTAGAACGTGATGCTCAGGAGTCAGTGAAAGAAGCTGCAGCGCTCAAGTCACAGTAGAGGCTGGACCGGAGCTGAATCGTGAATGTAAAACGTGCTAGAATCATCAGTGATTGTCTATCACGTTCACACACTTTCCCAAGTGAAACCTTCCACCCTCAGCCACTGGAGCCAAGGCAGCCACACTGTATCCCCTACCACCTGCACCACATGCCCACCTTCCTTGGACAAAGCTGACTGGATGAAGAAGGGGTGCAAGATCTAAGGGCAGCCAATCAACTCAAGAGCTGTGCAGTGACCAGTGATGTGGCCTAGCTCATAAGACTGAGCAGAGCTAATCAGATTCTTCTGTGTACATATTTGGTCTGAGAAACAGAAACAGCAGCAGTGAGCTGTGAAAGCTGCGCGAAAGAATGACAAGCCAAGGCCATTTATAAGTTGAGGTTACAAAGGGGAGAAACTGAGTAAGCACAGGGAGCTGCTCCAATGGGCATATAAAGGATGGGTGGATAGACCTGTGCTCAGCACCTCTTGTGCCCTATTCCAGGCATGCCTTCCTCTTGAACGTACTACACTTCCCAGAGCACCTTGCAGCTGGGGCTTGTCATATAAACTAGGTTCCACCAGTCGGACCCCTGTGAGAAATGACACAGAGGTTTCTGCTACATAGCAAGCAAGCATGATAGTGAAGATGGGATTGAATTCTTCCACAGCCAGTCCCAGCGGGCTGAAGTCCTGTGGGCGTCTGCTTTTCCTGGCTCAGTGTGGCTCTGGAGCCAACACATAGGGCAGCACCTTCAGGATCTCCAGAGAGCAGCTGCCATGCATGGTGGTGTTTCCAGAGACAACAGTTCCAGCAACAGCATCCCCAATCACCTCTTCCCTGACTGTGGAGGAGGCAGCAGCTCCTCTGGTGGCTGAGTTCTGCAGTGTTCCTCAACATTCTTGATGCCTGCTCCTTCACCCATACTCCAGAGACTGTTACCTAGTCCCCTTTATTAAATCCCTGTCTGCTTAAGATACCTGGATTGATCTCTGTTTTCTGCCACAGTTATGGGCTAAGTTGTGCTCCCACTCCCTCCCCCCGCCAAAAACTCATATGTTGAAGTCTTAATCCCCAGTACCTTAGAATGTGACTATATTTGAAGATGGAGGTCTTTAAAGAGGTACCTACGTTAAAATGAGGCCATTAGGGTGGGCCCTAATCCAATACGACTGGTGTCCTTATACGAAGAGGAGGCTAGAGCACGGATACACACAGAGGAAAGACCATAAAAAGACACAGGGAGAAGATGGCCATCTATGAGCCAAGGAGAGAGGCCTTGCTCTCTGCCAACACCTTGAGCTTGGACTTCCAGCCTTCAGAACTATGAGAAATAAATTTCTGTTTAAGCCACCCCACCTGTGGTAATTTGTTACAGCGGCCTTGGCAAACTAAGAAGGTCACCAAACCCTGACTTATATAGAAAAGGAACAGAGCAAAGACACAAATGGGCAAAGATTCCATGAGCAAGCCCCTGGCACCTACAAGCAAGATGGAGAGTAACCCCTTAAAAAAGGGTTCCTCCAACAAGCTGCATACTCCTGGGAAAGTTCCTCACCCTCTTTGGGCCTCAGTTTCTTCATCTGTTAAATGGGGGTAATTGCAGTTGTGAGGATTAAATTACATAATCCATGTAAAGTGCTGGGCACTGTGCCTTTATCGTTACAATAAATCCTCTCTTTGTGGTCAATTGAATTTGTTGCTTATAGCCTACACACTCCCAATAAAACTCATGGAGCCAATGCAGGGGACACAGATTCGATCCCTGATCCGGGGAGATCCCATTTGCCGCAGAGCAACTAAGTCCGTACGCCACAAGTACAGAGCCTGCGCTCTAGAGCCCACAAGCCACAACTACTGAGCCCGCACGGCACAACTACTGAAGCCCACGTGGCTAGAGCCTGTGCTCCCCAACAAGAGAAGCCACCGCAATGAGAAGCCCACGCACCACAACGAAGAGTAGCCCCCGCTTGCCACAACTAGAGAAAGACTGTGTGCAGCAACGAAGACCTAATGCAGCCAAAAAAATGAATACTTAATTAATTTAAAAAACTCATGGAGGATATCTTGGTAGGTAGACCGTTATGGAGAACATAACCCAAGAAGAGACAAAACCTCCGAGGTCTGAGTCCTATCCCTCCTCACTCAGGCCCCTTCTGGAAGGGGCAGTGTCTCCACTCTTTCCTGCCCTGGGCTGGTGCATGTGTGGCCTCCAGCAGTGGACAGAAGCAGCAGGCAGGGGCAGTGGGTTCAGGACCAAGTCCCTGGTCAGCACCACCTCAACAATTATGTTCCATCAAGGAGTCATATTAAAAAAACAACAAGGGCTTCCCTGGTGGCGCAGTGGTTGGGAGTCCGCCTGCCGATGCAGGGGACACGGGTTCATGCCCCGGTCCGGGAGGCTCCCGCGTGCCGCGGAGCGGCTGGGCCCGTGAGCAATGGCCACTGGGCCTGCGCGTCTGGAGCCTGTGCTCCGCAGCGGGAGAGGCCACAGCAGTGAGAGGCCCGCGTACCGCAAAAAAAAAAAACAACAAGACAGAGCCTGGCACCTTAGCCGTTCTTAGCACTCTCTTAGTTACAAATGATAGAAAACTTGATGCAAACAGCTCAGGCAAAAGGGTGGATTTTTTTGGCTCACGTTCCCAAACCACCGTGCCTGGGAATGGATAGTGCGATGGGCCCACCTGGGTCAGGACCCACTCTTCAACCAAGGACTCCGGTCAGAGAGACACAGTTCTGTCCTTCGGATCCAATGGCTGCCGAGGGACGGGAGGAGGAAAGCATCATGACCCGGCCACTGTGAGCTCTGCAGCCCCACCCAGATGCAAATTAGCCTATTTTCTAAGAAACAATAAAAACAAGATGATGGTAAAGAAGAAAATAATGCTCTTACATTATTGAAATCTAAATCATCAATCTAGCACTTACATTGTTTCAAAGAGCATGCCATTCACTTTTTAATGTCTCTCGTGGTCTTGTGGGGCCGTTATGTTTTTCTTTACTTTACAAATGAGGAAATTAAGTCAAAGATAAATTAGTTAACTTATCTAAAGTTCCCAAATTAACAAGCGGCTTTTCCTCTACTCTGGATAACCCCAAAGTCCTTCCTTGTCTCACTATACTCCATACTGCGTCTTCTGTTGTTGTTTTCCTTCCGGGATGACAAAGGTTTGGAAACAGCAGGAGAACCCATCAAGGGCAATGCTAAGTCCCACCACCCTGACACCCTGCCCCTCACAAGACAAGGTCCCTACAGATTTGGGTTACCAAACAGATCTCACCTTGCTGGCTAACTCTGACTGACAAAGACTGCTCTCAAACAATACAGAGAGACTTTTGAAGCTGCCTTGAGTTCAAAGGGAGAAAGATGCTGTCATCAATTCGCAATGTCTGCGTGGGCAAAGGACATAAAACTTACCATAAGAGTGCTATGTGCTTGGTAACTTTACCCCACAATTCCTGGGCAAAGGAGCATCGACCCTGATTCTTTAGACTTCCAGCCTACTTTTTATTTTCCATCTCTATCCAACTTGCCTTTCAAAACACTTTGGAGGGGCTTCCCTGGTGGCGCAGTAGTTGAGAGTCCGCCTGCCGATGCAGGGGACACGGGTTCGTGCCCCGGTCCGGGAAGATCCCACATGCCGCGGAGCAGCTGGGCCCGTGAGCAATGGCCGCTGGGCCTGCGCGTCCGGAGCCTGTGCTCCGCAACGGGAGAGGCCACACCAGTGAGAGGCCCGCGTACCGCAAGAAATAAAAACAAACAAAAAAAAACACTTTGGAATAACACAGCATTCTTTCCTAGCATCGTTCTTCCTACAGCCCCCAAGTTCCTGGGACGTTGCCTTGGTTGAAACATTATTTATTAACATCCCGTTACTATGCATTGGTCTTTGGTATCTGGATCCTGTGGCCCCTCTGTTTCTCTTTTCCAAGCAAGGGTCTGACCCAGCACCTGCATAGCTCAAAGCATGACTCTGCAGCCTACCGTCTCTTTCTTATTTATCAAGCCTTTCTAGGCAGAACCGGACCTTCACCACCTTCAGCAGTGTAACTTTCTCATAATCCATGCAATATATATAACAATACAAAAGCAATTCGTACGTGAAGAGATTCCATCACCTCTGAATTCACACGCAGGTATACAGATCCTACATGTACGTGTAAACGTGCCCACGCACAAACTTCAGCCTCATTTCTCTCTTCCTTAACCCTACAGAGAAAAGCTATAAACTCCACCTGTCTATATGTGTGTATGTGTAGAGACTGAGTTTCCAAATTTATACATTCTGCTCCTGTCCATCAGGGAGGAACAGACGAAAAAACACTGGAATGGGACACCATGCGGCCACAATGAAGCAGTGCATAAGTAAGTCCCAATATGGAAAAATCTCCATGACAGATTATTAAGCAAGCAAAGCAGATCAGCGTGTGGCAAAACTGTCAAGATGTCACGAGGCATTCAGAGATATAGGGCAGTCACAAATACAAATAACCACCAACGGTGAACGAAGTAAAGACATATGAACGGCGCCTTTCCGTTAAGACAATCAGGTTCGTTCTTACATCAAAAATAAATTTGGAAGGATATCCACCAAACCATGCTAAGTCTTTATCCTTGGGAAAGGGGATCCTGAGAGACATTTATTTTTGAGATTACTTCTATAATGATTGAATTTTAACTAGCAGGGTGTATTAAGGTTTTTTAAATCTACTTCATAACGTTTGAACTGTCATTTAGGTTTAAGAGTTCCACGGAGGACTTCTCTTAGAAAGGAAGGGAGAAAGGAGGAAAAAGAGGGTGAGGGGGATTGAGAGAAGGAGAAACTCAGCTCCCCCTTTAATGCAGGATCCGAACCACTCGAATCCCTAGAAGATTATTCTCAACTATTGCATAAACAGGAAAAGTCAAAGGCTAACTTTTTATAGCTGGCAATGAAGCACAGCAACGCCCCAGAATGCAAACAGCCCTGAAACTAGACGCAGCCTCTCTCTCTAAAAGCCAGGGGTATTGTGTTCCTGGATCAGCTTCTCTCGTCTTCGCCAAGTTCACCTACAGGCTGTCACAATCCACTCTCAGGCACCAGGGTTCGGGCACACCCTAAGCAGAGCACAGACTTCTTCAGCACTTCAACTCCCGAGAGAACCACAGGGAATTCTCTCCCAACGACCCTGGCACTTCAACTGCTCAGTCTTGAATGCGGCTATGTGGCCCCAAGATTACGGCTCACATGGAAATGCACTTCTTGACATCATTTTTCTCCAAACTCTTTCTCCCTTAATTGTTCTGGATGCCAACGGATGCCATCAGCCCCTTGATGACAACCAGGTGTCACCGTGAACTGCTACAGGAGACTTCCTCCAGCCACATCCTAGAGGCCATTTGCCGCACATCCAGACAGGGCAGGAATCTGTGATTCCATGCGGACAGTTCATTACCTTCACCAAGTAACTCTGCGCTCCTTTCATGCAGGTTCCCGCTGTGTTATTGCTGTGACATGCTCCCATCCTTCCGGTGCAAGGTGGCCTTTTGTGGTTTTCTTCAAAACCTTAGTTTGCTACAATTTATGCCTCGATTAAAAGTGTGCTGTCGGGTGAAACGTGCCATTCAGGGGAGGGTTCTTTGTTGATTAGTAAAACAAATCAGGTCAAATTTTAATTTTTATTATTTTTATTTTTTTTTTTGCGGTACATGGGCCTCTCACTGTTGTGGCCCCTCCCGTTGCGGAACACAGGCTCCGGACGCGCAGGCTCAGCGGCCATGGCTCACGGGCCCAGCCGCTCCACGGCATGTGGGATCTTCCCGGACCGGGGCACAAACCCGTGTCCCCTGCATCGGCAGGCGGACTCTCAACCACTGCGCCACCAGGGAAGCCGCAAATGTTTTTCATAAAGACTTTTTTGCACATCTGCAATTCTGAAACGGCTTAGATTTGGCTTCTCAAGTGGTTTTGTTTCATAAAGAAGGGAAGCAAGAGGAAATTTACTTTTTTCTTCGACAAGGGCTAGGAGTGGCAAGAGACATTATTTTTCTCTGAATTAATATGATCACTCTCAGGACTTCCCTGGTGGTCCAGGAGATTAAGACTGCACTTCCACTGCAGGGGATGCGGGTTCGATCCCTGGTTGGAGAACAAAGATCCCAGATGCCGCACGACGCGGCCAAAATATATATACATATATATATATATATATATATATATACACACACACACACACACACACATGTATGTGTATATATATATATATCTCATTGCTCTGTAATAACATCATGAAAATAATTATATTTAAATTGTGACAAGTTTGGTGCCAGTTTCTTTTGCTTGAACTTAAAAGTAGCAGCTACCTGTCTGAGAGAGGCCATCTGACCCATCCTGTTTGGGGGGAAAGCTTTTCTTTGGGGCCATCCATCCAACATGCCATAAAATTTCGATCCTTCCTGGACGAGGGGCCCTCAAACTCAGGGTTGATTCCGTTTACGCTCCACCACTCCACCTGTGCCTAAACGTGTACAGGCAAGCTCTGTATCCATCTCATCACCTCTCTCTGTGAGGGCAGGGGCTTACCTGTCTCCATTCACTGCTGCTCTGCTAGCACAGGGCCTGGCATTGTAAATTCATGTTGCTTTCATGAACTGGCACCGTGTTATTTTAAGTATGTTCCCTCTTTGCTCTTGATTGGCATTCCCTTGGGTGGTGGCTCTCACTAGCCTTGAAGAACTAAAGGCAACAGACTCTGTCTTACTCATCATTTTATTCCTAGAAACCAGCACAGAGGCCCTTAACATTTTTCAAATTTGTTGAGCCACCAACTATATGCCAAGTATGGTGGAAGATACAAAGAAAAATAAGATAGGATTAATGCCTGCGATAACCCTACCATTTGCTGACAATAAGATAAAAATAACTGACATTTGAATATTTAATATGGAACCCTGTGAATGCCTTACAGGTGTTGCATTATTTCACTCTCCCAACAACCCTTCAGGTAGTGTTTTGGGTTTTTTTGCTTGTGTTTTTTTTTAATAAATTTATTTATTTATTTTTGGCTGTGTTGGGTCTTCATTCCTGCGTGCAGGCTTTCTCTAGTTGCGGCGAGTGGGGGCTACTCTTTGTTGCGGTGCGCAGGCTTCTCATTGCAGTGGTTTCACTCGTTGCAGAGCACGGGCTCTAGGCACGTGAGCTTCAGTAGTTGTGGCACGCGGGCTCTAAAGCACGGGCTCAGTAGCTGTGGCACACGGGCTTAGTTGCTCCAGGGCATGTGGGATCTTCCCGGACCAGGGCTTGAACCCGTGTCCCCTGCATTGGCAGGCGGATTCCTAACCACTGTGCCACCAGGGAAGTCCCTCAGGTAGGGTTTTTATTCCCATCTTACAAACAAAGCACTGAGGCTCTGAGAAGGTAAGGAATTCACTCTGGTTATAACTTCCTCATAGTTAGGAAGGGGCAGAGCAAGGACGCCAAGCCAGTGGAGCTAGTTAGGAATATTGGGCAAGAAAAGGCAGTGGATGGCTCCATGCTAATGACCGTGGGAGGGCAGAGGAAGAAGAAGACCAAACTGTAACCTAGAGGAACAGGGACAAGTGACTGTTTCAACAGAACTCCTGCAGTTGCAAGTGACAGAAATAGAAATCTAACTCCATGTGGCTTTAAAAAGAGAACAGGGAAACTCACTGGCTCATTAAATGGAAAAGCCCAGGAATTTCACAGTGGCTGGATCCCAGTGGCTCAAACAATGTCAGGAAGGCTCGTCTGTAAGCGTGGGCTCTGCTTACCTCTGCGTTCATTGCCATGCAGGCCTCTGCACTGACGATGGCACAGATGTCACCCGCTCCAGGCAGACATCCATCAGCTTAGCATCCCCAGCCAAAAGTCAGGGCACCATTCCCAGGGATGCCAGCGATGTCCTGAGCCCTACACGTATCCCTAAACCAATCACTGCATGTCAGAAGACATCAACTCTGACCACAACGTTTATCTGCTCTCTGAGCACGACAAAAGTATATCAGTGTGTATATACACCCCACTATATTTAAAACAGATAACCCACAAGGACCTACTGTAGAGCACAGGAAACTCTGCTCAATGTTATGTGGCAGCCTGGACGGGAGGGGAGTCTGGGGGAGAATGGATACATGTATATTTATGGCTGAGTCGCTTTGCTGCACACCTGAAACTATCACCGCATTGTTAATCAGCTATACTCCAATATAAAATAAAAATTTTTAAAAAAGCATATCAAACCTAAACATAAAATTACATTAGTAAAAATAATTATATCACAAATTACTGAGAATAATTTCAATTTAAGTAATACAAATTTAAATTTTAAATAAATTTGTAAAAAATAAACTTTAAAAACATGAGCAGCCCTATCATAGGGAAGCTGTGAGATGTGGACTGCAAAGGGAGAGAAAGCCTCCTGTAAAATCTTTCTTCTTCCATGTGACCAAGGTGGGAAGCATTACTAAGTTCCCCCAAGTGCACTAGAAGCCCTCATGTCTCACTTTGAAAGGCTGGTACTTGGTGAGTTAAGAGTCTGTCCAGGTAAGGATATGAAAAACAATAGATAATGCATACATAGTATTCTTTTTTTGTTTTCTCCTCGGTACGCAGGCCTCTCACTGTTGTGGCCTCTCCCATTGCGGAGCACAGGCTCCAGACGCGCAGGCTCAGCGGCCATGGCCCACGGGCCCAGCCACTCCGCGGCACGTGGGATCCTCCCGGACCGGGGCACGAACCCGTGTCCCCTGCATCGGCAGGCGGACCCTCAACCACTGCGCCACCAGGGAAGCCCCCATAGTATCCTTTAAGTAAACATTTAATGTATTTATTTATTTGTTGTTGTTGTTGCGTTGGGTCTTCATTGCTGCGCGAGCTTTCTCTAGTTATGGCGAGCATGGGCTACTCTTCGGTGCAGTGTGCGGGCTTCTCATCGCAGTGGCTTTTCTGGTTGCGGAGCACGGGCTCTAGGTGCGCAGGCTTCAGTAATTGTGGCACACGGACTCAGCAGTTGTCGCTCGCGGGTTTAGTAGTTGTGGTGCACGGGCTTAGCTGCTCCACGGCATGTGGGGTCTTCCCGGACCAGGGATCAAACTCGTGTCCCCTGCATTGGTAGGCAGATTCTCAACCACTGGGCCACCAGGGAAGTCCCTAAGTAAACATTTTATTTTGGAATGATTTTAGGTTTACAGAACAAAGATGCAACAATAGAATGGAGAATCCCATATAGCCCTCAACCAGCTTCCCCCATTACTAACATCTTCTAATTTTATGACACATTTGTCAAAACTAAGCTAACAGTGATACATTACTAATAATTACAGACTTGAGGTGGATTTCACCAGTTCTCTTCATTAATGTTCTCTTTCTGTTCCATAATCCTCTCCTGGCTCCACAGTGCATTTAGCAGCCAGGCTTCCCCAGCCTCCTCTGGTCTGTGAGAGTTTCCCAGTCCTTCCTTGTTTTCAAGACTGTGACAGTCTTGAGGAGTCCTGGGCAGGTATCCTGGAGAATGTTCTTCACTGTGGGCTTGACTGATGTTTTTCTCCAGATTAGACTGAGGTTATATATATAAATTTTTATTTTAACTTAAAACACATTTATGTACCCTCACTAGCCAATATTTTGATGAATGCTCAATACTTCCAAGGATAGGTTTCCTGACTGGAGATGTACACCACCTTTCTTGCATGAACCGTACCGATAATGTACCATTTGTAAAGTTTGATTTCAAGCTCTTCGAAGAGGCTGTATCAATTAGGAATGCTTTGAGTTGTAACTAACAATGGCTGAAGCAATGCAGACGTTTAATTATTTAATATATAAAAGAGTTTGAAAGTTGGCATTTTGGCATTGATGCGGTGGCTCCATGATGCTGTGAAAGACCCATGCTTCTTTTCTCTTTCCACTCTACTAGCCTTAGGTGTTGGCTTGTAGCCTCATGATCACAAAATTGTTGTTGCACTTCCAGACATTACATCTGCATTCAAGGCAGGAAGAAGATGAAACAGTAGAGCCTATCACATTTGTTCCTTATATCAGAAAAGCCTATTTTCTCAGAATCACCCCCTCCTCAGGAGACTTCCACCTATTCTTCAGTCAGAACGGAATCACAGATATATCCAGTTCCAAAGAAAGCTCAGAATTTATGTACTTAGCTTCTATGGAAGTGTCAGACCAGGAGGAAAGAAGGTTGAAACAGATGTTGAGTTACCAAGTCAACAGGGTCTGCCAAAAGAGAGAAAACCTACGAGCCAGATGGCTTATTTCAAAGCCATCAGAATGCAGACTACTTCTACATTTTAACAAACTTTTTCAATATTTCAGTTTTCTTGCCCACATCTAATTCAACAGCATTTTTTTAGCAAATTGTCTTTCTAATGCATTCATCTTACTTTTCATAGAAATGAAAAATCTTGCACTTTTATCTAATTGGATTACATGATATTCAATTTAATTCATTTATTTATTAATCCATTTAACTGATTTATTCTAAATTACAACACAATCGACATGAACAGGTTTGGGAGCAAACTCAGTCCGAGGGGGGTTGCGGCATGCGTGCAGAGACATTCAGCTCAGTCAGCTGAGAAGTGCCTGGTGGGCAAGCCGAGGGCCTCACTTAGAACGTTTCCTGAGGCATGAACACCACCAGCTGATGAGATGTTAAGTGGGATTGCTTGTAAGATCTTCTACTGAGCAAGCACCATGCTATGCTCTGTGAGAAATATAGATAGAAGTGCCATTTAGATGCTTCTAACAGCACTATCCGTCTATCTCACAAGGAAGATGGAGCAAACACAGATGGGCTTGAAAGATAAGGAAGGTCCTGGCACAAAAACAGAACCATCCAGGTAGAAGAGACAAAGGATGCTGCCAGTACCAGCCCACATCCTCTTGGCCACTTAAGCACACATAGGTCAGACCTCCAATGACCAGCACCTGAGTCTCTTTACCTGGAGATTTCTCTGAGTACCACACCTTTCCCTGGCCCAAAACACTGGAGAATTCCCAGATGGCTGGCAGGAGCTGCTGTAGAAATACTCCAGGCCCCTTGCCCTGTGGTGGGATAATGCTAGGAGGTGTGATTCCAACAGGATTAAGCTCCAGGTGCCTGCAGTGGTTGCTGGCTTGATAAGACAGACCATCTAGATTGACTGTTATCCTGCCCTATCTTACTTCTTAACTCCCCTAAAGATGTTTCTTGGGATTACCTCCCAAATAAGCTACTGGTACCAAAATCCTCATCACAGGATCTGAGAAGTAACAAATTAAGAAAAAGAGTATTAATAGCAGCTTCCATTCAGTGAGACTTTACATGACTAGAATTATGCCAGGCAAATTTTATGTGTTCTCTCACGCTTCTTCACAATTCAACAAAGTAGGAACTACCATTACTGTGATCAGATAAAAAGCTGTGGCTAAGAGATGTTAAGTAACTTGTTCAACAACACACTGCTCAGAAAATGACAGACATTAACAGATGAACAAACTGTAGTACATCCATACAATGGAATATTATTCAGCCATAAAAAGGAACGACGTACAGATACATGCTACAACATGAATCTCACAAACATCATGCTAAGTGAAAGAAGCTAGACAGAAAACACCACCCTGGTATGATCCCAGTTATATGAAATATCCAGAAGAGACGAAATTCACAGAGACAGAATTCAAATAGATAGTTGCCTGGGGCCCTGGCGAGGAAGGGAATAGGGAGAAATTTCTTAATCAGCACAAGATTTACTTTGGAAAGATGGAAATATTTTGAAACAAGATAGAAGCAGTGATTGAACACCAGTGTAAATCAACTAAATGCCACTGAATTGCTCACTTTAAAAATGTTAATTTTAGGGGCTACAATTTTGCAGCCTGTGGAAGGAAAACCACATTCACAGAAAGACAGACAAAATGAAAAGGCAGAGGACTATGAATCAGATGAAGGAACAAGATAAAACCCCAGAAAAACAACTAAATGAAGTGGAAATAGGCAACCTTCCAGAAAAAGAATTCAGAATAATGATAGGGAAGATGATCCAGGACCTCAGAAAAAGAGTGGAGGCAAAGATCACAGTGGGGGACGTTAACACCTAACACCAATGGACAGACCATCCAGACAGAAAATTAATAAGGAAACAGAAGCTTTAAATGACACAGTAGACCAGATAGATTTAATTGATATTTATAGGAAATTCCATCCAAAGACAGCAGATTACACTTTCTTCTCAAGTGCACATGGAACATTCGCCAGGATAGATCACATCTTGGGTCACAAATCAAGCCTTG
>NW_020173397.1:8266202-8266919 GCF_003031525.2 Neophocaena asiaeorientalis asiaeorientalis
GGCCCGCATACCGCAAAAAAAAAAAAAATCTTCCAACAAACAAAAGTCCAGGACCAGATGGCTTCACAGGTGAATTCTATCAAACACTTAGTGAAGAGCTAACACACATCCTTCTCAAACTCGTCCAAAAAACTGCAGAGGAAGGAACACTCCCAAACTCATCCTATAAGGCCACCATCACCCTGATACCAAAACCAGACAATGATACTACAAAAAAAGAAAATTACAGACCAATATCACTGATGAATATAGATGTAAAAATAAAAAAAAGATGCAAGCATTCTTCAATATACGCAAATCAATCAATGTGATACACCGTATTAACAAATTGAAGGATAAAAACCATATGATCATCTCAATAGAAGCAGAAAAAGATCGTGACAAAATTCAACACCGTTTATGATAAAAGCTCTCCAGAAAGTGGGCATAGAGGGAACATGCACAGAAATCTCTTGCATTACTATACACTAAAGATGAAAAACCTGAAAGAGAAATTATGGAAACACTCCCATTTACCATTGCAACAAAAAGGATAAAATACCTAGGAATAAACTTACCTAGGGAGACAAAAGACCTATATGGAGAAAACTATAAGACACTGATGAAAAAAATAAAAGATTACGCAGATGGAGAGATATACCATGTTCTTGGATTGGAAGAATCGATATTGTGAAAATGACTATACTACCCAAAGCAATCTACAGATTCAATGCAATC
>NW_020173397.1:8267128-8286105 GCF_003031525.2 Neophocaena asiaeorientalis asiaeorientalis
CCCTCAGAATGGGAGAAAATATTTGCAAACAGATCAGTGGACAAAGGATTAATCTCCACAATTTATAAACAGCTCATGCAGCTCAAAATTAAAAAACAAACAACCCAATGAAAAATTGGCAGAAGACCTAAATAGACATTTCTCCAAAGAGGAAATACAGATGGCCAAGAAGCACATGAAAAGCTGCTCAGCATCACTAACTATTAGAGGAACGCAAATCAGAAGTACAATGAGGTATCACCTCACACCAGTTAGAATGGGCATCATCAGAAAATCTACAAACAACAAATGCTGGAGAGGGTGTGGAGAAAAGGGAACCCTCTTGCACTGTTGGTGGGAATGTAAATTGATACAGCCACTATGGAGAACAGTATGGAGGTTCCTTAAAAAACTAAAAACAGAATTACCATTATGACCTAGCAATCCCTCTCCTGGGCATATACCCAGAGAAAACCATTATTCAAAAAGACACATGCACCCCAATGTCTATTGTAGCACTATTTACAATAGCCAGGTCATGGAAGCAACCTAAATGCCCATCTATAGACAAATGGATAAAGAAGATGAGGTACATATATACAATGGAATATTACTTGGCCATAAAAAGGAACGAAATTGGGTCATTTGTAGAGACATGGAGGGATCCAGAGACTGTCATACAGAGTGAAGTCAGAAAGAGAAAAACAAATATTGTACATTAAAGCATATATGTGAAACCTAGAAAAATGATACAGATGAACTAGTTTGCAGGGCAGAAATAGAGACACAGATGTAGAGAACATATGGACAACAAGTGGGAAAAGTGGCGGAGGGGGGTGGTGGTGGGATGAATTGGGAGATTGGGATTGACATATACATACTAACATGTATAAAATAGATAACTAATAGGAACCTGCTGTATAAAAAATAAATAAAATAGAATTCAAAAAGAAATTTTTTTTAATGTTAATTTTAGGGACTTCCTTGGTGGTCCAGCGGTTAAGACTCCACATTCCCAATGCAGGGAGCACAGATTCAATCCCTGGCCAGGGAATTATATCCCACATGCCGCAACTAAGACCTGGCGCAGCCAAATAAATATATAATTTTTTAAAAAGGAAAGAAAGGGCTTCCCTGCTGGCGCAGTGGTTGAGAGTCCGCCTGCCGATGCAGGGGACACCGGTTCGTTCCCCGGTCCGGGAAGATCCCACATGCTGCAGAGCGGCTAGGCCCGTGAGCCATGGCCGCTGAGCCTGTGCGTCTGGAGCCTGTGATCCGCAACAGGAGAGGCCACAACAGTGAGAGACCCACGTAACACCCACCCCCCCAAAAGAAAAGGAAAGAAATATTCCCCCTCTTTAAAAAAAGAATGTTAATTTTACTACAGGTGAATTTCTCCTCAATTTTTTTTTTTAATGGCAGAGCTGGGAGTCTAGGGACTGAAATAAAAAGAAAAATTAAATTAATTAAAATAAAATAAAAATAAAACAGTGGCTCTGGCCAAGTGTGGTCCCTGGACCGGCAGTAGCAGCAGTACCTGTGAGCGTCTTAAAAATGCACATACTGAGGCCCCACCCCAGCCCTCCTGAATCAGCAGCTCTGGGGCCTGGCCCAGCAATCTGGGTTTTCACAAGCATTCCAAGGGATTCAGATGTACTAAAGACTGAGGACCACTGCCTTGTGCCCAGAAATCGAAACGAGTCTGATTCTCAGCAGCTTTCAGCCAATGTCCACCCAAACACCTCTCGTGAAAATCAACTATTTGCTGGATTTACTGAAATTAGGACTTCAAGGCTGGTGTGAGTGTGGGTTTGTGTGGGTTCAAGTCATCACGCACACCCGTTGCCAGCCAGGTGGGAATCAGCGTGTCCTACTTTCAAGGTGTGTGGACTCTCCCCAAGCACAAGCCAGAGCTGGGCATCACTGCCCTGGCAGGGGGTGGCCTTGGCAGGTCTGGCACGTCCACCTTCATCTGACTGTCTGGAGGCTCAGTGGGCTGGGCCGTGTGCTCACCAGACCAGCTGAGACCAAATCACAAATGTTTCCTCAAGATGAAACAGGAGGTGATTCAAGGGCGGTAGCAGCACTAATGCTCGTGCATAGCCCCAGGCACCACCGAGTTCCAGACCTGCCCCTTTTTCAGGACCAGGAAAGCAAACTTGGTGAATTTACTAAACAGAAGGAATTAGGTACAGAATCAAAATTATGTTCATCTTTATAGTAGGGTTACAGTTTTAGTTCAATTCCAGTGACAAACCGCTTGAAAGCAATAGTTCACTCTAAAAATGAATTCCTAATGAAACAGCCAAAATGCCCGAACCTAACTCATAGGGTTCCCTGTCCAGTGTTTTCATGCAACATCAGATCCTGAAGGTGTTAGTAGGAATGTCTGACAAAGGGTGTGTGGTCAAGTGAATTTGAGAAAAGGTGCTCCCTCCTCTGACCTTTTGGAGACGCACAACGCACATCAGCATATTAAACGCTCTGAGAAGTCCTACAGCACAAATTCCTGCTGTGTAACCCGGGCTGTCACAAACCCCAGACCTATTTAAGAGGTGGCAGAGCACACTGGTTTAGTGCAAGTTCTGGAACCAGTGTCTGGATCCACATCCTGACTCGGCCCCTGACTGTGTGACCTCCGGAAAGTTACTCACTCTCTCTGTGTTTCAGTTTCTTCACTGATGAAAGTTGACCAAGTTCACAGAGGTGTTATGGGGATCAGCTGAGTTAATGGAGATACAACAAATACAACAGTACCTTAGTCACCTACTACAGATTCAATAAGTGTTCAACGTGTAAACACACACATTTTTTAATTACTTAACTGATTTAATACAACATGTTGCAAGACCCTAGTTCCCCTAAGACACAGTTTAGGAAATTCAAGAGCTATGATCTTACCTTTGCCTAGAAAGCAAAACAAAGGTCTGTGCGCTTTTCTGGATGAACAGGAGAAAGCTTAGGACCAACTGTCACTTTAAGAGACAAATGGGATACTGGCTGGTGAGTGTGTATTCGTAATTCTGGTTGGAGCCCTTCACCTGTGTGCCGTTCTTCCTGTTTTTCATAAAAGATTCCTCTCTGTATAGATTCCCTTTGGAATGATCTCTCGATGCCCAGAGAGAAGCAAAAGAGAGGGAAGTAACGAAGAAAACTTTCAATGAAGATTTTGAATCTAAGTCATTAGGCCAAAGAGGGTGAGACGAGGTACATCTTGGAGGTTTGCCCACAGCCAATGTGACTGGATGAACTCCCAAAGATCTGGTTACGACATGGCAGCAAAGGGCCATCCCTTGGCCTTGAGCACCAGAAGAACAGGGCTTAGCAATACCCAAACACCTGTCAAATGAGGCTCCATCTCAAGGGGCCACAGGGAACATCATCTCAGGCAACCAATCTGGGGCAGTTCATCCTCTCTTATCACTGAGGGCTACTGCTCCTCAGAACTCAAGTCCCAAAGTTCACTTTCTATTTTCACAGTTTTTGACCTCTGAGGATGGCTGCGTCTAAAATAAGCAGAGAAAAAGAAACAGTAGTGATTTTTACCACTCCTCAGCCTAAGAAAACGGAGTAATGCTGACAAGCATCTCATGAGGCTCAGGAACTTCTTCTTATTCAAGAAATATTTATTGAACTCTTAATAATACGCCTTAGGTTCCATTCTAGGACTGGGATTATGGCAGGTAGCAAAACAGACCATGTCCCTATATTTCTGGAGTTACCAGATGGCCAACTTGGGGCTCCGGGTTAGCCAAGAAGAGATCAGTGGGTGTCTGGGTGAATACTCATTGGTGAATTCCCTTACTGAGCACTTTACATCCATTATCTTTCTTAGTTTTCACAACAGCCCTAGGCAGGCATTTCTACCTTCTCACTTTAATACATCTGAACTGAGACTCAGAGAGGTATAGCCACTTGCTCAAAGTCACACAGCTGGTCAAGACTGGTGCTAGACAGGTATTGATTTTAGGCAGCCTGATTCCAGAGACCACATTCCACCACACCACACTCTTCAAGAAAGAAAGAGAATATGGAAAGGTCTGACGTTCCCTTCTTTCCTTTTTTCCCACAAATGAGAATCGTTTTAGTGTTCAGATCCACGGAATGATATAATAGAGGTAATTTAACATTCTCTGAATTATTTTACACTCCTGCAAGGATTATGAACTGTCAGAAAAAATATTTTTATTTGTCATTATTTTTTTTCCCCAATGAAGGATAAATGCTAGTTATAGAAACGTATTTACACAGGCAGAAGGGTTTTTGTGTCGTTCATTCAGCAAAGCTCTGAGCAGCTGCTGTGAGGGACACACAGCAGACAGGACTGAGACTGAAAACTCACCCACCTTCCTGGAATTGATATCCTGGCAGGAGCAAAGGATGAAAGGCACTTCACTGAGGGGAGGAGGGACGAAGGCAGCCTGGTCGGGGGGCAGTCAATGCAGGGCAGGATATCTAAGAAAGTGAAGATAAGCTGGTAAAGGAAGGAGAGGGAGCAAGTGGGTGGGGTGGACTACCAGGAAAGAAGATTTCCGCAACGCAAAGAGTCTGTGCAAAGGTCCTGAGACAGGAAGGGACAAAGCTCGCTGGCGGAAAGGAGAGACAGCCCATGATGCGGTCAGACAACACAAGGCTTTGTGAGCAGGTCCTGTGAGGACTGGAAAGTTTCAGCCTAAGAAAAGTGAGCACCACTAAAGCGTTTTATACAAGAGAAGGCACAAATAAAATCACCCGAATCCCACCATCCAGACATGACATGTTAATATGCTAATATTTTGTTCATATGTTAATATTTTGCTGCGGATCCTTGAGAAATTTTTTCTAGGCACCTATGTTCACAAGCACAGACTTCTAACCTGTTCAAACGCAGAACCAGACAAGTCTCTTTTTTAGTCTGCTTCTTCCTCTTCACACTATGTGGTGGTCATCATTTTAGGTCCATGAATATGGCTCGATGGCATTATTATTATTATTTTGTGTGTGTGTGTGTGTGTGTGTGTGTGTGTGTGTGGTACACAGGCCTCTCACTGCTGTGGCCTCTCCCGTTGCAGAGCTCCAGACGCGCAGGCTCAGTGGCCATGGCTCACGGGCCCAGCCGCTCCGCGGCATGTGGGATCTTCCCGGACCGGGGCACGAACCCATGTCCCCTGCATCGGCAGGCAGTATGGCATTATTTCAATGATGGCTCGGTACACCGTTTTAATAAGAGACCAAAATGTTGTTGATAGACAGCGCCCGCTGATAGCCAGCTAAGTTGTTCTCATTTTCCTCCTTTTGTAGACAAATCACAGTGACCATCCTGGCACGTGCATCAGCCCGGATTTTTCCTTCCAACTCAATGTGGCTGAATTCTCTTCTCCTCACATCTCTGGTCATCCCAGAGGCCTGACTTGCCCTTGATCTGGAGGTTTGGTGTCTGAGTGCCAGTTAGGTTAAAAAAGATGTAGTGCTGATTCTGGCAGAGGAGAAGATGCCAGTTTCTACCCTGATCAGAAGCAGATGGTGGGACCCAGAGACAGATTAGAATAAAGAGGGAACTGGCAGCTGGGTCTTCCTTTGGGAATTGGGGAAAAAGGATGAATTAAATGTTAAACCAAAAAAAAAAATGGTGACATGAGCTGGAATCCAGCCACAGGCTCGTCTTGCGTCTGACAGCGGCACATATGTCCAGAAGCTGGATTCTAAGGGGGAGAATTTCAGGGGCGTCTCAGTGCAGTGGTGACACACAGCATCCACAGCCCAGCCTGCCCACCTTGTCCCCATCTCTGTCACCCCCACTCATGTGCTCTGGCCTCCTGGCTCTTACCCCAGCCCACTGAGCCCGTCCCCATCCAAGGGCTCTGCACTGGCTGGGCCTCCCTCTGGAATGCTCCTCCTTGTATCTGGCCCGGGATGGAAACTTCTCACCACTCAGATTTCACTCTACTGTCCTCTCTCCATGAAGCCTCCACCAAACATCCTACTTAAAATGGTCCTTCTTCCCTGCACCACTCCCACGACTGTCTATCGAATCGTCCTCTTTGTTTTCTCCAGAGCACCCATCAAAAGCATCTTGTTTTTTACTTTACTTGTTTACAGTCTGCCATTGCCTACTGGAATGCAAACTCTAC
The DNA here is from genome assembly GCF_003031525.2 of Neophocaena asiaeorientalis asiaeorientalis. Lineage (NCBI taxonomy): Eukaryota > Metazoa > Chordata > Mammalia > Artiodactyla > Phocoenidae > Neophocaena > Neophocaena asiaeorientalis. Next base: position 8,273,218 of record NW_020173397.1, read on the forward strand.
AAGGAAAGAAATCTCATCTTCCTTATTCCTAATTTGCATCCCCATCATCACTCAGCACACTGCCTAGAACAAAAGGCACACGGTACATGTCTGATGAATGAATGAATGAGCAAAGTCACACAGCCCTGGGTTCAAATCCCAGCTCCACAAACACATGACCTGAGGTAAATAGTTAACTATGCTAAGCCAGTTCCTTATCTTTTTTCCTGGGTATGACGAAAGCTCCCACCTTGCTAGAGTGTCATGAAGATTAAGTGAGATGTTGCCCGTGAAGCCCAGTGCCAGGTACATCAGGCTGTGTTGTTACCTTCAGTTCTTCCCTGGGCTTCCAAATCCATAATTTTACCCGGAACAAGCACAGCACAGGTCTCTTTAGAGCTGCTATAGACAGTTGAAGATAATTATCAAACAGGTCTGGGGACCAAAGTGTTATTAATTGTCACTTGTTTACAACTTTACCCAAAGATGAGTTTTTAAAAGCTAACAGGGCCTCCGGGGCAGGTTCTGACATACTCATTAAGGCAGGAAACAAACTTCTAACCACGTTCACTTAGAGTTGTAAATGCCACTTGACTACAGCCAACCAGGTCCTCCACACCCACGAAACTGCCCAGTGGTATGAATTATTTACAGAGCTTAATATTTGCATTGTTGGACGTGTCTCTCCTTGAATTCTCAAATTCCCAGCAAGAAACCCTCGCCTTATCTCTTTAGCTGCTCCACGTGTGGAAGGGATATGACAACTCCTCTGTTACACAGGGTTGGTAGCAAATAGGCCTCCCTTTTGCCAGGATGGAAAGGAACAATTGGGTGGTTTTCAAAGCATAGTGCTCCCTCCGGTGGTCATTATTCAAACTGCAACACCGGTACCCACACCACCCCCATCCCCCAGCGCCTGCTCCCCGAAAGCAACGGGAATTGGCCTTGGGGACACAGAGACGGCCTTTTACTCCAGCTAACTGAATGATAATCCCGTCTCACAAGTGACTTTTATTAAATTATATGTGAGAGGGGGGGAAGGTAGTGGGTACAGACTCGTCGTAAATTAATGGGAATTAAGGCTGATGCCAGAATGAGGCCACACCTCGAATCAAATGTTTTGCTGTGAATTTCAAAGCAAACTTGAACATGGAGGGGAAAGGGAGGTGGGGGAAGCGCTCGGCTTTGTTTATGCTGAGCAAGAAAGGGCTTCCTGTTGCTAAGAAGACCGGATCTGAAGCGCTCAGAGCCTCCTCGGGCCGCCAACGTTTCTTACGCAATCCCCTTTGATGACTGGTGTAAATTTCTGAAAATACGTGGAGGTGATTTCCCTGGAAAGCCACCCGGGCGGAGCATGAAAGGAAATCGAGGCTTGGGGCAGAAAGCTGGAGCTGGGTCCTGCCAAGCCAGAGACAGAAGGCAGCTGTGTGCTGGTCGCCTGGACCATCCACTCGAAGGCAGATTCGAGATCATTTGAATCTGGGGATGCAGTGCTGAGGGGTGTCAGCGCTGCTGGAAAAAACCCACCCAGTTCATTCCTCTCAACTTTTTAAATGTGTAGATATTTCCCAACCAGAAATCAGTATTATCCCCCTTTCCTTTTTCTTTTAAATTTATTTTATTTATTTATTATTTTTGGCTGTGTTGGGTCTTCATTGCTGCATGGGCTTCTCTCGTTGCGGAGCACGGGCTCTAGGCATGCAGGCTCAGTTAGTTGTGGTGCATGGGCTTAGTCGCTTCGCGGCATGTGGGATCTTCCCGGACCAGGGCTCAAACCCGTGTCCCCTGCATTGGCAGGCGGATTCTTAACCACTGCGCCACCAGTGAAGCCCCCCTCTTTCTTGATAAGTGTTTTCTGTTGGTAAAGTTGAAAAATGCCCAATTTTCTTACCCTGTTCTGAACAAGAGTCAAACTCCTTCCAGCTACCCATCACCCCTACCTACCGAAATTCCCCCTTGTTCATCTCAAGTGGCGAAAAACTAGACAGCAGGCTAAACGCTATCAATGTGAGAACACTTAAATCAAGCAGGTATTCCACACTACGGAGAACTCTGCACTATGAGAAGAGAGTGTAAACTCTGTCCACTGACCTGCAGGGGTGGCCGTGTATATTGCTGAAGGAGGAAAGCTGTGGAGCCAGGGCAGCACACCCCAGAACTGGCATCTATGTTTGTAATGTATCTGCATGCACAAGAGTAGGACGCACGTAACTGAACCAGGACTTCAACGGGGCGGGGAATGGGGGGAGTGCGGGAAGCATATTCTTTCTACTCCAGATACCACCAGTTAAGAAGATAATCCAGGGCTTCCCTGGTGGCGCAGTGGTTGAGAATCTGCCTGCTGATGCAGGGGACACGGGTTCGTGCCCCGGTCTGGGAAGATCCCACGTGCCGCGGAGCGGCTGGGCCCGTGAGCCATGGCTGCTGAGCCTGCGCTCTGCAACAAAAGAGGCTGCGATAGTGAGAGGCTCGCGCACTGTGATGAACAGTGGCCCCCACTTGCCACAACTAGAGAAAGCCCTCGCACAGAAATGAAGACCCAACACAGCCCAAAATAAATAAATTAATTAATTAAAAAAAAAAAAGAAGATAATCCAGTCCTTGCATGGACATTTTTCCCATGTCAGTGAATGCCAGAGGCCCCCTCTGTGAAGCCGTTCCCTGTCTCCCCATCATCAGGCGCCTTCTCTCTCCTGCCTTTATTTCCCCCGTGGAGCTGCTGCCGGTCTTCCTTGGCCTATTTTAGGACTCGTACAGGGGTCTCATTTACCCCTATATGATTCTGAGCATTTGAACCCCTCTACCTAGGCCAGCCCGGCATGCAATGGGGGCTCAATAAATGCTTTCCAAAGCTCGGGAATGGGAAGAATCATTTAATCAATCATTTGGGTGATAAATTCCTAACAACTGGGGGAAATGACTCGTTGAGAAATGCACACAAATTCAACTCCAGGGACTTCCCTGGTGGTCCAGTCGCTAGGACTCCGTGCTTTCACGGCCGAGGGCACGGGTTCAATCCCTGGTCGGGGAACTAAGATCCCGCAAGCTGCACAGCATGGCCCAAAAAATAAAAATAAATTTTAAAATTTAAAATAAATTAAAAAAAATTAAACTCCAGGAGAATTAAACAAGTCAATTTAAAGAAACAAATATTCAGCCCATTGTCATGGTTCCCAAACTTCAGGGGCGCCAGCACCACGTGGAGGGCTTGTTACAACACGGGCTCTGAGCCCCACCCCACAGCTTCCGATTCCATGGGGCTGCAGCGAGACCTGCGCGTCTGCATATCTAACAAGTTCCCAGGGACCACACGGCCCCACATTGAGAACAGCTGCTCTGTGATCTCAGGGTAAGTTACTCCCTTTTAAGCAAAGGAAGAAAAGACAAACAGAAAAGTGAGATTGGACCCAGGCTTCCCAGGCGTGGTTACCCATCAGAATTAGACCCCTGGCTTCAGCTTTTTGAAATACAGAGTCCCAGGCCTGTTACCATCTGAAGCTGAGGGCAGAGCCCAAGTGTCTGCATTTTTGGGAAACAAATTCCCCCAGGTAAGTCTCAGGCATAGCCAGATTTGGGAACTGCTGGATTTACCTAATGTAAAACCTCATGGGCTGAAAAATAACACTAGAATATAAAAGAAAAAAACCAGAAAGGTAGGATTTTTCATGGAATACGGTAGAAAGGTAAGTGACTCTGCTATATAGAGAGCTTGTTCAAATGTTTAAGGAAAACTTCAAAGCCCCAGTAGTTAAACAGAAAAAGACCTGACAGGACGATCCGATTCGTAGCCATCAGCCCCCTCTGGAACTCTCTAGAACTCTTTGCGGGTGACTTCTCTGATCAAACAATTCCCAATGCTTCTCTCCTATGGACCCACATGCATCCAGAGAGAAGGCTTTAGAGCAAAGGGAGCTTTCACCAGACTCCTCCCATCCCCCTGGCTGTCTGTCTCCAGAAGCACTGCAGGGCCCCCGGGCCACCCCAGCAGACATGGCCATGGCAACAGCAGTCCTGAGGGCATCAGTCACAGCAAGTTCCTGCTCTGGGTCAGGATAGCACCAAAAGCTTAGGGACGTCCTCATTTAACTCCTGGGTTATTTTACACGAGGAAACTCAGGCTCAGAAGTGTTTAAATCCTATCAGTGGCAGAGACAAAAGGAAATTTGGGGCTCTCAAAATCTTCATGAGCATTTCAGCACACCGCCCATCTTTAAAAATGACATTTTCTAGTTAATGTGAAGTCCAGTGTAAGTGCAGCTTCAAGACCCACCCCCGGAGAGCCCCTTAAGACCGTCCAAGTCAGCACTAAATAAAACCAACAACAGATACCATTTCTTGGGCCTAGGCATGGGCCCCTCGCGTGACCTCATAACAAATCCGTGAGATTGTGCAGTTATCCCCATTTCACAGACAAGGAAGCCAACGTCAGAAAAACGAGGCGATTTACCTGAGGTCCACTGGATGGGTTTTTGTTTGTTTGAAGAGTCCCAGCTGTGTTTTCTTTTGCTGGTTTTCCAAAATAAAAGATGTGGCTTCAGGCCAGGTGAATCCAGTCCCAGATCAGAGTCTTTCCTGCTCCACCACAAGGAAGCAAAGTTCTGAACTGTCCCCACAGTCCGGGCTCCAGGGCCAGCACCGGGTGGGAGCCGCAAAGAGGAGACGCCGATCCGGAGGCCTGAGCAGGAGCTGGGTGGGCGGCGCCAGATCCTGGCGTGGAACACGTGGGGCACGTTGTCCCTCAGACTTCTGGGAAGGCGAGATTCCTCTGCAGCCCAGGTGTACCTCCTGAGGGCCGTGAAACAGGGCGAGGCTGAGTGGAAGCAGGGGGAGGGAAGGCCTGGGAGGATCAGCCCCTGCTCCGAGGACGCTGGGAGCTGCCCTGGGGGGATGGGGCTCAGGCCCTTCCCGCCCACCCTTGCGGTGCCCTGCTAGGGTGACCAGGCTAAAAGTGCACAGACAGACACACGTGCATACACACACGTACAGGATGCCCAGTTCAATTTGAATTTCAGAGACACAATGACATTTTTTAAGCGTAAGTATCTCCCAAATAGTGCGTGGGACACACTTACACTAAAAAGTGATCGCGTCTCTGAAATTCAACTTGAACTGGCCGTCCTGTGTGTTACCTGGCAGCCCTGTTTGCCTACCTCCCCAAGCCTCCAGGGCGTAGAACTCGGCTGGTATGGGACTGGCTGGAGGCCCCTTTAACAGCCTCCGAAAGCAGACCCCCATCCGGTCTGGTCAGGCCCAGCACTTAAGCTACGCACTAAGCACTGCAATTTTCATCATTATTTCTTCATTGACTGTTAAGTTACTTAGAACTAGTTTTACATTTCCAAACGTGGGAGGGCATTTTTGCTGTTGTTGTTTGATTTATTAATGTCTAACAACTGCGTGGGCCTGAGGGAGCTTTGCTCTGTCCGCTCTCTGCCTCATTCCCTCCACTCCAGCCCCAGCGGCAGGGTTATTATTCCTGCTCTTCAGGTGGAAGTGATGGATTCAGATCGCAGAGAGGCCAGGTGCACCCGCCTTTCTCCTTCCTTTCCCCCTCATTCTCACCAGCCTCTGAGGAGCACAAACAGGAACCCTCCCCGTCCCCAAGTGGCAGGGACACGCCAAGCCCAGGGAGGTCCCGTGACCCAGCTCCTCCCGGAGACCGTGTGAGGCTCATTGCCAAGAGTTGCCTCCGCGGCTGGAGAGAGCAGGTGGAAGGGACCCTGGAGACGCCCTGGTCCAGAGCTTCCCTGGCTGTTGTGGGCATCGGAATCCCCTGGACCCTTATTTAAACCTCAGGCCCCCAGGATCCCCCCACTGGAGCCTCAGAACCCCTAGGGTGGGGCACGGGCTCTCCAGGTGACTCTGAAACGCACCCCGAGGTAAAAACCGCTGCTCTCGTCCCACCCCTGTATCCTTACCACTGGGAACCCAAGACCAAGGGAGGGAGTCAGCTGGCAGGTTAGTGGCTGGGTTACGGCAGGAACTCAAGGGTGGGAACCCCAACGCAGAAGCCCAGGAATCCCTTAAAGCAACTTTCTCTCCGTAATCATTGTGTTCTCTGAGGCTGTCGGTTTATCAGACTGAGTGCTTTCAGATAAATGAACAGCAACAACACACGTCGAGGCTGGAATGATAAAGGTCACCAGAGCTTGGGGCAGGCCAGGCTGTTCCAATGTTGCCTCTTTTAATCCTCACAACCGGGCCAAGAGGCAAGATTACGACGGTACCCATTTCTCAGACTGGGAAACAGCGACCTTGAGTGGACAGCTGATTTGGCTGGGCTCGGGCAGAACTAAGGCTTCACGTTGCTGCTGCCCCCAGGTCCCTAATACTTAGCCCGCCTGTGCGATGCTAGGTTTAGCCCTTTACCGAGACTAAAGCACTTCAGCATCAGATCACCCCTGGGAGGTAGGAACTATTATTATTCCCGTTTAACTGATGACTCACTGACAATAACATGTAGTGAGGCTCATGGTGTAGCAGGTGCCTTGCCAGCTGCTGTTTTCATGCCTCTTGTCACTTAATCCTTTCAACAGTAGGTCCAGTTTCTCTACCCATCTTAGAGACTGGGAAACTGAGGCTTGGAGACGTGAGAAACCTGCCCAAGTGCACACAGCTGCCAAACGGCACAGCAGACTCCGCTCTGGTGCTCTTCGTCTTGAGAACGTGGGCGCCCTGAGGGCAGCGCTCTGGCTTTGCACCCCATTTTCCCTCGGGACCACGCACAGCGGCGGGCGCAGAGTAGATCTTTAATTAATCCAATTCAGTGCAATTAAAAATCCAACTCGATACAACAGACTGAAATGTTAAGCCTCTCTTGGAAACCAATAGAAACTGCCACACACACCTCGCCTCCCAGGGCCCAGCACAGGGCCTGGCACCCAGTAGGTGCCAGTGAACATGGCTTCCAGAAGGAGGTGCTCTTTCCCCCTGTGTGTCCTTGGAGAGGGTCTGCAGAGCGGACTCTGTGTTAGCTACACAGCACTCCCCCCAGCAGGTGTGTGGCCCTTTGGAGAAGGCAGAGCAGAGAGCAGGAGTCTTGCTCTGAAAAGGCAGAGGTGGCCATGCAGAACTCCCCGTGTCCCTCCCCCGCTGCCCCATCACCTCCCGCTACTCCCGCACTGCCCACTGACCCTGGGGACCTCCCTCAGCCCCTCCTGCCAATTGGCCTCTGGCTCCAAGGACTTCAGGCTCAAAGCTCAGTCCCCTGAAGGGACTCGGTCTACGTGAAGCTCTTTAATGGGCTATTGTCTGTCACCTCCGCCTGCCCTGGAGACCGGGCCTTCTCAAGTCTCTCCTTGGACAGGAAGGATTTAGCTCCGTGAAGTTTTGATTTTGCCACTCGGTGTGCACAGGTGAGCCAGAGGGCGGGGAGCGGCCCAGGTCATCGCTGTATCCCGTGCTCTGCTCAGCAGCTCCAGGCAAACTCGGCGTCTTCAGGACCTGACTCCCCAGGTGGCCCTGTCTGGACTCTCCCCGTCTCAGTGGATGGAAGTTGCCCAAGTCACAAATCTTGACATCACACTGGCTCACTTTTTCTCACCGTCCATAGCCCATCTATCGACAAACCTTGTCAGGTCCACCTTCAGAATATACCCAGAAATACACCCCTTCTTTCACTGAGACCTTTTCTCTCCCTCTCTCTCTCCCATTTCTTTTCATTGCTGTCAATTTCTATCTCCATCTCATCATGCGGTTTTTATTTCCTCCAAAGGACTTTGCACTTTCTGAAATTATCTTGTTTATTTGTTTCCTTATGTGTTTATTTTGTCTCCCCCCCCCTCCCATGAATGTAAGCTCAAAGAACACAAGGACATTGTCTTGTTCTCACATGGACAGATGAAGAAATAAAGGAACCAGAGAACCTGTGTTCTTAAGAAATGGGCAGAAAGCTTGGCTTCTAGCACCAGAAAATCGGAAATGGGAGTTCTGTTCTGCCTTTACACTAACGCTCTGCCTCTGTTTCTCAGTGAGTGTTCCTTTGGGTCCCTGTCCTAATTCGCACACACCTGAGTGTGCTTTACCCCGATCCCCTTTCAGATCCTACGGTTTGTCCTTCAAAATGCTTTGGCACGTTTAACGGCAAGGCTCTGTCGCCAAGCCTCCATATGTGTCTGCATATCTTCTGTTGTGGTTACTTTGAAGTTTGTTGAATTGTTTTGTTTTGACAGGACTGTCACATCTCGAAACTTATTGCTGACTAAAAACATATGCACGACTTTTTTTTCTTCTCTTTTCTCTTTATTTTAATTTTTAAGAACGCCATCACCGTCTTGCAACTAAAAACATGACCACAAGAGGGCACCCTGAGGCCGTGCTTTCCTCCGTGTAAAATGGATGGAAAATTTAGAGATGCTGGGGATGGTGCAAAGCCCTGGGACCCTTAATCATTCTTCATTCCAAGATCTGCATCTCTCAGTGGTTAGTACACCCTTCGGGGAGCAGGCTTGGAAGAGAACATTAATAATAACAAGAGCACTAAATAACAAGCTGCAGAACTTTGTCCGGTTAGTAGGAATTTAACAAAAGTACCATATTTATTCAAATATGCTTCTTTCTAAGTTCTTTTATCAGGGTTGAGTGACAGTGTGTAGATCAACAGCTATAAGCCTAAACCAAAGAAATCTGAAAATCCTGTAAATTACAGCCTTTGGGAAAACTTCCTCCATGATAGAATCTCCAGACAAGACTGATGGAGAAGTCGAAAGGCATAAAGCAGACTTAGGCACTCTTGTCACAAAAAGGGCCATTGCTACTCCATCAACTTCTTAGATAGTAACACCCTCAGAGGGAACTTTTGACCTTCAGTAATACTGTAAACAGGATGGTTTGATGGATGCATTTGAAAGAATTGGGGTGGGTGGGATAGGAAAAGGTTTTAAACGTGCAAGTACATGTTATCAGTTGCCCTGACATAAGGTTGAGGCAAACTCACATGAGGGAAAACTGACATCAGAGAACCCCTTTTGATGTTTAACTAGCTGTGTGTCATTACAGAGATTAGTTAGCCTCTCTGAGTCAACTTTTTAAAAATTTTCTACACTAGGATAATAAGAGTACCTATTTCCAGGTTGGGAGGGTCAGGAAAAGCAAATCTAAATCATCTGATGCATGATGGATGCTTTGAAAGGGCTAAGCTAAATTATCATTTATCTCACATGCTCAGGCTGGACAGGTCAAATGACTGGAAAAATGACACCTCTGGGTGTCCATAGAAGAAATGTCTCTGTGTTGCTGTGGAGTGTGAATTAGGTCCCCTTTTGAAATTCCACAAGAGATGCCAGGAAAGATTTCAGGAGTTTTAAATTCAAATAAATTCATGAAAATTATCACTGCTTGATAAATGCCGTTTGCTTCAGACCTTCCTACCACAGCAGATAGAGAGATATTTAAGGACCTACTTTTAGATGTTGACATCAACATCCGGTCAATGGCTGAAATAAGAACATCTTCAAAATACTTTAGGAAGCATTTGAATGACACGGGTTTCACAGAGCATCCAAAGCCTGCTTAGCTCAAATTTCAGGGAGGAGAGGAGAGGAGCTGGGAAGAGGGGGACTCAGAAAGCCCACACTCTGCTGTAAAGGAGTCTCTCTCCATAAAAATGACAGGAGTTTCAACAACAAGAGTTACCTCAAGCATTCACTGGAAGATCACATCAGCAAAATGTAATTTCAGGTGTCTAGCGATCACAAGAGTTTGTAACCAAGGCTGGTGAGATGCTACTTGGCAGATTCATCTCTTGATACACCAAGATGTGTTTCCCAAACTTTGGGGTTTTATTAACTAGGACACTTCTGATTTCTGCTCAGCCAAGCGTCACGTATTGGTTTTTACCCTCATTCGGGTCTCCTCAAAGGAGAAGACGGCTGTTCCCTTCAAGACTTGGGTCTGAGTCACATGTAAGAAGAGGAGCTCAGGGGAGGGAAGAGAAAGGGCAAAAGGCGAAGGGCAAAGGATACAGAGGCAAAGAACAAAGCCCTTTCTCCCAGTGAAGAAGCACTCCCTGTGGAACTCTGCCTTCACATCACTGGCCAGAGCTGTACGACATGGCTGCTCCTGGGACCTAAGGGCCACTAGTCACCTCTGCAGCCTCTACAGTAAAGGCAGGCAAAGGGAAAGAGGACGATCATGGCTTTGAGTGTATCTGCCAATAGTCTGCCACGGGGCCGAGGGTTCTCACTGTTTTATTTTACCAACTAAAGACACTAGCACAGCACCATCTCCCCTGCTACCTCCATCCTTTCATAAAAGAGAGATTTTAACGCTTCAAAGAGCAAAGACAATCTCAGAATAATGACGTGTTCTATACCTCACATCCAGTTAGTTAAGTGAGAAATCCTCCACATTGTCCTTGTTTTCTGCATTTCTTCAAAACCCACTCTGGAAACGGTGTGAGGAAGGGCTGCCCTTCTCATCGGCAGGGAGACCCTGTAAGACATGACACCAAGGAGCCTATGGTTTTTGGAGACACAACACAGAAAAATCCCCCTTTTTTTTTTCCAGATTTGTTCATCCTCATGACCATGGAACAAATCCTAGTGGAATTAAGTCTGGGCACAAACTTCTATGAGCTGTCGTAAATGAAGATGTACCATATTGGGCCAAACTCACACATCTGTCTGTTTCTGTTCCAGAGCATGACTAATATTCTATTGTTAGAAACCAGGCTGGGACCTGTGGTTCCAGCTTCTGAATGAGAAGAATGACAAGGGAAGCAGCCAGGTGTCCGTCAGTCAAATGCAAAGAACTTCATGAAGGGGAGAGCGGTCTGGGCCAAGTCTTGACCAAGTGGACATAGGGAGCCAGTCCTCCCAGGCTGGGGACCCCTGACTCGAGGCATCTGATGCCAACTCAGTGGCTCCACCACCGCTGGGACCACAACTGGCAATGACAACCATGGTGGGACAGTAGCTCCAAGGGGGTGAGTTGTCATTTCTCTTCTGTAAAGACATAGTTTGACACCTTCCCTCCTTTCCCCAAAGAAGACTGCACCTCTCACAAGAAACCATCCCATGTAAAGGAGGAAAGCAAATTTCACCTGGAAGAGAAAAAAAAAACACTTTCAATCTTTTGTCAATGGTTTTATAAATTATTTCTCCACTGGATAACTTATAGGTGTTTCAATTATTGGTAGTAACCCTTCAAGCCTGTTTTTCTGCTAATTTTTCCTCAACCTTGGTTAGGTTCTAAATTGCCTTAAATGTAGGACATAGCTAGCCATGAGTGCTTACACACCAGGAGGACAGCAGTACACATTAGAACAACAACCCCTTAGAACAGAGGTTAGCAGACTTTTTCTGTAAAGGGTCAAAGAGTAAATATTTTTAGGCTCAGTGCACCCTATGGCCTTAGTAGCAACTACTCAACTCCGCCCTCATAGCAAGAAAAGATCTGTAGCCAGTACATCAGAGAACAGGTGTGGTGCATGCCAATAAAACTTTATTACAGACACCGAATAAAAACACTAAGTGTGTCTTTATGGCCCTTTATTGTATTTCAAATAATTTTCATGCATCACAAATTTTTCTTTTCTTCCCATTTTTTTCCCAACCATTTAAAAGTAAAAAACTATTTTTTACCTCAAGGGCCATACAAAAACAGGCAGTGGCCTTGCTGTTTGCCCACCCCTGAGTTAGAGAAATAAAATAGATAATGCATTCAGGAGCAAACTTAACAAGAAACACATGCAAAACCTACGTGAGGAAATTAAAAAAATTTTTGAAGTCAAAAAATGTAAACTTGGGACTTCTCTGGTGGCACAGTGGTCAAGAATCCACCTGCCAATGCAGGGGACACGGGTTTGAGCCCTGGTCTGGGAAGACTCCACATGTAGCGGAGCAACTAAGCCTGTGTGCCACAACTACTGAGCCTGCGCTCTAGAGCCCGTGCGCCACAACTACTGAAGCCCGCATGCCTAGAGCCTGTGCTCCGCAACTAGAGAAGCCACCTCAATGAGAAGCCCGTGCACCACAATGAAGAGCAGCCCTCACTCGCTGCAACTAGAGAAAGCCCACGTGCGGCAACAAAGACCCAACGCAGCCAAAACTAAAATTAATTAATGAAATTTTTTAAAAGTAAACTTAAACAGAAAGATATCACATACTTGGTTAGAAAGACTCAACGTCATAAAGATGCCCATTTTTCCAGTTAATTTTAAATTGTGGACCTTTAAAATGTTTATGATTGATAAACAACAAGGCATCTGATAGCACAGGGAACTATATTTAATATCCTGTGATAAACCAAAATAGAAAAGATTATGAAAAAGAATGTATACATATGTCTACCCAAATCATTTTGCTCTATAGCAGAAATTAACACAACATTGTAAATTAGCTATACTTGAATAAATTTTTTAAAAGATGTATTATGATCAAATTAAAGTACCAACAGATGATTTTTCGGGAATCATACAAGCTGATTCTAAAGTTCATATGATATAGCTAAAAATACTGTGTTATATATTGTAAAGTTGGTAAGAGAGTAGATCTTGAATGTTCTTACCACAAAAGAACACATGGTAATGAGGTCTTGGCTAACACTATTGGTTATAATCATTTTGCAATATGTAAATGTATCAAATCAACACGCTGTACCCCTTAAACGTACACAAGGTTATACGTTAATGATATCTCAATAAAAGTGGGAAAATATTAAGTTCACATGAAAAAACAAACAAGCAAGATTAGGTCTGGAAAACCCAGAAAAAAAAGAGCAGTGAGGAGGAACCAGCTGTACTAGAAAGTAAAATACACTACGAACATCAGCATTGAAACCAATGTGGAATCAGCCCGCATATGGACAGAGCAACAGAACAAAGTGAAAGTCCAGAAATACACCCGCAAGCAGCAGCGTAGCACAGGGAGATCGTCTTGGTGCTTTGCGACGACCTAGAGGGGTGGGATA
>NW_020173397.1:8286151-8309637 GCF_003031525.2 Neophocaena asiaeorientalis asiaeorientalis
TGTTAAAGGTGGCCTATCAAATCATTGTGATAAAGATGAGCTTTTAAATAAATGATGTTGGGCCATAAAGACACACTACACATCAGGATAAACTCCTGATGGACCAAATATTCCATGTGAGAAATGAAACTATGGAACTTTAAACAGGGGAAGCCTTTCTAAAAATAAACTCTAAAGGGCTTCCCTGGTGGTGCAGTGGTTGAGAGTCCGCCTGCCGATGCAGGGAACACGGGTTCGTGCCCCGGTCCGGGAGGATCCCACATGTCACGGAGCAGCTGGGCTCATGAGCCATGGCCACTGAGCCTGCGCGTCCGGGGCCTGGGCTCCGCAATGGAAGAGGCCACGGCAGTGAGAGGCCCGCGTACCACAAAATAAATAAATAAAAATAAATTCTAAAAAAAATTAAATCCAGAAAAGATTAAAAGAAAAAACTCAAATTCAGCTACATAAAAGTAATGTTTGGCTTATGATTTTTTTTTTCTAAGCAAAAACCATAGGAAAAAGACCAACTTGGGGAAAAAAGATGATTGTAACCCATGTCATAGAGTAAGGGTTAACTCCCATAATATATAAAGAGCTCCGGGAAATTCTAAAGAGAAAAACCAACAACCCAGTAGGAAAATGGGCAAGTGGGTGTGGGAGGGAAATAGCAACAGCCCTTAAACACATGAGAGCCCCACAGGGTTGGTGATGAGGCCATGGAAGCAGGCACCCACCCTCACAGCTGGTAAGAGGACGGAATGGCATCTCCCTGTGGAGGGCAATTTCTGGGAACCACCCAAATGATTGCAAAGTTGCCTTTCGACTCAAGATCCCACTTCTGGGAATCCACCCAACAGACAGTGCTGTGCATGAATCAGATGATATATTGGCAAGGTTATTCACGGAGGCACTATCGTAGCAGCGAAGATTGGAAACAAGTGTCTATCGCCCTATGGGATACAGTAGAGAGAATGAGGACGGTCTCTAGGTTGGGTGTGGGGTGAGCACCAGGACCTATTAACTGAAAAAAGCAAGGAGCACAAAGATACCTTCGGGAAGGACAGAGACATAAGACTATATATATTTAATTCGCTTGTATTTACGTCAGGAAACACTGAAAGAAAAAGCAAGATATTAATAAAAAATGGTTACCTATAGAGAGTTGAGGGAAAGGTAGATGGAGACATGGGTGGGAGAGAGCTTTATGTCATCTTGATATTTTAGGTATTAGAAAAATCTAATTTAAAAAAGGACTTCCTTCCCTGGTGGCACAGTGGTTGAGAATCTGCCTGCCAATGCAGGGGACATGGGTTCGAGCCCCGGTCTGGGAAGATCCCACATGCTGCGGAGCAACTAAGCCTGTGCGCCACAACTACTGACCCCGTGTGCCACAGCTACTGAAGCCCGCACGCCTAGAGCCCGTGCTCCGCAACAAGAGAAGCCACCGCAATGAGAAGCCTGTGCACTGCAAGGAAGAGTAGCCCCCGCTCGCCGCAACTAAAGAAAAAGCCTGCACGCAGCAACGAAGACCCAACACAGCCAAAAATTTAAAAATAAATAAATAAATAAATAAGGACTTCACTTGTTCATTTTTTAAGACTTTGATTGAACAATGTCTAAGGCTCCTATGAGTATGTGGGTGGGGGTGAAGAGTGCGGGGGTAGGTGGAGTATGTGATGCATGGTCATAAATACGTCTATTCTCACATATTCAAAAAGTAATCTGAATATCTTCTTTGGTGCACATGGAAAACAATTAAGTCCCATTATTAAGCCAAATCTGGTTATTAATTGGAAGGGCATGAGTATAAGAAAGAACAAAGAATCAGAGAAACCCCCCTGAATTCTCAGAGACAGACAGTGGCTGCCCTCCAGGGAGCTGAGCCCCTCTGTGGGGCACGACCAACACACTCAACACAAAATGTCTTTTTTTTTTTTTTTTTTTTTTCCGTTACACGGGCCTCTCACTGTTGTGGCCTCTCCCGTTGCGGAGCACAGGCTCCGGACGCGCAGGCTCAGCGGCCATGGCTCACGGGCCCAGCCGCTCCGCGGCATGTGGGATCTTCCTGGACCGGGGCACGAACCCGTGTCCCCTGCATCAGCAGGTGGACTCTCAACCACTGGGCCGCCAGGGGAGCCCAAAATGTCCGTTTTTGACACCCGATTTAAGATAGAGCTACTGCTTCTCCCATCCCCCCACTGCCCATCTTCCTCCCTTGTTTCACCTGGGTCCTTAAAGGTAATCACTGTCTTACATACATTTCTACTTACCTTGTCTGTCTTCATTAATTGCTGGGTCTCCAGGCCCAGGTTCACAAGTAACCCCTTAATAAATACGTCTGGATGAACAAAGTAGCAAATCACTGCCTGGATTGACTGATGCCTCTTTCTGAGACGCTGGATTCTAGCATCCTGGTTTTATCTTCTCAGAAATCTGGATGCATCTCAATCACGGAGGGCCAGCGGGAGTTGTGGCAGTGGCCACAGTGAGGGCATGTGCAAAGTGGCCGTCCCTCTTCATACTCTTGTCCCTCCAATCGAGTGATGCGCACCATGTGTGTCGAAATTAATTGCCACTGGAAACGTCTTTATTTTTTATTTTTATTTTTTGCTGTACGCGGGCCTCTCACTGTTGTGGCCTCTCCCATTGCGGAGCACAGGCTCTGGACGCACAGGCTCAGCAGCCATGGCTCACGGGCCCAGCCGCTCCGCGGCATGTGGGATCTTCCTGGACCGGGGCACGAACCCGTGTCCCCAGCATCAGCAGGCGTACTCTCAACCACTGTGACACCAGGGAAGCCCTGGAAACGTCTTTAAAAGGCTTATTTTGTGATCCCGCATTGAGACCACAAGTTAGCATGTCCCCCAACCAAAATGTGTGTGTGTGTGTGTGTGTGTGTGTGTGTGTGACCATGTCCTAAAAGTCACAGAAACAGAACAGCAAGGAGTAAATCTTTGACATTAGAAAAGCAAGTATTCGTTATTGGGAAAATGACTGAAATTACATATTTTCTTGCCAAGCAACAACCAAGAGTTTTGCAGAGTCTAAGAAAGAAAAAAATACCCACAAAGAAGTGAAGCTGTGTTTTGTTTCATTGCAGCACCATCACAAGCCACAGCAGGGCAGACAAACTGCAAAATTTGCCAGGAGACAGTGAGGCTGCCGTGACCCGCGAAAGGTCTGCACAGGAAGAGCACTCAGCCTGTCTCATGCTTCCATGGGCGGCTTGTTTTCTTACTTTACATAAAGTAGCGGTGTATCTTACAAATGAGATGGCTTGAAATATAGTATGTGGTTTGCCTGACAGATAATTCATCCTTCCCTCCACCACTTCCCCAGGGGCAAGGACATCTATTTCACACACAATAATTCTTTAAGGATTCCTTAAAATCCAAAGGCTTGTTTAGTTGTTGTTGTTTTCCGGAGAGGGGGGTTGGAGGGGCTGATTTTACATGTCTCAGTGTCAAACTGCTCACACCGAGCAAACAATGGCCACAAGTCAAAATATCATGAGGTCCCTTAAAGGAGGCCTGTTGTTAAATAAATTATGGTTCATCTACCACTGAAATACTATGCAGCCGTTAAAATGACTGGGGTAGCTTCCCAGGTACTGATGTCAAAGAAGTATCACAAAAATATATAGGGAAGAAAAAAGGCCAAGGGTATCTCAATGTGTGTAATGTACATTCACTACGGAAAGGAAAGCCAGGGGAGAGGTAGGGACCACCACGGTGGTTTGCAATGGAATTAGGTTATCTTTGGAAAGATACAATTTCTTCAAAATGCTGTTTTTTTGAACTCATATGCAAGCAGCGCTTACTACATGCCCGATTCTTTTCTAATGGTTAATCCTCATAACAGCCCCGTGAGGTTGGGACCTCCTCCACATCTTACAGTCACAGGTCACACAGCCAGCAAGTGGCAGAGTTGGGACTGAAACCCAGGGAACCTGCCCCAGGATCTTGACTGTCAGGCACTAAGCCCGGCTGGTAAGGGCACCTCCCTTGGGGTTCAGGAGGAGGGTAAAACTGAGGGATTTGAAGGAACACTAGTAAGACAACAACAGTCTGGTATATATTGCTCTGCTCTATTTGAATCTTTGCCAGGTATGCATTATCTAATTTTTAAAATACATTTTAAAAAATAGATGATATACTCAAAATGTCTACCTGGAAAAACACGGGTGATAAAAAAAAAAGATGTGAAGCTAGATTGTGAAGTTCATGGAGTGTGAAACCAAGTGCTTGGGTTTCTGACTGACAAAGCCTTTTGATGTACCTGAACTTGGGCAGGTCTGAGTGTCTCTGAGAACCTTCAGATACCGGAATGGCTTCCTCTCTGCTGCCCTACTAAGTCTACAGGTCTCCTACGACTAGACAGCACCTAAGCATAATAGCTAAAAATCATTGGGCTTTGGAGTTCTCACCTTCCACTTTCGAAGGGTCCCAGGACAAGTTGGCTTTCTTTACATCAAGAACCCCATCTGTAAAATGAGATAATATTAAGCATCTCATAGGGTTGATGGGAAGGTTAAATGAGATAATGCATTACACTTGCTAAGGATACATAGAGCATAACGTCAGAGCTCAGCTGGTGCTTGCCATTATTACCAGGTACTGACCAGGATTGAAACCTCGACTTTGATTCCAGCAAAATTGTTGTATTCCCCAGGGACAAACCTTATCTCCCCCTCCACGACTCTCCTCCTTAAAAGAAATACCAGGTCCTGGACTAGATCTAGCTTTATGCCCATAATTACCTTGAATGCTCCCAACAATCCTACCAGGAAAATAGCTATTTCCCCCACTTTACAAATGATGAAACTGTAACTTTCCCAAGGAACCTCAGGTGGGGACTCTGAAGCTGTGACTTAACCTGTAGCTGTGACTTAACCCACGTCTCTGTACTCTGCCCATTTATACCGTGCTACCCCCTTGGCTGTCCTGCTCACCTCTCAAGGCCAAACTGCACCCCACCTCATCTGAGACACCTTCCCAGACTGCCACAACAGCACTAATGTCTGTCCTGTGCAAGTCACAAGCTGCCTTTTGCTGAAAACTTGCCTAGTTATCGTTCTCCAAGCATGACTGAATGGACTGAGTTTACTCTTCTAGCCCCCCAAATACACAGCAATTCATACAAGTTGCCACCTAAAAATTTTAGGTTCCCAGATTGAAAGTGGGAGATTATGTGCATTCCTAAATGCATGTGAATTCTGGTGGTGACAATTAAGCCTAACCTCCCATTCTGCAGCACTGCAAGCAATGGAAAGAAAAACAATGATCCAAAATGAAGACGGCCGAACACTAACCATGTATTTACCCCTCAAAGTCTCAGCAAACATAGGCACCATTAAATGCCTTGCAAACGTTTTCAACCGCCAAGATTACTTGAAGCAAAGCATTATCGGCCAAATAGCAAGTCCCGTTAACAGCACATTAAAGCAGGACTTTGCGAGTTTAATGACACAACTTACCACTTCCAGAAACACCTGTCCCCTATCAGGCAAGGGTGCAGTGTGGTGACTTTCTATAGGTCAGGGGAGCTGGTCACACAGTCACAGAAGTTCGTTATTTGGATGCACCTTTTCTGGTGATTCAGTCTATCTGCCCCTGGATTTAGGAACATCCAATGGCATATACTGCTCCCAAATCCACAAACTTTGCAACAATGAAAGGCTTCAGGGATGAACTTGGAACCCTTTTAAAGCAGGGAGAAAGTAGTCCCAGGAATCAAGCGTTTGTGTAGCCAGTATCCACAAAGCCCATTTAATTTCAACTGTTACCACTTGCCAAGCATAGGACTAGCTTGCAAGATTATAAAAATCAGTAAACCAGTGGAGTCTTCTGACTAGGACACAGGGAATTACTGGCATTTTTGTGTATTTGTCATTATTTTTAGTTTAAAAAAATGCATTGCCTTTGGGAGGAAAAACTCTGAAAGCGTACAAATAAATCCAAAGACCCCAGAATCAACTGAATTTTACACTGGAAAAAAAAATCTGTTAAAATACAACAGTATTGTACTCTTCATTCTAGATGGGCAAGTGGTCAGAGATCATGCTTCTTACTCCTAATCAATAGAAGAATCAGTCTTCGTATCAGTTAACCCAAAACTCTATACTAGCTACAGCATTTAGTAAATAATAAAGTGGGGAGAAGTTAGAAATCAAATATGAGAAGCTGAAACTCAGTATTTAAATTCAGAAACATGCTGATTAATACTCCTATCTTCTGAGTTGAGAGCCACAGCACAGATGTCTCCACTTACTATCACCTACTGTGCAATAATACATATGAAGAAATGAGAACCCAGAACTGAAAATGGAATCCACCCTCTCCACTGAGGGCAACTCTACACTTTTAACCACGTAGTTGTCTGAAACTGCCATTTCTAAAATGATTCTAATACAAATGGTGTAGATCTGTGCATGACAACTAGTGCCAAATTATGCCAAGAGAAATTTTTACATGGTCAATCTTGATTTTACTGATCCCAGGTACGAGTTGCCTAGCAAAGAACAATCGTCCATTCAACTCAGATGCACCATCTCTGTGGAAACACCCTGTTACCACTTAAGCAACAGAGCTGTAATGAAGTCATGCAGCTCCTCTCCCTATGGATCAGGAAATGCTTGTGGATCTTAACCTACCTAAGGCGAGAGAAAAGGGGGCATTGGAGGGAGGGAGTGTAAACTATTAATGGCAAATAAAGTAATTCCACACATAAAGATATTCTTCTAGTTTATATTTTATTGCATTATGAAAATAATACATTTATTTGGCAAAGTAATCTAGGCTCCAAGTTGATGAAATAAAATTCTGACGTGTACTAATTATTTTTAAAATGTGAAATATTAGATGTATTCTAACCAATACATACTAGCATTCTTGCTAGGCCAATAATCCAATAAACCTAATTGTAATAATTCCATATGAAATTACAAGGTGTTTTTGCATTCATCGATTTTATGATCAGCACAAATCTCGAGAGAACTAAGCTTCATCTGATCAAAACCAATGTATTTAAGAAACTCCTGTTCAGAAGACACTGTGAAACACTATCCAAAATTTTTATTTCCTTTGGTTCTACAAATTGCATTTTTGTCCTTACCACACGTTACATTTCTCATACTCAAACATCGTAGCTTTAGATTCTGCCCCAAGTATCTTTATAAGTAAACTAGTATATTACAATTACATTATTTGAAAAATTGCTGACTTTACAAATGCAAAAATGCGTAAGTACATGCCTATCTACACCAGCAAAATAAAACACTCTGAACCTCCATATGCTCTAACAGGCCACGCCTTGTTACCCAGGGTTTCTGGGATGCCCTTCCAAGCCAGAGGGTTTTATAGCTCTGACAGGCAATTTCATTGCTCCATCCACACTTTTGAAAGGTGTAGTTACAATAAACCCTAAGTGGATTAAATGTATCTGATAATCAAACATTTAAAATATGACATTTTCCACTACTCATTTCTGTTTGCCAACATTTTCAGAACTGAAGATATATTTTAAAAAATGTACTGGGATAATGTTTTCACTTTCTTAAAAGGGAAAAGTGCTGAAAGTGTATTCCATGTATATTCTCGCTCTCCTCATCAACATTTTAAATTCTTTTTACATGTTGGGTTCAGAGTCTAGAGTCTAAAAGGTAAACGATCTGCTCAAGGCCAAAACAGAAAATAATATTTAATCACCAAAGTCCTAATTCTTCATTTAGATCTTTTAATATGACTTTGCTGATGTGTGTCAAGAAAATGTGCTTAAAATTAGCCTTCTAAAAATACACATCTGAATCAGTTACTATTAGAACTGACATTTCCATGAAGCAAAGTCTGTGTAAGTGCACCTATGCATATACTCGAGGAAATTTACTTCCCAATGGACATCGTATCTCCAACCAGCTGAACAAGGTTTCCCCGTTTAACTACCTAAGTATTCCATCTATCCTAAAGAAAATATTCCATGAGCATTCTACAACTATCTGTATAAACAGCAACAAGTTTGATCTATGATCAACATAAGAATATCTAATAAATATTAAAACTATTAAACGATAGATTAAAATGCAGATCTCTCATAGAGTTGAGTGATGGCATTTTGGTACATTCACCATTATTGTACTTTATTTAATAAAGAAATACATTTGCCCTTGCCAAAATAGCAACTGCAAGTTTACAAATAAAACCACAGACCTCAGAGTCAGGACGCTAAATCTTCAACTTATATTTAACAAAAGTAACTCAGTTTACAAATGGTCCATGGCACAATTAAAATAAAAAATATCAAAAGGTCACAGAATCTTAAAGAATAGGTTTATTGACAATAATTTCATAAATATTCTAAAGAAAATTTCAAAATTTCTAAACTTAAAATGTTTAAAATCTGCTCTCATTGGCAAAATATCCCTCAAGAAAATAAAGAATAGGTCACTACAAATGAATGTCACATTTAAAATTTGCTTCATTAACATTTTTGCAAAAATTTTAAAAAAAATTTACAACGTGTGATTTTTTTCCTCCCCTCTTGGATAACAGTAAATAAATCAATACTCAGTTTTTATTTCAACTATGAGACATATTCACAAATATATCATCTAGCTGCTGTAAACCTGACAGTCAAGTCAGTCAGTAGTATAATATCCTACAGACATAAACGGAGCCAACTCATTTTGGTATTTTTAGTCATAGCAACTGAAGTAGGCAAAATGCAAAACTTGTGGTTGCCGCCCAAATCACCCCAGAGCATATGATACAGTGTCAGAAAATGTTTGCATCAGTTTTATAAGTTCATCTGTGTACTTCAGGTATCTGAAATTAAAAAAAGGGATTCTTATATATTTTGATAAAAATGTACTCAAATATTTCATAACATTAATATTTATTGCTTTATATGAATACTGTATTGAAAGCCCAAGCATTCAGTTTACACACAGAAATTATACAATTATATACCGCTTCACAAAGGCAGTGAACACATTACATTCTACAAAATCTACTTTACAGAAATTTAAAAATTCTAAATATCAAAAGGTACAGCTGAAGAAACAGGTATAAATTTGGCAGCCAGTAATTTAGACAGGGAAATTGCAGCTTGCATGACTTTAAGTTATGTGAATTTGAAAATATTGAGTTTAGAGTAACCATTGTGCTTTGTGTTGATCTGAAAAATATAACACTGGCTGTCGAAGAAGCATGTTCAAAAATATTTAATTCACTTCAAAATGTCATACAAATTACGGTGGTTTTTATGTACCCCTACAGCTTCAGTCATTTAGCTCTGGTACATTACTAAAGTAATATATTAATTCTTCCAGTACAGTGGTGTTTCATACCATTGACATCTGTATACTCTAGAATAATTTAGAAAGAAATGTGTAGTATTCACACTGTTCAGAAAAGCAAGCAAAAGGTAAAGAAACCTGCCTGGTTCTTCTGAGATGGTTTCATGTCAGCTTTATAAGCATTCATTCTACAAAACAGTAAGCTAATGTTTGAACACAATTTCCAAGATAAAGCACATTTTCTCATAAATAATGAAGTCTTTTTCTCAGGCACCTCAGAAGTATACAAAAGAATTTTAGTTTGAACAGATCTCTTGGAATGTGTTTAACCTGGTATTTCAACAGACTTAAGATTTCCAGGGTTCCACAAGGGCCAGATTTTATTTGAATTACTCAGAAGAGAAAGAAACTGTCTTCTGAAAGAGGTGAACTCAATCATTACCAATAGAAAAAGTATCCACTGTATTCATCTCTTATAGAAAAAGAAAAATATAACATTTCCCCC
Organism: Neophocaena asiaeorientalis asiaeorientalis; assembly: GCF_003031525.2. Classification (NCBI taxonomy): domain Eukaryota; kingdom Metazoa; phylum Chordata; class Mammalia; order Artiodactyla; family Phocoenidae; genus Neophocaena; species Neophocaena asiaeorientalis. Next base: position 8,295,931 of record NW_020173397.1, read on the forward strand.
CTTAGAATAATATATATATATATATGTATATATGACTTAAAGTTCCATAGTACATAGTCAAACAATAAAATCTGGAAACCAACATGAAACCCTACAATTCATGTTAAAATGTTGAAACTATGACCAAAATATGAAAACTGCTAGAGCTGTCAGAAAGAGACAAGACAAAAAGCTTTCTTGCATATGTATAAACTAAATGTGATAATCTCCAAAAGTTTTCAAAATTATAATCTTCCAGTTTAAAATTTTTAACTCTAAATTAAAAAAAAAAAAAACAATCTATACACAAACCACTGATCTGACCAGAGCAAAAGAAGTCAGCGGTAAGCAGGACCCCGAGGAGCTGGTACTCACAGTTCTTACATGTGCGACTCTTTCAGGATTGATCCCATACAGTACTTTATTTTACAACCTGCTTCTCTTGTAAAACTAAAGGTCCATTTTATTACATAAAAGTTTTATACAGTGTGAAACCAGAACTGTATGGAAAATACTGCATCTAAATATTTCTGAATAGTTAGTCTTGTTCCATTGGTTCATCTGTGACTTCTGTGGCTTCCATGGAAGATTCTGAGAGAATCTCTCCAGTTTTACTGGAATTGGATCCTATTAATTCTTCCGTTTCATGGCAACTGGAACTACTTACAGGGCCGGTATTTTCACTACCTTCAGAATGTAAACCTCTCTCAACTTGAGTCAGATCAGATTCCTCCATTTGATTATTTTCCTCAGAAGTCTCTTCATTCACAGTTAAGGCATCATCAGATTCTTTTTCTTGATTTCTTTCTGGGATCATTTCTCTTGATGTCATAAAAGACTCTAAAAATAAGCAAATGTTGTTGTAGTTAAATTTCATTTTCAAAATACCTCCACAGTTAAGTTTCATGAATTCTGATACTCTACAGCTCAAATCATATCCCTGAAACTCAGCAGCAACTACAGAACACATAAAGGTGGGAGAAAAGCCCAACATCAGCATTATAAGGAGTTCCATTATGTGAAATTCTTTCACGCAAAAATAAAGTACAAGATTTTGAGGATCTCCTTACTCCACCCTTTTACAGATGGTCTCTAAATACCTTCTTCCTCTTCATCCTCTTCTTCATCCTCATCTGTACAGTGCTGCCTGGTACAACTAATTTCTTTGTCGTTATTCTGAGATGAAGATGGAGCTTCTGTTTCTTCTACCATAACTGAAGAAATTTCACTGGAAGATGTTTGACTGGCCATCTCTCTGACGTCACTTTCTTTGTCAAACCTGAGTCTTTTTACCTCATGCCCCTCAGCTTCCACAGTATCTTCATCTGGGTGTTTATTTTTTATAGGGCTCGCTGAGGAACCTTCTGATTCAGATGTCGAAGAGTCACTGCAAATATTGTTTTAAAGTGTCGTTAGTAAGACTGTTTCTTCATCCATTACATTCTCATTTTTAAGGTCTAATAATGTTTAACTGTATTTCAGTGTCAAAGTTAAATGATAACATCTGGGCAAAGAAAAACACAAGAGAATAATTTCGAGGACACCTAAACTGTTTAATAAATATTTCCCACTAGCAACTTGTCGATAAGTTACATGACCTTTCTGTTCAATTCTCCAGTAAGTTAAATGTCCTCCTATAATAAAACTACGAGTCTTCCACAGGGACATACTCCTTTCTTTTCCTTAAGTAATTCATTGTGAAATATTTTTAAACTCACAGAAAAAGAACTATCATATCCCCCTAAAGCAGATCCCCTTAATTAGCAACTCACTGCATTTGCTCCAGCACCCTGTCTCCATCTCTGTTTATTCTTATTGTCATTAGTAATTTTCTGAACCATCTGAGAGTAAGCTGTAGATAAGATGCTCATTATTCCTGAGTAAGTCAGAACAAAGACACCTTTCTGCGTCATCACCAATTTAAGAAATCAGTTCTGATAAGACCCTTCTGTCCAGGCAGGCCAATACTCTTTAATTCCTCTCACTCATTCAGTCTTCCTTCCCTTAATGTGATGTAGAAAATTTGAGATGGGATATAAATAAAAAGGTTCCTTTTATGATCTACAATGAGAAATGATTCACAAAATTTCAACTCATTTATAAATATCTTCTCTTTTCAAGTAACTTTCAAAAAGAAGAAAAAAATGTATCATGACCACTTTCTTAACACCCTATTATAAATAAAATCTCCCCAAATTAGCAGTTTAAGTCTTTTCTCTGCCCATTGTCAGCATGTGATAATGCTGCAAAAAGCTGCAGCCCCTTTTAACTGCATTAAAACCTTTTCTACCCCTCAAAACAACAGTAAATTCTCAATAATACATAATGAGGGCTGAAAAACCATCAATAAATGTTAACTCTTTTGGAAAACATTTTTTCTTTTAAATATAAATCACATACAAACCTGTGATTTTTATCCTCATTTTGCTTTAAGTTTGACTCTTTGCTGTCTGTGCTCTCAGGTAAGCCATTTGTTGTCATGGGGACTGACAAAGAAACCTTTGGTCGATTAAGTGGCCTGGGTGTTCCAGGTCCATTTATATTAGACCTATAGTAAAATAAATGAACATCATTTTCCCATTTTTGTAAAAAGTCATCCCTCCCAAGGTTTGTTTATATGAACATATCACAGAAACATTTTCTTTAATTTTGACTTTCAGAACCATGCGTTACCAAATTAACTAATTCTGTTTGGTATATCCTAACCTGCCGTAAAATTCCCAATTCTTAATAAGTATATTGAATTTCCTACCCAAAATTAAGAAACTGCAACTCTTTGAATAATAAAAATCAATAATCTGACCTTTCAGTGTAACTTGGTGAATTTCCAGGAAACATAACACCATTCATTCGATTTAAACTATTGGAACTGTTCTTCCTACAAGAAAATAAAAAAACACTTTTATGGATAGTTTAATTCTTTAATTTTGATGAGAATCACGGGTCTAAAAGATCTTTTGTAAGATCTCACTGTCACAGAACCAAATGAAAGACTTCTAAGAAAAATAGCTATGGGATTATCTTAGTATGTTATTTAACAATATACAGGTATATTCTTCAAGAGTTCTAACAAATTCACTGTTATTGGTCTGTATGAAATCAGATATTTTAACCATTAAACCAGTGTTTCTCAACAGGGGGCAACATCTTCCAACAATCCCTCTTCCCTCACTCTGCATCCCCAGGGGACATTTAGCAACGTCTGAAGAAATTTTTCACGGGAAGTGGTGGACACTGCTGGCATTCAGTGGAAGCCATGGGCAGTGCTAAATCTCCTGCAATCCCAGGACATCCACTCATAATAAAATACCAGTGGTGCCAAGGAGTGTGCCCTAAAATGCAACCTTAATTTACTATATAAATCTTAGCAACTGGAAATAATTTTCCATCATAAAGAGCAATGTCATCAAGTAGCTATTACAAACCTAAGAATTATTTCCTAGAAATGGCCTGCCTCGGATGGGATCCCAGGGTCCAGACAGTACATAAATCCAACAGTGTTAAGACTGCAGTAAATCATGAATCTCTTTAATACAACTCTTTTCACTGGAAAAACATATAGGTAATGTTACTGGTAATATTCTACTTTGAGTACTGGATGGTAGTTTCATAAGCATTTACAAATGTTATCATGCTTAATTACATATAAAATAAATGCAACCTATTTTTAAGACTAATACATTAGATATGATTTAATTGTTAGAATATACTAGAAAAAGAAAAATCTCTATACTTACTCTGAAGAAGGATAAACACAGCTAACCACCATCACATTCTGCAATAACAAAATTGGTGATCAATACGAGGAAAAGTACCACAAAATAAAGTTTAATTATTTGTTTTTAATTTCTCAGAATCTCCCCTGGTATTAAGTTTCCATTTTATTACATTTTTACTAATAAAAGAAATGGCTAAAAATAAAAATCTTTAGGGGCTTCCGTGGTGGCGCAGTGGTTGAGAGTCCGCCTGCTGATGCAGGAGACACGGGTTCGTGCCCCAGTCCGGGAAAATCCCACATGCTGCGGAACGGCTGGGCCCGTGAGCCATGGCCGCTGAGCCTGTGCGTCCGGAGCCTGTGCTCCGCAACGGGAGAGACCACAACAGTGAGAGGCCCGCGTACCACAAAAAAAAAAAAAAAAAAAAAGAAAGAAAAAGATAAAGAAAAATCTCTAATCAAGCAACGAAAACTAAAACAATAGCAAAAGCCCCAAATCTAATATCCCACTAAACTATTTTTTTGCCAGCCTCATTTTTTTTTTTTTTTTACTCTACTCTAGTTACTTTAGAGCCCTGACATTATGTGTTACAGATAATAGAACAGAACCACCGTCTCTTATTTGAGATAGAATCTCACCAAGATATTTAGAGTTTGAAGTATTTAGGCCTACTATAACGAACTTCCTTTTAAAGCAGTACCCAATCAAAAGCTTCATGTGTAGCACGATATACCTCAAGGAAAGAGACTCAAACCTTTTTTATAATATAATCTTTCTGGTAACAATAGCTTTATTAATAGTCAATATTCATTGCAAGTTTGCTGAGCCAAAGTAAGTGCTTTTACATTTAATCCTCCTCACAGCCTCATTATGATCCACACTATACAGATGAGGAAACTGAGACTTAGGTTACGTACCTGGTCCATGGTCACACAACTATGATTACTGTGACACTGCCTTGTTATCCAAAGATTGCCCAAGTGGAATTACTGAAAGTCTCTGAACTGAAAATAAGTACTGAAGAACCATCTCAGTTTCCTGCCCTTCAGGAATCTTACTAAATTGAAGGTATAGAAGCTCAACAAAACACATTAATCCAGTAAGGCCCTAAGATCTATTATAAATCACTAGGTAATGATTTTGGATTCCTGCTCCAAGGGTAAAATAAAATGAACTTCAATTAGAACCTTAAAATAACACTAGACTATGTTTTAGGATCAATCACTAAAACCAATGGTTTTCACAAAACCACTGGTCCACAATCTTGGTTCCCATGGGGCTCCTTCATTCATTCTTCACTCCAGACAAGTCTATGTGTCTTGCTTTTCATTCTCTCAGACTGTTTCCTTTGCCCAGAATGCCCTGCTCTGTTAACATCCCCTCACCCACTAAAAACCTAATGCTTCTCTCATTCTTAAACATGATATATATCCTTCTCAATATCTAACTTAAATGCTTTGTATCAGCGATTTTCCAAGTTGTGTACCTCTGAACTCTAGAACTAAAGAAATGAATTCTGTAGATAAACAAGTTTGCAAAATGCTCTATTATTAAAATATCAATTATAGAACTTCTCGGAGCTATTAATATGTTAAGGTATACTAAGAATTTCCACGAGACAATAATAAACTGCTTTTCCCAAGCTGAACTGACCTCAAGCATTCCTCCGCCTCCCTCCTATTAAATCTTCCTCTGAAACTTAGGACATAATTTGGAAAACAAACTGGGAAAAACTTCAGATAGACTGAGAAACCTATTTCAAGAAAAGGTGCCTGAAACAGGGCCTACTCAAAGTTCTTTTCTGAAATCTATTATGCTACAGTTTAATATAATGCCAATAATAAAATAAATACCTTTTCTACTCCTCTGAGAAATTTGTCTGTTCCTGTATAGTTTCTTCTTGGATCTGTGAGCAATTCACATAGTCGCTGAATAGTAAAAGGTATACTGCAAAAGAATATAAATTTATAGTTTGGGGTCATTAATTATCAAGAAAATTAGGAACATTATTACTCCTGCTATTTCAAGCTTTATCTAGTCACCCCTGTGTTAAGCTACAAAAGAAAATGCTACAAATGAATGGATGAGTCACTTAAAAACAGGCAGGGCAATAAGCACACCTGTCCTCTTATTTAAAAAGAAAACACTGTTCCCTCCCTTGCCTTAAAAAGCAATAAAGACCATTCAAAATTAACAGAAAGCTTCAAAACTGAGAAAAAATTTTAACATTCTTAATTCTGACAATTCAATTTTAAGTTTACAAGAGAGGCAACACAAATAATAATCAAGTCAGAGTTTATTTAAATACAGAAACTTTCTCAAGTATTCTTTTGCACACAAAGATATTTTTAGTGTTCAAATAAAACTACAAATGTTTTGTTATCAGACAGAATAAGACAAGTGATTCCAATGAAAAAGTATTATAAACATAGTTATGCTCCCATAATTAAAATTTTATGTACAACCTACATGTTTCATCAAACTTAAAATACATACAAATACACTCAATATTTTGGTAGGTACCTTACTGTTTGACAAATACTTCAACCACAATCAAATTTTCACTTGACCACAGAAAATACAAAACTGAAACATAAATTGGACCTAAAATCGTATTATAAACAGCAGTGTTTATCTCACACACTATTAGCATTCCTGAGAGTTACAATATGAACAGCAAACATGTGAGCAGAGAGATGACAAATGCAGCTAAAAAGTGTAAACGTAAACTTTACACTTCAGTTATTTGCCACACAAATCTATTTATTCTCCTTATAAAGACAATTACAAAGCCTCAGATTAACAGTTATTACCCACGAAGTTATTTCTTGTTGACAGGCAGATCAACACAAAATTCCCTCCCCCCCACAAAGTAAGGCCACTAGTGATTAATACCGCAGGACTCAAAAACCCAGTCTAACTTCAAATCCCATGTTGTCCCTTCCACTACACTGCACATACGTAAAATCGTAAATGTTTATTTTCTAGTTGGACAAACAATGTTTAGTTCTCGTATTCTTAGCATAAACACTATTCTTATGTTCTTTTAAAAATTAAAAAAAAATTCAATATACGACCTATGACAAATTTTGAAAAGGCTTAAAATAAATATTATTCATATGAAAACAAGTAGTTTAGTTATGCGAGAGACCAAGTATCAATCTTCTCTCAAGTCGTATATCAAAGCCTAAAAGTCAGAAAACTATCATTCTGCCAAAAGATTGGGCACTAAGAGGCGAAACATTTGTCTCATTATCACAAATATTCAGAGGCAGACAGAAATACAGGACAACTTCTGATATTCATCAAGACTGCTATAGGAAAGTTCTTTGGTTTCTGAGAAAAAGTAATGTTTTCTTCTTCTTAAAATTCATAGTAGAGTACACTGTCAAAACTAATTATCTTTGTTTTTCCAAACTGTCTTTCTTCATATTTGACTGAAAGCTTCTTAAGGGCAGGATATCCTCACATACAAGATAGTCAATATATAATTTATTTATATACATATATACCTGAAATGCAGTACCATCATGGATTTCAGAATATTACTGGTATACCTGTACCTTAGCCCCTCTTTGAGTTCACTACCTTCCAAATCCTAAACACACACACACTTCCAAATGCTATTCCCTCATTAATGACGTCAGAGTGATGCTAAATAGGAGTTTTTACACAGTTTTCAAAAACTAGCAAAACAGCACCCAGTGTTAAGAACATTCGAATACTATTTAACCAGCAAATACTTAAACAGACATTGTTTAGTTAGGTCTATTCCTCCAACTAAATTTCTTTCACACACTGATACTAGTACTTTCTTTTAAAATTAACTTTAAAAGATGAGCATCTTCCAACTCCATGCTTAACAATGTTTTTACACTAAATGTTTTGGCTAATTTTCTCTAGGAAGGTAGGTAAAATGTTAGTCAATTATTAACATTGTATGCGTGGGTGAATATTAATACTGCTTTATGAGGAAAAATGTATTGTTTGCATAACGATGTCAGCCTATGACAAAATGAGTTTACATTCTTAGACACTTTCAGAAGCTTTTGAATTCATTTTACCAAGTGTCCAATAGATGGCACTAAAATTTTATACAACTCTCCCTCAAGTGAACAGGCTTAAAATACAAACATTTCTTGTAAATCCAAGTATCCAGTGGAAACAATATTATAATTCTGACAACTGCACTGAAGGTCTCTTCATAAAGTTTGTACTTTTTAACCTTTTAAGTAAACATGAGAGCCAACTATGAAGCAGAAATATTAATATTTACTCAATAGAGGACCCGGTAAGACACGTAATGTAAACAATTACAATTAAAAACAACCCAATTACAACAAGAAATGCTAATAAAATTGTGTATACAGTGCAAGGGAGACAGAATAAACTGCCAGGGAATCGAGGATAAACATGGGGACACTTAATTTAAGGTGGGTCTTTAAAAGGAGGTATAAGAATAAACCAGATAAATCCCAAACCTGGTACAACTATATGAAAGTTCTGCTTTCTGTTACTCTTCCATTACACATAAGCACACAAGATAGTTTATTCTAACTCTGGAAAATATTAACGCGTTACTCAATAAATATCACTAGCTAAATTAAGATACATGCTAAGAAGAAAAAAACTGCAAACATGCATGCTGCTAACTCTCAATGAAAAGCATGAAGCAGAACCCTGAAAATGGGAGAACGGGGGAGGATGTTCATTAGCAAAGACGTAAAGTAATTTAGTAGAAAAATATTTTCAGTTATTTAAAATAAAATGCAGTCAGTTTACTCTGCAAGATGTCACCAATATATTACCTTATTTACCCACATCCTAAGATGAAAACTAAGATTATATAAGGAACTGAAAGAAAAAAACTTTTGAAAAGGATATGGGGCTTCCCTGGTGGCATAGTGGTTGAGAGTCCGCCAGCCAATGAAGGGGACACGGGTTCGTGCCCCGGTCTGGGAAGATCCCACATGCCGCAGAGCGGCTGGACCCGTGAGCCATGGCCGCTGAGCCTGCGCGTCCGGAGCCTGTGCTCCGCAACAGGAGAGGCCACGACAGTGAGAGGCCCACGTACCACCAAAAAAAAAAAAAAAAAAAAAAAGGATATGACTAGCTTGCATTTTATTAAGCAAACCAAAAAAAAACTATGACTACAATATATAGTAAAACTTAAAAAAAAATTAAGTTGTTTCAAATTGTATTACTCAGAAATGGTACAGAACACTATCAACCAGTCCACTTTTAATGCACAAATTACGTATAAGGCAGTGTGGCTTAAAAAAAAAATACCAGCTAGCCCACTGGGACACCTTGCCCGAGTCGAATTTACCTCTTTAAAGCCTTCATGTCCTTTCCTGGGAAACAGAGATTCTGAAAGTGCACTTCTCATGTGATTATCATGAGCACTGAACACGACATCATGCATATAAGTCACTTAGGGCCTGAAGTATTTTAAAGTGTTCAATAAATCTTAGTTCCTATCATCATCCTGATCCCATCTGACCTTGAATGTAGATTTTGAGAAGACACAATCCCTCCAAAGACCAACTACAGTGAAACAACGCAAAAAATGTTTTTTAAAATATTCTTTTTAGGACTTCCCTGGTGGCGCAGTGGTTAAGAAACCGCCTGCCAATGCAGGGGACACGGATTCAAGCTCTGGTCCAGGAAGATCCCACAGGCCGCAGAGCAACTAAGCCCGTGCGCCACAACTACTGAGCCCTCGTGCCACAACTACTGAAGCCTGTGTGCCTAGAGCCCGTGCTCCGCAACGAGAGGCCACCGCAATGAGAAGCTGGCACACCACAACAAAGAGTAGCCCCCGCTCACCACAACTAGAGAAAGCCCGCGTGCAGCAACGAGGACCCAATGCAGCCAAAATTAAATAAATGTTTTTTTAAAAAAATTCTTTTTAATTCCAAAGAAAGTAACTAACCCTGATGAAATAGGATCACACATTTTACATTAATTATATACCTGAATTTGACTGTAATCTGTCCCCATCTACTGACTTTAAAAAAAAAAAAAGACCAAGTCCTGTATATCTAAAACCTATGGGGATTCAAATACCAAGAAAGCTGCTGAACATCAGAGAAAGACATCTAAGCTCAAATTAGAAATTTTAAACACTAACACTAAGCCCTAAAGATAGAATTTCCTATCCTGTATTTTAACTTGAGAAAGACTCTAAGTAACTAAAATTTATGTTTTGTTTTTAATTTATCTTAGTCTGTTTAAAGGTTTGATCATCAAGATGTGCCAATATTCTGGATATATACCAAGGTATTAAGAAGGCATCCAAAAAGAAGAAATGCACATTTCAGTCAGAGTCTAAGATTTTAAAAATCAGATAACCTGTATCTTGCCTCTATGTCATTATATAAGCAACATTCCTCATAAAAAAAGATAAAGGAGTATAAAACACAGAGGCCATTAAAGTAAAAGGCTAAAGAGATAACCACAAAACCAGACATCCTATTTAAAAACTGCTTAAAACAACCAATCACTTCTGTTTTATGTTTTATGCACATCTTTATTTTCTATTAATGACATTTATACTGTGTCTTAGTTAACAGAATTACTCGTTTGACTTCAACTATTTAAGTAGAAATTAACTTATATATCTCTTAGATATCAAAGGTTAAATGGGTTAAGTTTTGTTTACTCTTAAGTCCTACAGAAGTCAGAAATCACCACTGGAATCTTGTGATATTATCTGACCTGAAACAATATGCTCTTGATGGATCAGGATTTATTTAACATCTGTATAAATATACACAACATAAATATTCATATGCATATATTTTACAACTCAAATCAAATGTTAGTAATTGAGATTTATTGAAAACAGCACTGTAAAATGGCAAGTACAGAAAATTAAGAAAATGAAGAATTAGCCTCTTAAAATAATGGTAAATAACCGTAAACTAGTATCTATACCATTCCCCATTCCAAAACAAATCTATAGCAATTGCCAACACTTTTAATCAAGTTAACCATCTTCTACAGGGCCTGAATTACTTTACTTGCCTCAAATAAAAATGTTTAAAAAAATTAATTAGGTTTCTGCTATTTCCTCTCTTTTTTTTCAATACAGCAGGTTTATTTCCTCTCTTTCAATTATAAAATTTTATTAGAGAGAGCATCACATCAAACCCTATTACCACCAGACAAGGCAAGGCAGGAAGGAGAATAAGGAGGGAAGGTTACTAAATAATTCCGATTCTCAACTAGTTATGCTAAGAAAGGGAGTAAAGAAAAAGAAATAAACAAATTTCAGCTAAGGATTCAATACGCTCAACAAATACTGGCACAAATAACTAATAAAAAATGCAATAACTCTATTTTTCTCAACAGAGGAGCAGAAATTCCAGCAAGCAATAAAATAGGTAAAAGGAGTAAAAGAACAAAGTAACAAAAGGCTGGAACCCATTCTTTCATCCCTGAATAATCTGAGCTAACTGTAAAGCAAACAATACAAAATCAAAAAAGGAGTAAATGTTTTATATCTACAATCTAGATTTTAAAGTATTAAAAACCTTGTATATGAACCTTTAAGAAAAAAAAGTATGAAGAGGCAAACTCTCAGGTGCAGAAACTTACAAGATATCTCCGTTTGTGTGCACATGCATATAAAACAATCACGTGAAGGTTTTCAGAACTAAGCAAAATCTAGTTAATTATGTACATTAAAATAACTTTAGAAGACCCACACGTAGAGAATGGACTTGAGGACACGGGGAGGGGGAAGGATAAGCTGGGACTAAGTGAGAGAGTGGCATGGACACATATACACTACCAAATGTAAAACAGACAGCTAATGGGAAGCAGCCACATAGCACAGGGAGATCAGCTCAGTGCTTTGTGACCACCTAGAGGGCTGGGATAGGGAGGGTGGGAGGGAGGGAGACGCAAGAGGGAAGAGATATGGGAACATATGTATATGTATAACTGATTCATTTTGTTATAAAGCAGAAACTAACACACCATTGTAAAGCAATTGTACTTCAATAAAGATGTTAAAAAAATTTTTTTTTAATCAAATAACTAGAGAAGAAATTCTATAGTCAGACTATAATCATGCCAAAAGATACGCAATGGACGCCTTAGAGATGATGTAACAAAGATTTTTAGGTACCAAGTAGTTGTGCAGTGTGCCTAGAACCCCTCATAAATACATAGCCACACTGTTTTAGTCAACTACCCATAGTAAGTGAAACTCACTGCTTATTTTAGAGAGGTCTTAGCTCTAACAGACTGTCAAAGGTGGAGGAAGACTTAAGTAATTAATTTACATTCATTATTCTTCCATTTCAATAATTAGGATTTAAAATAATCTTTTTAAAACTACTAGGAATGTAAGTTGTTCTCTCTACCTCTCGAAATCTCTCTTTGGGTACCATTATAGGAATGAACTACTAGCTACAAGCAATTTCTAAATTATATTCACGGCATCTAAGATAGGAAGAGGATTTTCATAAATGGTCTCAGTTTGAGTAAGCCTACATATACTCTTGTTGATTATAAACCCACAGAGAGGGCATAAAATGGCAACTGTCGGGCTTCCCTGGTGGTGCAGTGGTTGAGAGTCCCCCTGCCGATGCAGGGGACATGGGTTCGTGCCGCAGTCCAGGAGGATCCCACATGCCACGGAGCGGCTGGGCCCGTAAGCCATGGCCACTGAGCCTGCGCATCACGAGCCTGTGCTCCGCAAAAAAGGAGTAAATGTTTTATATCTACAATCTAGATTTTAAAGTATTAAAAACCTTGTATATGAACCTTTAAGAAAAAAAAGTATGAAGAGGCAAACTCTCAGGTGCAGAAACTTACAAGATATCTCCGTTTGTGTGCACATGCATATAAAACAATCACGTGAAGGTTTTCAGAACTAAGCAAAATCTAGTTAATTATGTACATTAAAATAACTTTAGAAGACCCACACGTAGAGAATGGACTTGAGGACACGGGGAGGGGGAAGGATAAGCTGGGACTAAGTGAGAGAGTGGCATGGACACATATACACTACCAAATGTAAAACAGACAGCTAATGGGAAGCAGCCACATAGCACAGGGAGATCAGCTCAGTGCTTTGTGACCACCTAGAGGGCTGGGATAGGGAGGGTGGGAGGGAGGGAGACGCAAGAGGGAAGAGATATGGGAACATATGTATATGTATAACTGATTCATTTTGTTATAAAGCAGAAACTAACACACCATTGTAAAGCAATTGTACTTCAATAAAGATGTTAAAAAAATTTTTTTTTAATCAAATAACTAGAGAAGAAATTCTATAGTCAGACTATAATCATGCCAAAAGATACGCAATGGACGCCTTAGAGATGATGTAACAAAGATTTTTAGGTACCAAGTAGTTGTGCAGTGTGCCTAGAACCCCTCATAAATACATAGCCACACTGTTTTAGTCAACTACCCATAGTAAGTGAAACTCACTGCTTATTTTAGAGAGGTCTTAGCTCTAACAGACTGTCAAAGGTGGAGGAAGACTTAAGTAATTAATTTACATTCATTATTCTTCCATTTCAATAATTAGGATTTAAAATAATCTTTTTAAAACTACTAGGAATGTAAGTTGTTCTCTCTACCTCTCGAAATCTCTCTTTGGGTACCATTATAGGAATGAACTACTAGCTACAAGCAATTTCTAAATTATATTCACGGCATCTAAGATAGGAAGAGGATTTTCATAAATGGTCTCAGTTTGAGTAAGCCTACATATACTCTTGTTGATTATAAACCCACAGAGAGGGCATAAAATGGCAACTGTCGGGCTTCCCTGGTGGTGCAGTGGTTGAGAGTCCCCCTGCCGATGCAGGGGACATGGGTTCGTGCCGCAGTCCAGGAGGATCCCACATGCCACGGAGCGGCTGGGCCCGTAAGCCATGGCCACTGAGCCTGCGCATCACGAGCCTGTGCTCCGCAACAGGAGAGGTCACAACAGTGAGAGGCCCGCGTACCGCAAAAAAAAAAAAAAAAAAAAAAAAGAGGCAAAGGT